>NW_012149618.1:2547430-2600263 GCF_000956105.1 Propithecus coquereli | reverse complement strand
TTTATTTTATTTTTTACTTCTTAAACCTTTTTGCTAAAAACTAAGACACAAACACACACAGCCAAGGCCTACACAGGGTCAGGATCATCAAGATGTCACTGGGCAACAGTCTTTCGGCTCCGTTATACTCGATCTTGTGGGACCACCATCGCATATGTAGCGTGTCGCTGGTGGAAACACTGTTACGCGGCGCGTGACTGTACTCTGACCAAACGTAATTAATTGCTAAAGAAACTGCAGAGAAAAGGAATAGTGGCTTGACGAAGAGAGAGAGACAGTCCCATCCACCCCTGCTGATTCCTGCTGGGACCCGGGGCAGGGTGCGAGAGACTGGAGCTGGTCCCCACGGGAGGGCAAGAAGCTTCTTTCAGTTTATCAAAGGAGCCAGACACTGGTGGGCCTCCCGTGCTCCTAACAAAGGCCGTGTGCCCTGACAGCTCCCGCCAGGAGCGTGGAGGAGCTGAAGCGCGTCTTGGTGGAGAGTGGACCGAAGACTCTCAGGGCGTGGGCTTCGGAGGATTATTTCAGTGGTAATGGGAGCGGATCTTACCAAAGAGAGCAGCTGGGAGTACAGAGGAAAGGCTTTTCTTCTTTTTTAATCCCCTAATAGTCCTAATCTTAATTCAGTTTCTAAACCAGATGAACACTGAGACCGAGGAAAAAGACTAACTAGGAAAAAGAGGTAAGTCACCTGTTTGCGAGGTGACCCATCCAGCATCAAAGCTGGGATCCAAAGGAGCAGCAGGACCTTCATCCTGAGAGCAGGACTGGGCACTTCCGGAGAGCAGGAGGCTGGCCCCACGGCGAGAGTGAGTTCTGGTTTCTGCAGAGGCAGAAGTAAAAGTAAACTAGCACTGTACTGATGACTTTCGGATGTTTTTGTGATGCCCTGGTGACATCCCCCTTGGCTGTTCCAGAATTCTGGTGGGAGTCCCTGCCCAGCTTGTGTGGGTAATGCCTAACTCTCAGCAATGGCAGGCTGAGTGAACAGGGTCTGCAGTCCTGTAAGGCAGAGTTTTTGAGGCTGGCCCCCTGAAGCTGTACTTGGGGACATTCATTAGGTCCACTGGCGACGGGGGTGGTGTGAGCAGTCAGGTCCAGAACATCCACTCTCTGGTGGAGACTTATGCAATAGAAGATCCCACAGCCACAGGCTCTAAAAGGTAAAAGTCTATTCCTTGAATGACTCTTGTATTCATCCTCTCTGGTTCAGACCCTAGTTAATCAAAGGTTGTTTAACTGGTCTCTGCCTTTAGGACCTCCTAACTCTCACCAAACTTGTCTCCATGTGATAATCACATGGTCTTTCTAAACAGCAGTTTGGATCGTGTCATTCCCCTGCCTAAAACTCTCCACAGCACTCTCCTGTACTGTCTACGGGATAAGTTCTAATGCCTCACAAGGTCTACGAGGCACGGCACCCACCGGCTCCTGCCTACCTCTCTGGCTTGGCCTCCTGCCACTTTCTGTGTGGCATGCTTATTGCCAGTCATAGCAGTCTACTTACCTGCAGTTCTTAGCACGTCACCTTGTCATGCATATACATGCTTCTGTGGTTTTTACAACCCGTTTCTTCCTCTTTGCCTCCCTCCCACCTCCCTAGACTGGATGACTCCTGCTCATCCTCCAATCCCCAGTTCAGGTGTAGCATTGATACCTGTACCCACAGCCCTCTCTCCTGTGCTTCCTCCCCTGTATGTCATACAGAGGCCTCTCATTGCATGTCATGCAATGAGAATTTTTTCTTTTTTTTCCTTTTTTTTGAGACAGAGTCTTGTTCTGTTGCCTGGGCTAGAGTGCCGTGGCGTCAGCCTAGCTCACAGGAACCTCAAACTCCCGGGCTCAAGTGATCCTCCTGCCTCAGCCTCCCGAGTAGCTGGGACTACAGGCACGCGCCACCACGCCCAGCTAATATTTTGTTTCTATTTTGAGTTGCCTGGCTAATTTTTTCTATTTTTAGTAGAGACAGGGTCTCGTTCTTGCTCAGGTTGGTCTCGAACTCCTGACCTCAAGCAATCCTTCTGCCTCGGCCTCCCAGAGTGCTAGGATTACAGGCGTGAGCCACCGCACCTGGCCTTGTTACTCTTTCTTTACCATGTCTCTCTTATTTGATGGATCACAGTCCTTGGAGCACATCAATTCTCAACAAAGTTTATTGGATTATGGGATAGAAATCCCTTATTAAAAATTTTTGACAAGTCTGCTTAATGAAGAAGGATAATTTATAAATTTTTATGGCTACACAGGGAATCCCCTGCTGACCTCAGGTTTTGAAAGGATATAATCAACAAGGCCAGAGGGACACTTAACCAAGCTAAATACAAAAGAATAACAATCTACAAGAGGGTCAGGGAGGTGAACATGTTTAGAAATGCAAAGAAGTTCTCCCTTTTACAGGCAGCAGGGTCTTGAGATAACATGATTTGTCCAGGGTCACCCAGTCAGGGTTGGGGCAGAGCTGAGGACACTGGTGCCCTACCCTTCGTCCGGTCCTCATCAGGGCCGAGCACTGACTTCCTGGAGTGCTGTTTGCTTGTAAAACTACACCGAGACCTTAGGACAAAGGGAAAGCAAACAGATCACTTGGCACGGTCCTCGGTCTGCCCCGTGGGCAGATGCTGGCGGAAGAGGATGCACCCAGCTTCTAGGGATCCCCCAGGATTGCTCTGGGTGGGACAGGGACTGATCAGTTCACTGGAATGCAGACTTTTAAAATTAGACTGTATTTGAACCAAGTTTCTAGAAGTCTATTTTCATCAATACTAATTTCAGGTTCAGGGCCTCCACGCCCAACTCCCACCATTCAGGGCTCCCTATCCACTCAAAACAATCGGCCACAGCTAGACATTCCCAGGAGCCCCCAGTCTCAGCGGGAGCGTGGAGAGCCTTGCCTCCCTCAGACGTGCCCAGGCTGGCACGGCAAGGCCTCCCACACTCACCCTCCCAAGCACATCCAGCTCCAGGGGTCTGGGAGGGCACCTACTGTCGGCATAAACATTTCTCTAGGTATCCCGTTTTAATTTACAATCAACGTGAATTTTACATTTTACTCCATGATGGAGTGTTCTAATAAAAGGTTTCTCCACCTCTGAGCAAATGATGCTTTGTGCCGGGCACCAGGCCTCTGCTGGGACTTCTTTGCTGCTGACATACCACCCCTGGTGGACAGCGCAGCTCATACAGCTCTCCACTGGGCTTTGGCAGTTTCCAGGTGTCTTCCCAGCTATTGTCTTACGTAATTTTCCTCCTGGGAGATGGAGCCTGGATTTCCCATTATAGAGACGTGAAGACCCAAAGTGCTTGGTGGTGATTTGCCTGAGTTGGTGGCAGGTCTGATGGACCCCTCCCTATATGCTGTCACCTTCACCACCCCAACGCTTCAACGTTAAAATCAACAGCCCCCTAGGGCAGTGTTCGAAAAAAGGCCAAGCGCTCCCCTAACACCCTTGTAAACACTTTGCTCGGTTGAGCACACAGGTGGGGCAGCACGTAGCAGGTGAGCGGTCCTGGACTCTTGAGTGGGCTCCTGGCTACCCTATCTGTGGCAGAATGCGACAGGCAAAGACTGAGAACCTAGAAACCTGGCTTTGCCTGTAAGTGGCTATGTGACCTTGGGGAAGTTCCTTTGCTTTTCTGGGATTTAGTTTCTTCACGTGAACAGTGAACTGAAGCCGAGGTGACTCGCATGCCTTGGTACATCAGAGCTTTTCCAATCCAACATTCTAGACCCCACCCCCAGGCATCCTTTTGTGCCCCTTCCCTTTCATTAAAAGTCTAATATTGCTAATTTTCCTTTTCTTTTATTAAAAATGAAAGTCCGAAACAACATTCTAAGGCCCCAGGTTTTGGACAAGGCAGCTGTAGTCTCCACCACTCTCAGTGTGCGTTTCCTTCTTCTCTCGACAGATGCCATGGCCCGGAGAAGCTCTGGGCCCCCTGGGACTCAGAGCTGGTGGAATGGACCTCCCCGCAAAAAACCCACATTAATGACCTGCTGGAATCCCACACAACTGGAGAGCTTCGCTTGTCAAAAGCTCCCTTCTCTCAGAGGCTATTTTAAGGAAGGCATTAGTACTCTGCTTGACTAAGCTGCCCAGGAAAAAGACTTGAGGCTGCGCGTCACCAGTCCACGCACCCAGCGCCCAGTGAGCAACACTGCAACTAGGGGCTGCTCAGCTCCCTGGGGTCCTGCTCTCCCTTCTCTTCAGGATGGGGTTGAGACAGGGAACTGGCAGGTTTGGGCATTGCTGCAGGTATTGCCTAGGGTATTGCTGTGGCATTACCTGAGTCAGGAGGTCGCAAAATTTCAAATTGCCCTGATCAAAACAGGATGGAGGCAGGCAAGTTCCAACTGGTTAGAACCAAGATGGCGAGGAACACTGCCCCTTCCGTGAATATTCCTCTCATTGTTTAAGCTGTTGGTTAAATAGAAAGGCATCAGGGAACCAAGCGGCAGGTTCTCTTCTGCAGGGAGGGCCAGCCTCTACTCTGTGGAGTAGACTTTTTGGAGTTTCTGAATAAATCTTGCTTTCACTTTATACTGTCAGCTGGCTCCTGAATTTAATTGCGTGAAGCCAAGGACTCACTTGGACCTCAAGTGGCTCCTGGTGTCAGGAGTCACTTTCCTGTGTCGAGTTACCTGGAGGGCAACAGTACAAGAAGCTTCCAACCCAGCCATAGGAAACCTGCCCCGAAGACCCCACAGAGACCCATACAGCAGGTGGGCCAGAGGTCTGGAATCAGGTAAATCTAGGTTGGATACTGGCTCCATGAGGAAGTCTCTTCACTTTCTCTGGGCCAGTTTCTTCACGTGTACCCACCTCTAAAAACTGTTATGCAAGAGAATGTGTTAAGTTAAGCATTTAACACAATGCCCGGGGTACTCGCATTAGTCGGCACTGGGCCAACTACCTAACATGCTGGGTGGGGGCAGACACTGAGTTCGCAGCAGAGTCTGGGCTGAAACCCAGGTCTCTAGACAGGTTTAGGGATTATCTTATAAATTTTAGGAAATACAATGCTTAGTTCTGGTTTAAATTTGCTCACTGACTTCTTCAGAGAACCAAATCTAGCTTATAGCACATAAACTAGACAATCTATTATGATAATCTAGTTTATGATCCAGAAACACTAGGGTTGTAAATTCCTGCAATTCAACTTCATGATTTAGTGCTAGTGCTGCAGGAGGGGCTCAGAGGCCTATGGGGGCTGGGTAACACCACCCTGCAGGGGGTGGCAAGAAAAGAGGACTTGGGTGTTGTGTTATCTTCTGTGGCAGCAGTTGCCGTGGGGGTCTGTAGGGACAGGGCACTTGAGGCTCACCAGCCTGTGTGGCCTCAGCCTCAGGGTGAAGGAGCACCCAGGTGGCAGCAGGGGCCTCAAGGGAGGAGGCTCAGCTGGTATCGTTGATGGGGGTCCGGGTGCCACCCAGCAGTCTCTCCTGCTCGCCCTCCTCCGCCAGGGGCCGGCCCCGGGACAGGCGGGCCAGCAGCGGGCGGTGCAGCCCGTTGTAGAGGGCGGTACCCATCAGGAGGATGAGGAAGCCGAGGATCTGCAGTGCGTGGAAGGCCTCCCAGCCCAGCGCCAGGCTCACTGCCCAGATGACGACAGTGCGCAAGCTGTCCAACACCATGCGGGTGGTGGCGCTCAGCTCCTTGGTGACGCTGATGCCCGCAAAGTTGAAGAAGGCGATGCTGCTGATGTTGCCCAGCAGCGCCAGGGCGATGAGCGGCTGCCGGCCCACCTGGCAGAAGGCGTCCAGGGCGTCCTCCAGCGTCCCACGAGGGTTTCCGCTGAAGGAGCCGGCGGGGATGTAGTACATGGGCACCAGCAGCAGGGACAGGATCACGAAGCCGAAGAGGCCTGGGGGGGTGGAGGAAGCGTGTCACGTTCTGGTCCCTGCCCCAGACTCCCAGCACGTCCTGCCTGCTCCGTCTCCTCTGATCTCTGGGCTGCTCCTTCCAGCAGCCCTCACGTGGCTCCCTCCTCTCAGGTCCCAGGGCCTGCTCTGGGAATCCCTCCCTCAGCCTCTCAGGAACCCCCTAGCCTGCATGGGCTCCCGCTGCCCCTTCTCCACTTTAACCCGCGCTTTTTGACTGGATCAAGGGTAAGACATACATTTTATATTGTGACCCAGCCCACATGTGCGCAGGCATGCAGACACGCACTCACAAAACAACAGCTACCCTTGCTATGCACAACGCTCTGACATTTTAAAATTCTATTCTATTAATTTA
The DNA here is from genome assembly GCF_000956105.1 of Propithecus coquereli. Taxonomy (NCBI): domain Eukaryota; kingdom Metazoa; phylum Chordata; class Mammalia; order Primates; family Indriidae; genus Propithecus; species Propithecus coquereli. Next base: position 2,594,027 of record NW_012149618.1, on the reverse strand, counting down.
AAGAATTGCTGGCTGCAACTCACTATGCTGCTTCTACCAGTGTGGAAAAACAGCTCTCTAATTCAGTTTGTTACTGGTCTGTGGCAAGAAGCCTGCGCCAGAACGTAAGTCGATATGCTGTTTCATTCATAAAGTCTTGCCAGAAAATAGAAAGAGAAAACAAACAGCATGCTCAGTGACGTCGCTGACCTAGCTGCTTCATTCTGCTGTGAGATCCTCAGCTCGCTGTGCCAGGCATGAACCGCTCCTAGACAGGCGCCCCCGCGCAGGCCATTCTTTGGGAGCACAGCTCTAACCCATCCTGCTAACTCCATATTCTTAAAACATAATGTTGATAGTTACTTCTCTGCCCAAAACCCTTCAGTGGTTCCTGCCTGCCTGTCATTTAAAGTCTCATCCACTTGCCTGATGTCAAGGTTCTCCTCGACACGACTCTAACCTACTTCACTGCTGATTATTTCCCCAGCAATAACCCATATTGCACACGAAGTATTCCTCACTGGCTTCCAAATTCATGTCCAGCTCCTTATTCCTTTGCTCTGTCTGGAGTTCTCTGCTCCCACTCTTGCCTGCTGAAATCTGCAGCTCAAATGCCACCTTCCCTGCCCCGAGACACTCAGATATGCTTGGCAAATGAGACATCATTTGAGCACAAGTGGTCCAAGCTCAAGTGCACTGCCTGGCCCTTCCTTCTGGCTGGTAACCTCCTCTGGAGTGGGGCCTGCATCTCCTTCGTCTTCGTCCTCGGCCTGCCCTAGCTGCTGGCACAGCAGGTGTCAGAGGATCTGTCAACACACACCTGGTGAAGGAGGAAGGCATGGGGGCAGGAGGGTCCCCTCTCAGAGGTCCCCAGTACCTCACCCAGTGCTCCATGTGTGCAGTTCACTCCCCACGCCACCCTCCAGCCCCCTCTTCCCAGGCCCCTGTGCCCACACACACCCTCAGTGCCGACGGCCCGTAGTGGGTGCACGTTGTGTTTGTAGACGAACTTCTCCTCTAGCACCATCTGGATGGCGACGATGATCTGGGCCATGATGATTAACAGGTCCCCTGTATGGAAGGAGGGGCTCACATGAGGGCAGGAATGCACGGGGTCTGGGGACCAGGACAGCATGGCTGTGGGGACAGAACAACATGCCATCCCTGACCTTTGCAGGGCCTCATATGGTTCACAGGCTCAGTTTTCACTACCTGTGCCTGATCCCCTGGGCTCTGAGGGGCAGGCCAGCAGGCCAGGGCTGAGGCTCCAGAAGGTGCAGAGGCCTGCCTGGGCCTGAGAGCTGCCCCTTGGGTAAGCAGCAGGCTCTGAGATAGATATCCCTGGGTAATCCTGGCCCTGAGTAACCCAGGACGGCCACTTCGTTGTAAAATGGGCTGTGATTCCCCTTGGGGACCGTGAGGGTCACTGTGTTGATGAATGCACAGTGCTGAGCACCAGGCTGGGCACTTGGTAAGTGCTCAATAAGCGTCTGTTCCTTTCCATTTCCAGATCTAGCAGTTTCTCTGTCTAAATCTATATTACAGAACAAAAGACTTGCCAGTCTTCCTTGGTATAGCCACATCCCTTTCCAGTCTTCCCTACACTCTGTCCGCCACCCCGAGAGCAGGTGTACCCAGGGCCTGGCATACGGGAGAGCTGGCACAAGTCGTCCAGGAAACGAATCAGTGCTGGGACCTGGGGAGGATGGGACAGGACAGGGCCGCCCTGGCCATACCTGTGATCACTTCGCTGAGCTTGTGCTGATCGTCATGCTTGCTCAGGAGGTCGGCCAGCCCCACGACCACCAGCCCCGCGATGGTGGCCAGGATGCCCAGCCACTGGCTCAGGACCAGCCTCCGGCCCAGGAAGGCCACCGAGAACAGGCCTGTGAATATGATCACTGCACCCCGCAGCATCTGGAAGCTGGAGGCACTGGTCATGTTCAGAGCTAGGAGAGGAGAGACACACGACTGTTAGCTCCTAAGGGCTGTCTGTTGCTGAGGGGTCCCTGGGGCTGGAGATGTGCCGAGCACACAGTAGGGTGCTTCATCAACCCCAGCTGTGTGCGTGCATGTGCGTGGAGTCTGGGGGAGAGTGGCGGGGGGGGGGGAAGGTGAGTCGGGGGGTGCTGTTTCACCAATGGCCCTGTACCACCCAGCCCCTCGGCCCTGAGTCCTTCTCAGCCTGGCCTGGCTACTCACCCACATACATGAGGCTGGTCCCTGTCATGTCACAGAGGGCTGGAGGAAGGAAAAGAAGGGGGTTGAAGGGCTGCTGGGGGTCCACGCTGGAGTCTGACTGCCCTGCGGCTCTGCACCGGAGGAGGTAGAAGGCAGCCAGGCAGGAGAACTCTCCCAGGAACATGCCCACTGCCTGCAGGGACGACAGTCCAAGGACTTCAGAGCTGGAAGGGACCTCGGGGATCACCTTCAACACTTTTTTTTTAAAATACAAACTTGCTTCAAACAAGAGCTTACCTAGAACCCCAACATGTAAAACACACAAAAGCAGAGCTGCCGTGGGAGGCCAGAGACTGCTTCCTAGGTCTTCACAAAGACCCCAAAATATCCCGATGAAACCTTAAGGCATGTAGAGCCCTGTCTGAAAACCCCCGATCCAGGCTAATCCCTAGTCAAGTTGCAGGCGGAGAAATTGAGGCCCAGAGAGGTTCAGACTTATGTAAGGCCACAAAGTAAGTTGGTGGCAGAGCTGGGGCTGCCATTTGAGTCTCCTGATTCCCAGTCCGGCAAATAGGGGGTCTTCCATTTATGGCATCAGCCCTGCCCCAGCTGGCTCTGGGCTCCCAGTAGATGGAGAGCAGGCTTTTGCCACTGGGGTTGATGTTTTCCCTGTGTCCTGACTTGGATGTGGTGAGGGCATGACCACTCTCCAAACCTCTTGCAAAGGCCTGTGCCCTTTGCCCACTTCCAGAGGTTCTGTTCTGCGGAGGGAGAGAGAGAAGTGGGCAGCTCTTCTGGGAGCAGAGAAAGGCTGTACCCCTAGGTCAGGAAGCAGCCCAGCCTCATGGGGGATGAGATGTGGGAGATAGGAGGAGGGGAGGGACAGGGCCAGATACCTGGAGGAAAGGATGCTGGAAACTGTGTTCCTTGCTCCCTCCGCAGCCCTCAGCCGTGAAGTTGTCCGCCCACCTGCAGCAGAGAGAGGGAAGGTCAGACCCTGGCAGCACGGCAGGGCTCTCAACCCTGCCCTGACGCTGGAGGAAAGACTCACTCCTCTCAATGCCAAGAGGCCCGGACTTGGGTGACTCAGTCCCAGAGTGGAGCTCCCTTGCAAAGGGGCCAGTCTCTACAGCAAGGAGTTTTTTGTTTTGTTTTTTTTTTGAGATAGTCTCGCTGTTACCTGGGCTAGAGTGCCATGGCGTTAGCCTAGCTCACAGCAACCTCAAACTCCTGGGCTCAAGTGATCCTTCTGTCTCAGCCTCCCGAGTAGCTGGGACTACAGGCATGCACCACCACACCCAGATAATTTTTCCATTTTTAGTAGAGATGGGGTCTTACTCTTGCTCAGGCTGGTCTCGAACTCCTGACCTCAAACAATTCTCTTGCTGTGGCTTCCCAGAGTGCTAGGATTATAGACATGTACCACTGCACCTGGCCTACCAAGGTGTTTTGACCCAGCATTTCCTCTAATTAGGAATGTAGGAGTGAATGTCGGTGCCTTTGTAATACCATGGAAATCACAGATATTCTCATTATCACATTAGAGTCACTGTATATATCGTGAAGTATCATTTATTCTCATCACTCATAATAATTACAGTAATTAGACCCACTTCTTATAATTTAATGTATTAAAAAGCATATATATTATTGTATCATAAATTTGCTTTTTAAATATTTGATAACTCCATTTCAATTTAATTGGCTTCTTTTGTAATCCTTGGTCTTTTATTTGCACATTTTAAAACATTACTCTAAGAAGAAGTCCACAGGCGACACCAGACTGTCAAAGGGATCCGTGGCACAAAAAATATCAAGAGCCTCTGATCTATGGTAATACTGGGGCCTGGGAAATGACCACCTGATCATCTTCAAAGAACCAAAGCGGCTTGGAAGATCGCTCTACCGCGGACTCTCAAGCAGGTGGCAAACATCGCTCTCCTGGAGTGACCTCCCAGTCAGGCCTGGCAGGTGGTGATGACTGATTATGACGAACTTCCCCTCTGAGCCCAAACACGAGCTCAGTATCCTTTGCGACACAGCGCTCTGGGCAGCTTACTTACCAATCACTCCGAATTGTCTGCCATCTGTGCAGGAAAACTTCCTCTCCTGAATTTCACTTTTGCTAGGCTTAGTTATGTCTCTGGAGTCTAGTCTAATCTTTCACTGGAAGCTCTTCAGATTTTGGGGGACTTTTCAACATCCTTCTGAATCTTCTCATCTCCTAGCTAAACAGCCCTTCCCAACCTTTCGCCCCTCCCGGCTGCTGACTCCTGGTGGTGCACTGGTGGGCCGAGGCCCAGAGCCAAGACCATGTGATCTGGCCCAGACTGAGGCTGGCAAGATGTGGCCCCTCCCTTGTGTTGGACACCCCGGGTTAGCTGACACAGCTCCAACTACACCAGCCACGGCACGTGCTGACTCAAGTCAGCAGAGACCCAGAGCTCACGTCTGTGGCAAGCCTCTGCTCCCAAAGGGCGGGGAGCCCTCCCAGTGCCTGGGCCTCCCCCACAGGGCCATGGGGCACACACCGCTGGCTATGATGCAGTTAGGGTCTGGGGTTGACACACAGCTAGGGGCTGGGACACTGGCAGTGGCAAGGGCTGGCTTAGTGGTGATGGGGTTCCTGGCCAACTACGTGGGGAGCACAGACCTGAACACATCTCACCTGAAGAATATAAGGCCAAGGCAAACCTACCCCACAGCAGAGACCCTGCCCGCTCCTGGAGGTGTGGAGGAGGAGCAGTTAGGAGGGCCTGTGGTTCCTGGGACTGGTGGGGGCAAAGGAGAGTTGAAGGGAAGAGAGAAGTTCGGACAGGACTGGTTAGAGACAGAGAGAAACCTGGAACCCTGGGTGGCTCAGGAGTTGAGGCTGTCACCAGTCCCAGTACCAAAGGGACAAGAAAGCCCCTGCTATAGAACAAAAGCCGCCTGCTCTCTGGGCTCGCAATTCTGTTTGATCTGCTGCTGGTTCTGGCTCTCGGATCCCGGGCAGGGCAGGACATGGATGTGGGTGTGGGCCACACACCAACTGCACGGCTCGCCCAGGCAGGCCTGCTCTTGGAGCCAGGCTTGCTTTTGCAGAAGAGCCCACTGAGAAGGCCTGCGTGGGGCAACTGAGCAAAACAGGAGAAGTGAGGAAGAGTGAAGCAGTCGCACCTTACCGAGGGCACAGACCCAACTGCCCCAGAGCAAGTGAGCAGGTCGGAGAGACAGGAATTGCCAGGGCTGGCGCCTGGGCTCCTCCAGGGGGGATAAGGGACGTGCTGCCCAGTCCACGAAGGTCGACCAGAAGCCTAAGGCAAAGGCTTTCTGTTTCTGGACTGGGCTGTGCTAGGTATGGAAGCCACTTCCTCAACCTGGTGCCACACCCAGACCACAGACTGGCCGGCTCAAGAGTCTCCCAAGATCTAGCAGTGGTGAATGCACCGTGGGTTACTGCCTGCACAGCTTATATCAACGACAACGCACATTCTGGTTCCACATTCACTGTCATCTAAGAGTGAGCTCAGCATCCGGCTCTTTCTCCATCTCTCAGTCGCCTGCTCCTAGCACATTAGTATACAGGAGCGAAAACATTTCCGTTGAACAAATGAGGCTTCCAGACCGCACCCAGCCAACAGGGCAGGAACTGCAGGCCAGAGGCTACAAATCCATGAGTCTGACCTCCCACCTGGGGCTGAGGTGCCCCCTGCTGGTGAAACAGGCAGGTCGGAAGGGGAAGGGAAACCCCTCTGAGTCCTTCCCCAGGGCTGGGCCCTTTGGAGGAGCTGGCTGTAGGGCTGGTGCTGCGCTTCCTCCCCTACCCCAAGGGTTGTCTTTGCTTTCTCCATGTGTAGGTCTGCCTGGACAAGGCTGGCTGGCGGTGTTCCCGGCTGGGGAAATGAAATCTGTTTGTATCTGAGGGCCTGGGGTGGGCTCACAGCCCAAGGGATTGGGTGTCAGCTACACGGGCTGCCCTGCCCAGCTCTGAGAAGCTCAGGCCTGCAGGTGTCTTGAGGCAGGAAGTCAGCTCTCTCATCCTGGCCTGGAGACGGACTTCAGCTCATTGTACAGGCTTGGAAGGACCCAGGTCCTACAGACAAGAGCCAAAATCCAGCACCAGTTTATCTGGGGATGACAGCAATGACCCCTAAGGGGGGTAGCACCTTGCTGTCTGTCAATGCTTCACAAACGTATTTTTTTTTTTTAATGCACAATTCACTGAGCACCAATTTTGTGCTCAAGCCTGAGGTGTACACTTCACGGGGACTGTCCCACTTAAGCCTCAAAAGAAGGATCCTCATTTTACAGAGGGGGGCTCCAAGGCTGGGGTGAGGAGAGCTCTTCAGGTAATAGGCAGACCCAGGGCCAAACCCTGCTTGAATCTACACTCAGAAAAGACAGCAGAACACAGGGGAAGCTCAGAGTTCTGAGTCACACAGACTGGGCAAGTTACAGGGGTAATCACGCCAACACTGAAGAGCTGTCAAGAGTAATAAATGATGTAAGAGATATATAGCCTGGCACACGGCAGGTAATCAATAAAAATCATTTTCTGTCCCTTCTCCCTTGTCCTCTTATTGAGCAGGGGTCAGCTTCCTTGTGTGGGGTCAGTGTGGCCCCACCTCTGTTCCAGCCTGGAAGCTTCTGGGAGAGCATCTGGAACCTGCCCTGCTGGCTGTGGCAGAGGTAGCTGGTGGGGCCTCGGGCTACTGTCCGTGGTTCCACAGAGCCACGATGCCAAAGTAGAAGAAACTTGGCCATCATCTCACCGCACTCCCTATTTGACAGACAAGGAACCCAGGGGTCAGAGAGGACCTGAGGCACACAGGGTTCATCAGGTACTGAGACGGGAACAGTACTCAGGACATTGGGAAGTTCTCCTCTGACCTGGTAATTCCAGAATCTTCCCACAGCCCTGACTGGGGTGAGGAGAGGGTTAGCCTGGAAGATGGGCCTCCGTTCTCTGTAGACACTGGTTCTGGGGGAAAGCCCTGACCTCCAGGCCAGGAGGCCTGTGAGGCCCTGGCAAGGGGCAGGCTGAGGCCCCTTGAGGAAGCGCCTCCGCTGGAGGCCGGTGGCCCCTTTTAGAGCTCCCGAGCCTCAGCGGCGGTGGCAGGCAGGCCGGGGAGTGAGTGGTGAGTCACTCCCTAGCATGGCCCAGGCCAAACTCAAAGCTCAGCATTCTGGGAGGCGTGCACGTCCATGTGGGGGCCGGGGGTGGCAGGCAGAGACTGAGGAAGTGGCTGATTGTGTGTCCGTTCCCGCAGAATCTCTGCCATTTCCTACGCCCCCAGCTTGTCAAGCCCGTGAGTCAGCTCCTTTCTCCTGCCATGGGACCTACAGCAGGGCCAGGGCTTCTCCACTCTCTGGCTGTCACAGCAGGTGGCACTGGCTTGTGAGGTGATTTTTATGAGACTTCTCATCTCTATGGAATAGAAAACCATCCTCAGTAGATCCTACAGTATCTGAGAGGAAGGCAGGGCAGGGATTGTCAAGTCCCTTTTACAGATGAGGAAACTGAGGCTCAGAGCAGCCCAGTGGCTCATCTAATCCCACAGCCCCCAAGCCTCATGCTCTTCCCACTGTACTACCCTGCCCTCCTGATTTAAGGCTTCCTCAACCCCTCTAAAGAACTGAGGAGGGGAGTTGAGTCTTAGTGAGCGCCTACTTGACCTCTCTTTAGATGCCAAACCTCAGCCGATTCAGGAGAATGGGGCTTCAAAACGGGCACCACCCCACGCACGGCATGGCTTAGGCAGACAGAAATGGTTTGGTCTCAAGGAGATGATCGACAGCAGGTGCTGGTGAGGAGGTGAGAAAACAGCCACGGAAACAGAAGCAGCCAGTTCACAGGGGGGGCCCCTCTGTCAAGACCCAGGGATGGGGCCACAGGGCCAGCCTGATCAATGGCAGTCTCCCTACAGCCTTCCAAAACCTGCCGAGTGGGCAGAGAGGAAAGCCGACCTGACCCGCGGCCCCAGCACAGCAGACGGCACGTGCTCACACGCACTTCCTTATCCACTGCCTTTTTCCTCCCAAGAACCCGGGGAGGGAAACGTCATGCTCCTTTTAAAGGAACTGCAGGCTACCAGAGGCTCTCAGTCTGAACCTTGAGTGGCCTCCGGTTCCAGGGGGAAGACATGCAGGATGAGGATAGCAGGATCTCCTGGGCCAAGAAGCTTGCTGCCCAGTCCTAGAGGGAGGGCACCCTGAGGCCTGGGCAGGAAGATGCTGCTTCCAGGATTATAACTTCCCAGACACCCGGACATAGGCTTGTCTGTCCTTGTCTGGGAAGATGTGAGAGGACATCCCCAAGGAGGAGGAACTTTGGTGTACCACAGTCGTAAAATAGGACCGAATTAAAATCCTGAGGCCTGAATTCCAGTCCCCATTCTGACACCAACCAGCTGAATCACAAAAAGAAACTTCTCTTGGGCCCTCCCCTATAAATTGTAGGGATCAGACTACACAATTTCCATGTTTCTAGCAGCTCTAAATGTCCCCAAAATGACTGGAGAAGTACTCAGCCTCACCTTGAATTGGTGGTCAAGAGCATGGATTTTAGAGCCAGATCATGCTGGTGCGACGATAAACTCCGCCACTTAGTAGCCGAGTTGAACTTGGGCAAGTAATTTAATCTTTCTGTACCTCAGTTTCCTCCTCCGGGGATAATGAGTATACCCGCCTGATACGGTAGTTATGAGAACTCTGCGAGTTCACACATGAAAGGCAGCCAGAGCAGGGCCTGGTACGAGGCAACGAGGTGCTCTGTGTAGTAGCTGGTTATGCTGGTTGTGAGCACATGCTTGTCTGTCTGTACCTGCCAGAAACTGCAGGTCAGAAACGTGATTTTGAATCAAAACTTCATTCGAGGTATACACAGCTGCTCCCCTATGTTCTCTCTCTGAGAGTGTCCTTCCCATGGTTTGTCCTTAGAACACCGATTAGGGTCCAATTCTGGGGCCCGTCTTGGGGTGGGAGGGTCCTGAGTGGCCCCATACTGGCTGTAGGGCAGGGGACAGGACCAAAGGTTGGGTCTCCCACCTGGGAGCCCCTTTCCTGACTCTCCGGCAGCCTCCAAGGGCAATGCCTCCTGGGGCTGAGGCTTGCTTGGCTTCCTACCCGACAGGTTTGGAGCTTTTTAAGGAAGGAGCTGAGTCAGCACAGTCTACCCCAGCAGTAACTGGCAACTTGGACTCTCCCTGGGGACAGCGGCCCTGGCAGACTTATAGTTGCTCTCTAAGCACCTGACCAAGGCCTTGAAGACTTGTCCTGCTGCGCTCATCCCGAGATGGGAGCCCTCAGGTTGGGGCTCCTTTATAGCTAAGGGCTCAGGAGGAGGGGTGACCTCCAGGAGGCTGCAGGGGCCAGAAGGCCAGCGGCTCTCCACAAGACACAGCTGGCCAGACGTGAACCAGAGAAATGGGAGGTTACCACTCAGGGTTCCACTGACTTTCCCACCTGTTTGGGGCAGGGAGGGCTCTGTGACTGCCATGCGTTTTACACATCTGTCTTCTCCACCTCAGATTCTAAGCATCTCAAAGGCACGGACCTTCTCTAGGTCACTTCTGTCCCCTTTCTCACACACTGTAGGCACCTTATACACGCCTGATGAATTAAACTGAATACTTCTCCCTCAGACCTCTCTTCTGAGGTACCGCTCATATCACTGATGGAGTGTGCTAGATATAAATTTTGTGGATGTAAATCCTCAAAAATGATGAAGAAATGGCCACTCCTCTCAAAAGGCTGCCTGTCAGTTTCTCAAAGTGTGGAGCCTGACAGAAAACCAGGGACCTGGAGCACTGCTCACAGGGTGGAAAGGGAGGTGGGAGTCACCGTGCCGACTCTGCCTTGCTCTCAAGCCTGCCAGGGCCCAGGTGGAAGTGAGGTCTAACTGGGAGATGGCCACTGCCCACTGTTGTCCACGTGTACCTTGGAATCAGACCACGGCCAGCTGTGGGCACTGGGGCTCTTAGACGGTGAACAACAGGGGCAGGAAGGCCCTACCATGAGGCAGGGGCAGAGAAAAAGGCAAAGAGCTGCCAAGAGAAGGAGCTGCCTCCCTTCCCACGACAGAGAGGAGGCTATGCCCCGCCCTTCAGCCTCATGACCGCCCTGGGTCCTCAGTCCCCAAGCCCCTGGGGACTGTCCTCACTGCCTCACCCCCATATCCCAGGGTCGAACTCCTTATCTGCCCTCCCTGTCTGGGTTAACGACGCTTCTCTTCACCCCTCCCAGGCAGAAACCAGGAGTGATCCTTGTCTCTTGACCCTGTGGTGGGTCAGGCCTTGTTGCTTCAGTGTGCACCTGGTCTCTGCCACCCATCCCTTCCTCACCACCACCTCCTAGTTCCCCTCTTGGGGAACTGCTACAGCAGCCTTGGAGTGGTTTTTCCTGCACCAAACACTCATGTCCACCACCACGTTAACCGCGTTGCCTTTTTCTTTTTCAATCACTTTCAGCATGGCATTCCCAGCTCAAAAGCTCTTCTCTGATCATGGGATAAAATCCAGCCTGGGCATCTGGTGCTGGTTACAATCGACTTCAATGTGGCCTTTCGGTTCCCGGCCTCACAGTCTCCCCGCTTACTAACAGAATCCCACCTAAGCTTTAAGGTGCAGCTCTAACTCCTCCTCCATGAGGGGCCCATAGGCCACCCCCTTCTTTAGCGCACGGCCCTTCACGCTCACTGACGGCCACTACTGTGGCTCGTGTGCGCCAGTCCTGGGGTCTCCCTCGCTGGCCCCCAGCTCTTGGAGGGGAGTGCGCAGGCTCGGACGCCAGCTTTGGAAGGGCTGAGGATAGGAACTGGTCCAACCCTGCCCTTTAAGGATAAGGAAACTGAGGCGCAGAGACAGGAGGTGACAGCGAATCAAAGCCGGGGCTCGGATCCCCAGCCCGGGGTGCGGCCCCGCTCTGCATTTCCCGGACCTCGCAACCCCGTGTGGTCATAAAGCACGTGAACCGATCGGGGCGACAGGGAAAGCCAGTGAAGCCAGGAAAGCAGAACGGAGAAGGGGGGTGGCGGAGAAGGTGCGCGGGGGTCGCCAGCGCCCGCAGGCCCAGCAGACCCCCTTCCCGGCCAGGCCCAGACTCACTTTGCCGAGAGCGTGTTGATGGAGCCGGTGACGAGCATGAGCCCGGCCAGGAACAGCTGGTACTTGGTCCAGGCCATGGCGGCGAGCGCGGGGGCTCGCTCGAGCTAGCAGCTACCAACCGGGTCACCCCGGGTCTCCTGCTCTAGCGCTTCCGGGCCGGGTATCACGTGACCCGCGCGGGCCCCGCCCCTCTCGCCCCGCCCCCGGGAGCGCGCCGGGGCCGTGGTGCCCAAGCTCTGCCCGTCCGCCCGGGCGCGCTGGTGCCCATCGGGTGGCTCCGGAGAGTCTCGGGTCTCCCCATTTGTAAAAGGGGCTGATGGCATGGGGCAATGAGGATGCATCGTGGATGTCAGAGCGTTTCGTAAACCGTATAGGGAGGTTGAGCGGACCGGTGTCAGAGAGAGTGCTCCGAAGTGGAAACGGCCAGCGTGAAACTCTGGGGAGGCCTGGGAGGTGTCCCTAGGGATCCCAGCCTGCCAAATTGCGCCCATCTTCCAGCACAAAGGCATAGGAATTTAGTTCCTGCTGCCGAGGGGGCCATTTTATAGTCGAGGAAACTAAATTGAGAGAAGCCCAGTGATTTGCTTAAGAGATGCTGGGGGGCGAGGTGTTGCACTGAGATTCTTTACTCTCCAAAAATCCGGACCTTCTGTGTAGCCCCTGCACCACGCCCTGCCCCACTGCTCCTTCGTGGGCGCTCTAGTTGCTGATCAGAGGCGTCCTGGCAGAAAGACCGTCCCTAGGTTTGTTTGCAGAGGATTTTTGGCCTTTAAAGTCCTACTCCTCGTTCTCAGCCTCCAGTTGCCGGCCTTCCCCTTACTCGGCGCTCTCGTTTGCATCCCATGCCTGGTCATTCCAGAGGCAAGACCCTTTGGGAAACTGCTTCAGACCCAGCATGCACATTTCCCTGGTTACCACAGAACTTGTTACTGGAGGTACAGAGATAGGACCTGTCTGCCAGCTCCTCCTGCTTACCCAAAGACTGCCTTGAACTTGTAAAAATGGCCAGTGCAGACTCAAAAAATCTCTCAAGGGACTGCACCAGACCCCTCTATTGCAGGAAGATCTGATGGAGAAGCTGTGTAAGTGGGGTCTTGGACAAAATGTGGGTCCCAGATAGACAGGGGAAGGGCTTTACTGCATGAGAAAGTGGCGATGGTGCAGAGGCGTGAGTGAGTGTGGAACATGTCTGGGATCTGCAGATCGTTCCAGAAATTTCCTTCACTGGAACCTGACCTCTCTCAGTCAGTGGGGAGATGGAAGACCCAGAGGAGGTTTCTTTTGAGCTTCTTATCTCCAATGACACCCCTAGTTTTGTGTGATTTCAAAGGAATTCATTCACTTATCCAAAAACGTTTACTGAGACGCTGGGGCCTGTAGGATGAATGAAGCACAGCTTCTCTCCCAAGGGACAGACGGGGGCAGCCCACACAGCTGATAGCCCACCCCTATCAGAGGCGGTTCCCATAGGCCATGGTGACTCACCCAGTGGGCCTCTGGCCATTTCCCCTACATGAGTCCAGGCCAAGGGCACTGTCTTGAAGTAAACATTACTAATGACCAGCCGACATGATGTCACTAGCAGTGCAGTCTCTGTCTGTATAGCCATATCATAAAATGAATTTTAATTTATCATGATATTCTGACCGTTCATCATACTGCTATCTCTGGAGCCCAGGAGACAGGAGGATTCATTGGCAAATACACGTGGAGACCACTAAGTGTAAAGCTTAGAGCCAGGTGTGGAGCCCTGAAGAGAAGCAAGACAAGGTAGCTGCCCTCCAGGCACATGGGATTCAGTGGAGGAGAAGTTAACCATGCAGCAGTGTGAGGATGTGTACGAGGCAGAGGGGGTGGGGAAGGGATGGATTCCTCAAGGGGGCAGGGAGTGAGGATGACAGTGAGGATCAGAGCTGTCCTGGATCAGGCGCCCGTGTGTCAGGCCTGTGGCAGGAGCTTGACCTCTGTGGCCTCATTTTTCCCCGTAGCCTGTGGAACTGGGGCTCAGGGGAGACCTGGGCAGAGACTCGAAGGAGGAGCAGGATTAGTCCAGGTGCAGAATGGGGGTCATCCAGGCTGACACAACCACGTGGACACCAGGGAGGTTGCAGGCCAGCCCTCTGAAGAGATGGGAATGCCAACTATGCAAGTTATCCCTAACTAGGGAAGGGAGGTGCTTCCGGCTGAGTCTGCCACTTAAAGCAAAGTGACCCTATTCAGTTGCTGAATCACTCAGAGCCCCACTTTCCTACCTATAAAATGGCAACAGCATTCATAGCCTGTTGTGTAGAGAGGACAGATGTGGAAGTGCAGTGTGAGGCCCCCCGGGGAGAATTAGTACAACTCCTGGGAGACTAGAGCCCACCCAGCAGGAAGTACAGAAAGAAAGACCTCAGGCTGCTGTGAGGTAAAAAACTCTCCTGATTGGCACAAGAGTTGATCCAGTCTTCCGGCCTTTTCTCTCAAAGTGGAGACATTTTGAACAAATTTGCATTCTCCCTTCAAAGAACCTCTAATTTCCCGAGTGAAATAAAATGCTCACTGTAAACCTGCATTGGTATTCAAAGCTTATGGCCAGCCTGTGGCATGTCTGAAAGATAGAACGCTTTCCTCATCAGTGTCATCACATTCTGGGTTAGGAGAGAGTTACTTTACCCTGGGAAGGACAGAGAGATGTGAGCAGACAGGCCAGGCCAGACCTGGTCATGTGTGTGTATGTGTGTGTGTGTGTGTGTGTGTGTGTGTGTTTTAAAGAAATTTTTGCCATATATCCTGGGCCATTTCCTTCCCATGTAGTCTGTTCACCAGCTAGAATGTGACCTCCTCATGGACAGGGACTGGGTGTCTGACCGCTTGTCTCTCCCAGCGGGGTTGGCATTGAAGGGCAGCCATCTGAAGATGTGGCTGGGAAGAGGAACAAGGGACTTGGAGGATGAGGGGTGGGGTAGGTCCTGGCTGGAACCAGGCCTGACAAGACTAGGTCATGGGGGAAGGGAATGTGGACCACTGATGCTGTCACCTGCTCTGTTCTGGTTGACTTTACAGCCAGTTTCTATGGTGACCAGAGATGATTAGATTAGAAGTCACCTGCTTCTTCTAGCTCCAGGCCCTTATAAGGTCATTCTCAAACCTCTCTTTTCTTTCTTATCACCTTCTTTGGCCTCTACTCACCACCACCCCCAGTCCCATTAGCGCTGCCTTGAGGCAGGTCATTGGGTCTTGGCAGCTGGTGTTTGGCTTGGTCCTCTGGGAGCAGAACCAAGTCAGATCCAGATAAAACACAGACTCCCAGTTAAGTTTCATTTTAGATAAGCAAGGAAACATTTTATAGTATGACTATGTCCCTAATATTGCTTTGGACAAACTTATAGTAAAAACGATTCATTATTTATCTGAAATTCAACTCTCACTGGGCACCCTGTATTTCATTTCTCAGTCTGGCACCCAGCTCAGTGTCCTTGCTCAGAGAAGGTGAACCGTGACAGTGGCTGAACTGAATTTGTACGTCCCAGGCAAATGTATTCCTTTGAATATACTGTTGACTAAGCTCATGATAGTTTCTTCCTTGACTCTGTTAAGGCTCTAGACTGACACCAGCTTTCTTGGACATGGGCCTTACCCTGGGGAACTCCAAACTCCTGCGTTTAATATCCTTCTCATGGGGATGAGGGGATAAGCAACTTCAGTAGTCTGGGGCCAGGCATGGGAGAGTCTGCGGCACAGACAAGCGGAGAACCCTCCCTCTTTTGCGTACAGTTTCCGAGTATTCCCAGATCCCATGAAGCTCAGACATAGATCCCTCCCTGGGACAACTTCTCATCCAACCCCTCACGTTTCAGATTTGGAAACCCAGACGCAGCAAGGTCAATAGTGAGTGACTTGTGAGCTGGTTGATACTATGTATTTATTTATTTGGATTCAGTTTTTATTAACTTAGTTTAAACCAGATAATGGTGAACTAAAATAAAATCTTAAGCCCCCCAGCCAAGTGAATGGACTTCCTCTTGGCCAAGGAGACCCCAGAAAAAGCTGAGTTGCTGGCCTGGAGGAGAAGGGTGGTCAGACAGGCCTTGTTATGCCCTCTCCCTTTCGGAGTTACTCATTGTTATAATAAGAGACTGTTATAAATCATTAACAGGCCTAAGGCCTTGTAAGACAAGCCTAAACCACACTTGGCAGCCATCAATTTACTTAACAGATCACTTGAATTTCTATAAATGTCCATGTCCTGTGGTTTGTTTCTGATTCACAGACATCCTTAAGTTAGAACATTCCAAGCCTTTAGACAACGCTTCATTTCTTTAACCAATTACAAATCAAAAAAGTCTTCAAGCCCACCTACAATCTATAGGTATCCCCGCTTCGAGATGTCTTGCCTTTTCTGGCCAAACCAATGTATGCCTCCCGTGTATTGATTTATGACTTTACGTGTAACTCCTATCTCCCTAAAATGTATAAAACCAAAGTATAACCCAGCTACCTCCGGCGCATTTTCTCAAAACCTCTTAAAAACCTGCTCTGGGCCATCAGTCACACATACTTGGCTCAGAATAAACCTCTTTAAATTATTTTACAGTTTGGGCTTTTTTTCTGTTAACGTAGTAGTAAAAATATTCACTGGCCCTACAAATACTTAATTACTTTTAAAGTAATACAACCTGTGAACAAACGAACTGTAAAAAGATATTTTTGGAACATTTGGAAGAAAGTGAACATGGTCAGCTTTGTGAGTTATTGCTAATTTTATTGGTTGTATTAGTTTCTTATTGCTGCTGTAACAAATTGCCACAAACATAGTGGCTTAAAACAACACACATTTGTTATCATATGGTTCTAGTGGGTAGGAGTCTGAAGTTTAGTCGTTGGACAGAAATCAAGATATTGGCAGAGCTGTGTTTTCCTGCCTGTTCCAGCATCCAGAGGCTGCCTGCTGCCTGCATTCCTGTGCTCCTGGCCCCACATCACTTGGAACTTTGTTTCTACAATCACATCTCCTTCTCTGACTCTGACCCTCTTGCTTCTGCAGAACCTTTGTGATTACATTGGCCCTGCCTGGATAATACAGAGTACTCTGCCTGTCTCAAGATCCTTAACTTAATCATATCTGCAAAGTCCCTCTTATCACGTAAGGCAACGTTTTCACAGGTTTGGGGAATTAGGACATGGGCATCTTTGGGAGCCATCACTCTTCCTACCACAGTTGTGATGGAGGTATCATGATTACATTTTTTAAAAAGTCCTTAGCTGTTAGAGAAGTAATTATAAGTGAAATGATTTGCTTTAAAATACTCTACAAAAAAAACCCAAACAAACAAAAAAACCAAGGAAAAATAAACCAGGAGACAAGAATGGCAGAAAGTTGATGATTGTACTGTTTTCTCTAATTTTCTGCATACTTAAAATTTTCCATAATAAAAAGTTAAACATGAAGTCTTTATGGTTCATCAATAGATGAATAACTGGGAAAGAATAGGAAGTCAAGAAATACACCCAAACACATGCAGAAATTTAGTAAATACAGTACAAATGTGGCATTTCAAATCAGTGAGGATTATTTAAATGTTATTGGAACAACTGGATAGATAATCTGGAAAAAATAAATTTGAATTCCTACCTTTCACAAAATTAAATTACAGCTGGATAAAAGATTTTACTAAAAGAAATAAATTAAATCATAAAAACACTAGAAGGAAATATGAAATAGCCATTTTTAAGAAGTTGTAATAGTTGTGGAGTAGCAAAGGCCTTCCTGAGTACAATAAAAAACCTTGTACCAGGAAAAAATCAAAAATAAAATCAAAGGTATATGACAATCTATGAAAAATATTTGCAATTCACACCACATACAAAGAACTAATTTCCTTGACATATGAAGAAGTCTTAAAAATCAATAGACATTTCTGAAAAGAAGATACACAAATGGCTAATAAACACATGAAAAGGTTCTCAACTATGGTTAGCTATTAGGAAAATGCAAATCAAAACCACAGTGATATACCACTTCTCACCTAGTATATCGGCTATTTTTTTAAAAGGAAGATAACAAGTGCTAGAAAGGATATAGAGGTTATATCCTCAAAAGGTTAAACTTAAGAGTTATCATAAGACCAAAGCAATTCCACTCAAAGGTGAGAAATGAAAACATACATTCATTCAAAAACTTGAACATGAAAATCTATAGCAGCATTATTTGTAACAGACAAAAAGTGGGAACAGCCCAAATGTCTATCCACTACTAATGGATAAATAAAACATGGTATAGCCAGATAATGGAATATTATTAAACAATAAAAAAGAATGAAGTACAGATACCTGCTACAACATGGATGAACCTGGAAACCATCATGCTAAGCGAAAGGAGCCGGTCATGAAGGACCACATTTATATGGAATGTCCAGAATAGCAGAAAAGACAAAGCTTTGGACACAGAGAGTAGATCAGTGGTTGGTTAGGCCTGGTGGGGAGGAGGTGTGTGGTGGGTGGGGTATGACTGCTAATGGGTACTGGATTTTTCTGAGGGGGGAGACAAAATATTCCAAAATTAGATTGTGGTGATGGTTGCACAACCCTGTGAATGTACTACACTGAATTGTACATTTCATTAAGAAAAAAATCATGAGGCTCATAATTTGGAAAAGGAAAGCTTTATTTTTTGTAAAGGGTTTACAGCTGTGGTGGCCATTTCGGCAGACTGGGAAGCAGGGCTCCCGGCCACTAGCCAGGAGCATGTGTTTCAAGGGAGGGACAAAGAGAACAGGATTTTATACTGAGCTGAGTGGCTAAAAATACATATTTAACAAGCTATAGGAGAAATCATGAATATTTATGCAAAGAGAACTATGTGCCCGTGCAATGGGGCTTTCTGTCCTCTTATGGGGTCCGTGTTTAAAAATGGCTGCCCCACGTCAAAAAGGTGAAACAAGGACACAAAAACCCTCTCTGCGCATGTTCCGTAGACTGTCAAAACCACTTTATGGTTGGTGGGCTTTTTTTGGGAAAGAATGCTGGTCTGGCCCTTAGGAAATAAAGCCTGATGGCCATTAGCAAGGGAGGGGTGTCCAACCTCCCATCCTGTCATAGCTGGGTAGTTTTAAGGTTTTAAGGTTTCTCTGGGGTCCCTTGGCCAAGAGGGGTCCATTCAGTCAGCAGCAGGCTTAAAGATTTAATTTTAGTTCACAACTTTATGTGGATGACTTTTATGGTGTGTAAATTGTATCTTAATAAAGTTGTTCACAAAATTCAATACAAATAAGATCATAAACACAAAAAGAAAATGGGCAATGAATACAACAAGACGCTCCATGGGGAAAAAGTACCTCTCAGGCCCATGAAAAGACGTTCGACCGTGCTCATAATAAAGAGAAATATAAATGAAAAGTACAATCAGTAGCATTTTCACCTGTTCAGTTGAGAAATTTTAAGCGAAGTATGATAATTTGATGTTGGCTAGGCTGTAGGGAAACCCCGTACACTGATGGTGAAAATCCAGATAGGCAATTTGGAAATATCTATAAAAACTTCTCAAGCACACCCTTTGCCCCAGCCTGGAGCTGCCTTGTGATCCCGAACCATATACCTCTAGACTTGTTTGACATGAGATAATGAGGCCTTGTAACTGGTTCCGTGAACCCCTATATGTTTTTTATAATCCTCTCCCTTAACTAACTACTTGAAACTTTGAGTTGTTTCCCAGAAACGATGGACTCGATTGAACTCCTGGCTTTAAGTAATCCTCCTGCCTCAGCCTCCCAAAGTGCTGGGATTATAGGCATGAGCCATTACACCTGAAATGTTGGATTTTCTACAAGACAAAGGAGTTGAGATTCTCAAGGTTCCAGAACCCCTGACACCAAGATTCACCAACCCCATAACCTACCCCCAATGCATGTAGCCCCTGTAAGATATACCACGACCTCCCCAAGGCACATGGCCTCTCCTTTAAAAGCCCATGATAGCCCTTAGTTGGAGAGACAGATTTGAGGCAACTTCTTCCATTCTCTCAGGAAGACATCTGTCATATTAAAAATTCCTTTCTTCCCTGGCAATCCTTGCTGTCTCAATAATTGGATTTTGGTGTGACAAGCAACTAGACCTGGATCAAACCTCCTTGTGATTTTGACAACAGCCTTACATATTTTAGCTCTTATCATGTGGGCAGAAGTTGGCCAGCAGCATTGGGGGCCTCCCCACAGGCCGTCTGATAAAGAGGTGTGGGGGACTTATTCCCCCACCCCACCCCGGTCGCCAGGACAAAATGGGCTGTGTGCAATGCTTAGCTGACCTGGTGGGCTGTGCGCAATGCCTCTGTAGCTTGTTTTTTTTTTAAGAGACCAAAATGAATAAGAGACCGAAATGAATACTGATAATCTCAGCGATTCCACTTCCAGGAATTTATTCTAACATGTTTTCCCACACATGTTTGTTATAGCAATGGATTGGGAACCACCTAAATATCCACCCAAAGGAGAGTGGTTAAATAAATTATGGCACCTGCATATCCTGCCACACAGGGAACACACCGCTGCTTGGCAAAGGAATGAGGATGCTCTTTATGGACGGATGTACAATGACCTCCAAGACGCATTGTTAAGAGCCCTGCGTATGATTGCTACCATTTATGTAAAAGATTAAAATACATGTATATACTTGTAAATATACGGAAAATCTCTGGACGGAGATGTAGAAACTGGCAGTTGGGTGGTAGAGGGCTGGGGTGAGAGAGACTCACTTTTCACTGCATACCCTCTTAGTGCCTTTTGAATTTTATACCATTGTGTAAATTTACCTACGCAAAATGATAAACAGAATAAAGGATGCAGTACTGGGAAGGGGGTGCACCCTGTATGGGAGCCTACCTTCACTTCGTAACTATCAGCATAGAGACCTCCTTCCAGATATGCACATTCCCCAAAACACCAGGGAAATTTGAGAAGCATAGTCTTCATGCCCAAGAGCTGGGTTATGGTTCTGAAGACTAGATTCTAGTTTGCTGTGTGTCTTTAGGCTGGTCTCTTCCCCTCTCTGAACCTCAGCTGGACCACCTCACTCCCAAGGGTTTCCCAGATGCCCGGCTTCGCTCTTCCAGTTTGGCCAATACGAAGTTCACCAGATAACCACTAGATGGCGCGCTGACCCTGCTGCTAAAGGACAGATGCTGCTGGGGCCCAGCCAGCTTTTTATTTTACTTTTATTTTTATTTTTATTTATTTATTTTTCTTGAGACAGAGTTTCACTCTGTAGCCCTGGGTAGAGTGCAGTGGCATCATTGTAGCTCACAGCAACCTCAAACTCCTGGGCTCAAGAGATCCTCCTGCTTCAGCGTAGCTGGGACTACAGGTGCTCGCCACAGTGCCCGGCTTATTTTTCTATTTTTAGTAGAGATGGGGGGGGGGTCTCGCTTTTGCTCAGGCTGATCTCGAACTCCTGAGTTCAAACAATCCTTCCACCTGGGCCTCCCAGAGTGATAGGATTACAGGTGTGGGCCATTGCACCGGCCCCAGCCAGCTTTTTAAAAATGATTGTGGGTCACCTGAGGGAATTTTGATATCAGAAGCATCGAAAAGGGCGAGTGATTCATGGAGATGCAGAATAACTGCCCATAGCGCAGTGATTCTCCAGGGCTGGCTCTGGAGGCCTTGGTGGAGAAGCAGTTCTAGCTGCCTGAGCCTTCCAGGCAAGGTTACCTGTTACATCTATATATCATGGTGTGTATCCGCCTTCAAATGACACTGGTGACACCCATGGCTGCAGCCAGCCTGGGTTGGGTGGGCAGAAGTTGGCCAGCAGCATTGGTGGCCTCCCCACAGGCTGTCTGATAAAGAGGTGTGGGGGACTTATTCCCCCACCCCGCCCCGGTCACCAGGACAAAATGGGTGTGGGTGGGTGCTTAGCTCACCTGGTGGGCTGTGCGCAATGCCTCTGTAGCTTGTTTTTTTTTAAACAGCTTTTTTGAGGTAAAATTGGCATATAATAAACTACACATATTTGAAATACAGAATTTGGTAAGTTTTGACACACACATATATATACACACCTGTGAAACCATCACCACAATTAAGAGAATGAGTGTGTCCATCACCCCGAACCTTCTCTCGTTCCCCTTTTTCATCCCTTCCTCCTGCATCGCCCCCCACCCAGGCACACGTGGATCCGCTTTCTGTGCTTCCAGATTAGTCTACATTTTCTAGAGATTCACATAAACACATACAGTACGTGCTCTTTTTGTCTGACTTCTGGCACGCAGGGTGATTTTCAGACTTGTCCGTGCTGTTGTGTGTACTAAAGTTCCTCCCTCTGCACGGCTGGCAGTACTCCTTGGCACACGCATACTCGGTTTATCCATTTCCCTGGGGATGGACATGCGGATAGTTTGCCGTGTTGACCTGTGGCGGATAAAGCTCTGCAGTGGTGCGGGTGTGGGAAAGCTCTGGTCAGGACCCGGGAGGCCCGTCGCCTCCCCTCCCTGAGCCTCACTGTTCTCCTCTGAAACAGGAAGAGTTGGATTCGAGGTTCCTAAGGGCACCCCGGCTCTGACTGTTGGCCACCTTTGTGTTTCTCTGTTATTGCTGTACCCTGCATCCTACCCCAGCCCGTTGTGTTCATGTGACAGTGAGGGCCAAGGCGGAGGTTGGGCCTGGCCAGGAACTGGGTGCTGTGGGCACCAAGCTGCCTGAGCCTCACTCTGGAACCCGAGCGGTTAGTCTCTGTAGCTGGTCGGCTCTGATGGGCTTAGGCTGCACAGATTGGAGTTAGAAAGGACATAAAATGTCATCTGTGTGACCACCTGACTTGGTGCCCGGACCTCCGTAATGCTTGCTAAGGCTCTGTTTTGAGCATCTTCCGTTGGCAGCACCCACCTTGGGGCCAGGGCAGAGCGGGTGGGCTGGTCTGCCCTACCCCCACCCCTCCTCTCTCCATCACCCCCACTGTCTGACTGGCCTCCTTCTCCCCGCCTCCCAGCAACCTTAGCAGTGCCCTACTTAGACCCCCCAGAGAGGGTCTGCCCATCTGTTCACCATGGTGGGGCTGGAGGAGGCAGGTGGCAGCAGATTCTTATCGTGTCTGTGGTGCCACATTTGGAAAATTAATCCCCAGTTGCTTGGGTCTCAGGCACACTGGAGTGCTTTCCCCATGGCCTGACGTCACCGTGCCAACCTGCCGCTGTCTCGGGGGGTGGTCAGGAAGGGCTGGGTGCGGGCTTACCCTGTCTTCCAGAGCTGCTGACACAGTAGCCACAGTCCCCAACTGCCCTGGGGTGGGGTAGGGGATAAACCTGGGAAGGTAAGAAAATAATATGGCAACAAGAGCCAGAGGGTGTAGTGGCTGGATGGATGTGGAAGGTGGAGCCACACAGTCTTGGGTTCGAAACCCAGTTCTGCTACTTACTGATTGGGTGACCTTGGACAAGTGAAGTGACCTCCCTGAGCCCCATTTCCTCACCGCTGGATGGAGACAATTGCGCCTACTTCTGCAGGGGTGGTGGGAGGAGTCACTAACACTCCCAGCCAGCTCCTGGCACATGCTTCATATTTGCTCCACACACCCAGCGCCCACTGACCTAAGGGCCCTGGCTGGTAAGTTTCCTGCAGCAGATCTCAACACTTGGAGGCCATCCTGAGTGCTCTAGGGACAGCTCCCCGCTCCCCAGCCCTTGTCAAGGACAGACTGCTTGCCTGAGAGAGGACCAAGTCTGATCTGGGAAGGGGCCGAGAAGGGCCGTGCCCACCTCTGGAGCTGGGATGGGGAGTGGGCTGGGCAGAGCTTAGTAAATGAAGAGGCCAGACAAGGTGGTGGTAGTTGCGGGGAGGAGTGAAGGCTGAGCCGGGCGAGGAAGCACCTGCTGTCTTCAGCAAGTTCAAATCCCCAGCCCAGGTCACTGACATCTAGGGACGAGGGAGCTAGGCCAATGTGCCGGAGCCCAGCCACCTGCCAGCTTTGATTAAACCGACAACTTTAGAGCACAGATAAAAGGAAGTGGTGAGTAGCTGGAGCCAGCAACAGCTCACCAAGAGCATGCTGGAATAGAAGTTGCCCTGGATTAAGGGTCCTCTATCTGGTCTTGTCCTCTTTGATATTTTCTTCAAAGGCTTGAGTAATGGCACAGAAGGCTGGATTACCAAATCGGTAGGTGTCGTGGGGCTGAGAGAGAGCAGGGACAGATTTAAGGCGTCAACACCTGGAACATCATCAAAAGCCTGGAACCAGCCAGTGGTGCTAAGTGTGCAGTCTTGCACTGACATTAAAAAGAGCAACTGCTCAGCTTCGGCACAGGAGAGGCCTAGCTTGAAAGGTTCGTGTCAGGCACAGACTTTTTCTCTTGCCCTGGAATTTGCCACCACAATGCACAGCCAAGAGCAGAGAGATGCCTTCAGTTCTCTCCAGCCTGGGTAACTATTAATAAGAGAGAGGAGGGAGGATCACGCTAGCTGTGGGTTGTCCGCCTGGGGAAAGAAACCTAGCCAAGTTGCCAGGGATCACTCGCAGAAACTGCAAGCAGGGGAGATGGCATTTTCTTCCCTGGTTGGGTGTCGTTCACTTTTGCTGGTGTGAAGTGATGCAATCATAGCTCACTGCAACCTTGAACTCTTGGGCTCAAGTGATCCTCCCACCTCAGCCTCCCTAATAACTGGGACTACAGGTATGTGCACCACCATGCCTGGCTAGTTTTTAAAATTTTTTGTAGAGACAGGGTCTCACTATGTTGCCCAGGCTTGCCTCGAACTTCTGGGCTCAAGCGATCCTCCCACCTCATCCTCTCCCGTAGCTGAGACTACAGACAAGCGCCACCACCTGGCTGGATGTCTACTTTTGAAACAAGCTTGCTGCTTCACTCTTGGTGCCTGTTTGAATGAGGGTGGAGAGCCTGGGGAGAGGCGAGGGGGTCACTGGGGGCGTGTCCACACTTCCGCTGTCCAGCACGTGTTACGTAGTCAGGGATGACCTGGTCCCATGTTCCCTCTTCCAGGAAACAAGAACTGTGGAAGAGTGTTGATTTGGGGAGTTATCCTGTGTCAAAGGCATGATCTTTTCCCCAGGGACCTTTGTCCCCTCCAGCGGAAGGGCAAGGGTTGTTGGCTGGACATTTTGCTGCCCTTGGTCCCAAGTCTAGGGCTCCGGGCAGAGCCTGCTCAGGGCACGTGGTGAAGTGGGCGGAGTGTTCCTAACTCCCATCTCCTTTAGCTAATGGGTTCTGTGAACCGTGTCCACCTAGGGGCTCCCCCACCCACGGGAACCAGCCCAGCAGGCTGTGAGGCTGGCAAAGTGGGACACTGCCACCAAGCTATTGGGACTGGGCTGCCGCCCTGGCCCAGCACTTCACCAAGGAAGCACCTGGGGCTCTGCCCAGAGCTTCAGATACGACAAAGGTGGGTGTGGAACAATCCCTGCTCACAGGACCGGGGTCTTTCTGAGTTGTGGTTTGGTCATCTGTAAAATGGGGGTGTTAATCCTTATCTAAAGCACAGTGTTGCTCTGAAGATCAAATGAGAGAATGATATGAGAGAGCTTTGTAAACGCAATATGCTACTAATGTGGATTCCTGGGGGCGGGGGATCACCAGCCAGACAGGGGCATTCGTGGAGGTCAGTTCCATCACAGTCCCTGCCCTGAGGGGCTGGCACCACCCACAAGGCCCTCCCCTGCCCCCGGAGCTGAGGGCAGGAGTGTGAGTCTCTGTGCTTGTCCAGATGTGGATGTGGTAAATTTCCAGCATCCGAATGACTCAACCCCAGAGATTAGCAGCTTTCATCTGAAATCAGAGTCAGAGAAGGCTGGGCCTCTACTCTGTGGGTGTGTGTGTGTGTGTGTTTGGAAAGTTGGGATATGTGGATACTAATTCTGGCTACACCATTATCTTGCTTCATGACCTTGAACATGTCACTTCCTCTCTGTGAACCCAAATCCCTTCCTCTGAAACAGAGAAGATGGACCAATGATCTAAAGGAGTTATGTGTGAATGTGTGTGTGTGTTTCTTTGCAACACCCTCCCCCGCTTTTTTTAAGGGACAGGGTCTCACTCTATCATTCAGGCTGGAGTACAGTGACTTGATCATAGCTCACTGCATGCAGCCTTGAACTTCTGGGCTCAAGTGATCCTCCTGCCTCAGTCTCCCCAGTGGCTGGGACCACAGGCATCTGCCACAGCTCCTGGCTAATTTGAAAAATTTTTTTTGTAGAGACAGGGGGTCTTGCACTTTGTTGTCCAGACTGGTCTTGAACCCCTGGCCTCAAGTGATCCTCCCATGTCAAAAGTGCTGGGATTACAGGGGTGAGCCACTATGCCCGGCCTCTTTACAACCTTTGACGAAAGGTGATAGCAGTGCAGGAGGGCTGCCGTTCCAGCATCAGGGCTCCTGTCTGGCTGGACAAAAGGATGGGACCGAGTCCACTATAGACAGGGCTTCTCAGGGACTCCTTGGGAAACAGAGTCACTTGGTCTTCTTACCTGGACCCGGCTTTGGGACTGAGAGGAAGCAAGTTCATGTTGCGCAGTGGATCTAGTGAGGAGAGCCCTGGGGGACAGAGCTTGGCTTGGCCAGTGTGGGCAGTTGTTCTTTCCTCTGGCAATGTGTCCATCCTGAATAAATCCTTCCTGGCCCTGGACGGCCCTCTCCTGCCCTGGCTTCCTGACATAAATTGTAGGGAGGCTGCTGGGTTTTGGCCGGGGCTGGGGGTGGGGGAATGCTGAGTCTGCAGCAAGAGCTAAATGGCCCTAAATGTGGGCATGTGAGGGCCCGAGGCGGAATAGGATTTCTTAGCTCTGTCGGAATCTGTCATCTTTGAAGGATGACATATTTAGGTTACAGCCTCCACTCTCACCAAGGTTCTGAATAAGAAATGGCCACATCATAAATAGCTCCTCAACTTCTGCCAAACCTTTGCTGAAGACATGGACCGTCACGGGACGGTGCACAGCAAGGCGGGTAGCGCATCGCAGCCACCGGTCTGGGTTCAAATCCCAGCTCTGCCACCAATCCACTGCCTGCTTTTGGGGCAAGTGGGCTGTCTTGGTGTAATCTGGCACATAACTGAGAATGCTACGTATTTTGTATTGTTATGGTCTTCAGTTATAGAAGGACTTAGAAGCTGAACTCCTTTTAGAGTTTATTGGGGGTGAGGAGGAAGGATCAACCTCCTCTCTTTATCAGTAAGATTTCGACAGATCAGTATTTCCCAAAGCATGCTCTGTGGGATACAGGACTTGAAGAGATGTCATGCAAATGATGCAAACAGAGGGTCTAGTGTTTGGAATGAGGTTGGGCAATGGTGGGTTAAGCAAAGGTAAACAGTATCTTTGCTGCAGGTGCTGCAGGACTTTTTTTTTTTTTCTTGAGATTTTGAGACAGAGTCTCACTCTGTCATCCAAGCTGGAGTGCAGTGGCATCCTCATAGCTCACTGCAACCTCAAACTCCTGGGCTCAAGCAATCCTCCCACCTCAGCCTCCTAAGTAGCTGGGACTACAGGTGCGTGCCATTATGCCCCACTAATTTTTTTGTTTTTTTGGTAGAGAAAGGGTCTCACTATTGTCCAGGCTGGTCTCGAACTTCTGGCCTCAAGCAATCCTCCCACGTCAGCTTCCCGAAATGCTAGGATTACAGGCGCAAGCCACCCCGCACCCTGCCTGCTGTAGGACTTTTCATAACCTCGACTAAGCTAAAATGTCTTGCAAAGCTCCGTGAGTGGGTGATGTGTACGGTGTTTTCCCAAATTCATTTGGCCAAGGAACCCTTTTCCCACAAGGCGTACCATGGGGGACATGTTTTGGAAAGAGTTGTCATTGTATCTCCCTTTCTCTCTTGGCTCCTGGAAGCTTCTGTCTCCATCTGATGCTCACCCCAAGTAACCAAATCAGCAGGGATCTTGGTATATTTATACCCCACCTCCACTCTGCGGCGCTGGTTTTCTATTTTTGTTTTGCTGTACATATATCTTTGAGTGCAGGATGTCTCAGCTGTGTGGCAGTGAGGCGGGTGGGGATGGCGCTGTCTAGAGATGAAGAGCCCATGCTAGAAGCACGGGCAATTCTGAGCTCTTAGGAGCTGTGGGCAGGGACAGAGCTGTGCTCCACGGCTGCTCCTCCCGGCTGCCACACTCTGGTCACCGCTAGAGACACTGGGTTAAATGCAGCCCCTTGGGGGTTCTTTCAAGATCAGTTTGTGATTATTTTGCCCCAGATGATGAAGAAAGGAGAGTAAATGTCAGCATGTTTATGTCCTGCCAAAGCTGCTTAAGAAAATAAAGGCCATCTTGGATTGGTCACTGCCGACCTCAAAAACAGACTGGTTTCTGCTGTTGCTGCATTTAGCTGTTCTAAGAAAGACAGAGGCAGGTAGGCCAGGACAGTGAGCCCCAGATTTATTTCTTTCCTTCTTTCTTTCTTTCCTTCCTTCCTTCCATCCTTCCTTCCTTTCAAGAGACAAGGTCTTACTCTGTTGCCCACACTGGAGTGCAGTGACGTCATCATAGCTCCCTGCAGCCTTGAACTCCTGGGCTCAAGCCATCCTCCTGCCTCAGCCTCCTGAGTAACCGGGACTACAGGCTCACGCCAATGTGCTGGGCTAAGAGCCCCAGATTTGGATGAGGTGGCCTTAGGAGTGGATGAGCCAATGGCAGCTAAGCCCCAGTTCTGTCGTGGCCACCCTCAGGGCTGCAGGCCAGCAGGAGCCTGCCCGAAGCTGCAAGGATCAGCCAGGAGCACCACCGCAGGAGGGCTGTGTCCTGTCTCCAGGGATGTGTGGGTACCACCACTTCTTCCTTTGAACCCTGACCACCCCCCATAAGTTGTTCCCTCTCTGTATCTTTCAATTGACCTACATAAGTAGGAGAGAGGACTGGGAGAAAGTGTCCCTACCCCCATCCCCTTATTCTCTAGTGTATTTGCATTTCAATCTGCAGGTAGCAAACCATTAGTGGGTAGAGACATCAATTTAGTGGATCATGACCAGCATTTTATAACAAGAAATAGAATAGAATATATTAAATCCACTGGATATAGCAGGGTTGTTAAGTATAATCATTTCATGAAAGATAGGTAGGTACGTAGATAGGTAGACACAGAGTTGTGGCATAAACGTATTACCGTGGGTTGTACTCAGTGAAGTGGGAAAGCCACTGCTAGCTGACTTCAGGGGCCGGCACCAACTGGGCAGGGTGGATCTGCTCTCTGGGTCTGTCCTGGGCTCTGGGGCCCAGTCCCAAGCCCGTGGTATCCCTTGAGACCCAGAGAAAAATGCTTGTGATGTGCCCTCTTTGGAAGAGACATCTTTGCGTTAGTCAGGTCACCAAGCCAGGGGGCCCCTATGGGAGGAGAAGGGTGTCCCCGCTCTTGGCTGACAGGGAGGTATCACTGTCGGCTGGGGTGGGTTCAGCAGGACTCTGCAGGCTGTGCGAGGAGGGGGAGCGCAGGACTAGGAAATCCCCAATTCTGGTTCTTATCCTAGGTCTGTCACTCACTGCTGTGTGACTCAGGGCAGGTGACTTGCCCTCCCTGGGGCTCCGTTTAATCACGTACAAGGGGGACAATAGGACCAAGTGATGTCTAAGGTCTTGCTCTCACAGCCTGTTCCAGGATGACATTAAGAAAATCTGGATCTTCTGGGAAATCCCAAAAGGGCAGCCAGCATTGCCACCTGGCTCCTCCTGAAGTCCCCTGAGGCAGAGTCCAGGCAGCCCAGGCGACTCAGCCAGGTGTGTCTGTAGACCCAGGGGGGGTGGGGGCGATGGTGGTTCCCTGCAGCGGCAAGATCATACGATGACAGAAACAGCTGGAGCCTGAGCCTGGTCTCCGTGGACAGCATTTATTAGGCGCCATTCTCAGTGTGAAGACAGATAGGCAGGAGGAGCTGCGGGGGGGCCTTGGCAGCCACAGCCTTTGGAGTCCAGGGGCTGCCCGGGGTGGGGGTGTGGGCGCAGGGGCATGTCGCCCACACATATTGCATATTCTGTGGCAGTGTGCCCAGGCATAAGGCATTGGGGAAGCAGAGAGGCTGCCTGCAGTGGGAGGGGGTGAGGGGAGAAGCGACACTGGCCTTCCAGTTCCCTAGGAAAGACCCCAGCGGAGACTGAGCAGTCTGCCGCGCTCTGCCCCGGGGCCATTCTGCCTCCTTCCCCACCATCTCTCTGCAACTTTGGTTGTGGCTCCCTCGGGAATGACGGGACAGGACCCCTCGAGGGCAGGGTCACACACAGGACAGAGGCAGCCAGCACTGCCCCCCACCCCAACATAAACACAGAAGGCACCCCCAGGTGTGGGCCCTGCTCTCCTGGCACGTGGGCGGCCAGCTCCTCCACACTGAGACAGGACTCACACACAGGCTAGACTTCTTCCCCCAAGGGGTCCCCAGAGACTAGAGGACATGGCTGGGGTGGCCTGAGGCTGGCCACCCTGCAGGCCTCTCCCTCCAGCTTCCCTGAATGCCAGAGCTGGCGTGCTCGGCGGTGTTAGGAAGCTGACATGGGAACAGCATGGGAGGGCAGTACTGCAGGAGGAGAGCTTCCTCATCTGCCTTCTGATGCTGTCCTGGTCACTACTCCAGCTTTACCTGTGGGTCCCCAGTAGTGAGCCTCGGGCATCGGCTCCATCTGCCGCACTTCATCTGGGTTCTGGGTTGCAGGTAGGTGGGCAGAGGGCACACAAGTCCAAAACCTCCCTCACCGGGGAGGGATGTCCCATGCTGCAGCCTCAGCTCATCTCTAGCTACTAGGGACACAGGCACCAACACTGGCTGTGGGGCCAGGGATGATGTCCCATAGGGTATGCCTGCCAGCTCTCTTAGCCACTCTGTTAACTCTTAGAGCCCCGGCTCCTGGCCTTCCTTCCATGAGACCCAGCCCTGCTTACCTTGGTCCCAAGGACTTCCCTGTTTGTGAGCAGGCAGCTCAGGGACAAAGGGCCCCATGCCACCAATATGCCAGAGCCCTGGCTCCTGGCCAAGAGTAGTAGAGGCTGTGCCTCATCAGGGGCTGAGCCCTGGGCCTTTGGTTCTGATTTAAGCCCCAGCCAACCACAATGCCAGGGTATGTAGGGCAGGAGCCTAGCTTTCAAGAGCAGGCTGGAGGGAAAGAGCACAAAAGAGCAGGCTGGGCTCTTGGCTCCCTTTGCCTTTTGCTATCTGTATCACCTTGGGCAAGTCACTTCACCTGTCTGGGCCTCAGTGTTCTCATCTGTAAAGTGGGAATAAGAATTCCTGCCCTGGGACCTTACTGGAGTGTTGTGAGACTCAAATGAATGAGTAGCCAGGATAGAGTTTTCGGAGGCCAAAAATCACTTCCCAAATTTAAGAGCTGGTAATTATCAGCAAAGGCTGGGGATGGCGAGTCTGAAGTTTTCTGTTCTGGAATCCAAGGGCAGTGTCTGGAGGGCTGAGGTCCCCCCACCACCCATGAGAATGTAGCCGGAGGCCAGTTTAGCTCTCGCCTACCAGTGTGACCACCCTCCAGACTGGGGAGCCTCTGCCTCCCCTACTCCCCTCGCCCCTCCTGCTGCCTGCCTGTCCTACCTGCTTTCTGTTCCGCCCTCTGGGGACTAGTTTTAGGGACTTCTGGGTGTCCACTTTCTCCATAACTGCAAAGCCATGCAAAACAACACAAAGGTAGCGGGAGGTTGGGAGACACAGCTGGGGATGGGGAAGGGGAGTGGGACTGAGTGGGGTGACCTGGACAAAGACACCTTGGCTTTTGGAGCCAAGGGAAGGTGGGAGACCCGGCAGGACAGAGGTATAAATAGAGATGCAAACGTACATGGAACATGGAGTCCCCTCCGGAGGTGGGGGTCTGGGTACCAGCAGGGTCTCTGAGGACTGGGGAGCTTCTTAGATTTCCAAAGGGATGGGAGGCTCCCAGCTCCTGCCCTCCCCCCGGACCCCCCCAAGTTTCACATTTCTCGGAATTTTCAGGGCTCGGATGGGGGCTCCAGGGTTCCTCAGAGCCCGGAGTCCTGCCGGCTGGTGCGAGCAGGCACAGTCGGAGATGGGGGGCTGGGGGAGAGTGGTGAGGGGTGTTGGGGGCGTCCCACTGGGCTGCAGGCGGCTGGGGCGGGCTTCCTGGCGGATCCCTGCTATTCTCCCTGCAGGAGCCCCCGCCCGCACCCCCAGGCGCTCCAGGCCCCTCGGGGCGTTCACACGGAGCTCCTGCGTTTCATGAGGCCGCGGAAGGTGGACAGGCTGTGCAGGCCCGTGGACACCGAGCTGATGGCGGAGCGCGGCGCCACGCTGCAGAGGCAGCGGCGCGACGGCGTGTCGCTGTAGCGGCCGCCCATTCCCGGCGACGAGTGGCTCTGCTCCACGCATGTGTCGGACGTGGAGAGGTCCCGCGGGATGATCATGGGGATGGAGTACTGCAGCTTCTCGCGGCTCTTGTACCAGAGGCACGAGCACATGGACTGGAAGTGCAGCACCTCGGCGTACACGTTGCGGAAGCCGCCGCCGCCCGCCGGGGACGAGGCGGTGTCCGTGGTGTGCGCGCTGCCGCCCCCGCCGCCGCCGCAGCCGCCCGCCCGCCCGTTGTGCGTGAGCAGCGCGCGATGCTCGGCGTCGCGCTTCTCGTCCTCGGCGTTCATGGTCATGAAGCGCAGCACCACGAGGTTGAGGAAGGCGCCGATGACCGTGAGGCCCGTGAGGATGTAGACGAAGCTGAAGGCCACGTACTGCGGCTGCGTCTGCAGCGCCTGGTCCTTCTGCAGCGCCACGTAGTCGCCGAAGCCGATGGTGGTGAGCGTGATGAAGCAGTAGTAGTAGGCCTGGAAGAAGGTCCAGTGCTCGTAGTGGGAGAAGGCGGCGGCGCCGATGCACAGCGTGCTGATGCACGAGAAGAAGCCGATGAGCACCATGTTGGCCATGGACACGTCGGCGCGCCGCATGCCCAGCCCCTTCTTGGCGCGGTGCAGCAGGTACCTCACGAAGGTGTTGATGCGCTCGCCCAGGCTCTGGAACATGACGAGCGTGAGCGGGATGCCCAGCAGCGCGTAGAACATGCAGAACACCTTGCCGCCATCTGTGCTGGGCGCCGCGTGCCCGTAGCCTGGGGGAAAGCGGAGAGAAGCGGAGAGAAAGCACACGCTGTGGGGCTGCCCTTGCAGAAGCCCTCCTCCTCCCCTGCGCTCCCCGGCCTCCCCCGCCCTGCAGGTCTGGCCTCTCTTTCAACACAGTGCTGGGTGTGTCCTTGTCCCCTCACACTGTGCTGGTCTCTTGCTTATGCCTTGTCATTTACTTTTGTGACAACTCCAGAAGGGAGGGAGGGAGGAATAAACAGGGAGGGTTAAGTGACTTTTCCAAGGTCACGCTGTTTGGAAGCAGAGCAACTCGCCTTTGAACTCGAGTCTGTTTGGCTTCAAAGACTGGACCCGTTGGTATACTAGAGAAGGAGCTGACCGGTGGTGCCGTTGGGAACTTGGGCCAGAGGCACAGGGACAGTGTGAAGGACACAAGCCAGTTGGGAGACCTGGGTTCTAGCTCAGTGTTGTGGGCTTTGGGCATGCGTCTTGTCTTCTCTGTGCCTCAGTTTCCTTCACTTATTAAGGGGAGGTGGTTGGACTGAATGGGTTCTGACATTCTGTGATACAGTATGGAGGGAGGGAAACTGAGGCACAGCGAGGACATGGCTTCTCATCAAGGAGGATGGCTCCTTGATGATCCCCCTGCTGTCAGCCAAAGCTTAGGGGTGGTGTTAGCAACTGGGGCCCTTCAGATTCCCTGGGGCAGCGGCCCACCAGTGCCAGAGAAGGGAAAGGAAACAGCTGGATGAATGAGTACTCCAGAGTCCTCACCCGCCCCTCGTCTGGGGCCCTGAAGTCATCCTCTGTGCTTGGCCCCAAAGTAGGGTCTGTCCTCATTGGGAGGTGTCATTTCCCTTGGCAAAACAGGAGCCCTTGCTGTCCTTCCAGGTGTGTTACTATCACCAGCCAGACAACCTCTGTGCCTCTCAGCTGCACCCCAGCCCTCATTGAGCCAGGAGCCAGGCAGAGGCAAAGCCTCCCTCTGAGCCAACCATCAGATGGCCTTAAGTCAAGAATTCTGCCTGGTTAGCTGGAGGGAAAATGACCCTGGATGGGAACACAGAAGCCTTGGGCACAAATTCTGGCCCTGTCTCTAGTGGCTGTGTGACCTTGGGCAAATCACTCCCCCTCTCTGAGCACGTTTCTTCATTCGGAAACTGTGGTCTTCCAGTCCTGGCCCTGCTTCTTTCACTCTTGAGATATTTATTGCTTTTATGAATAGAATTATGATAAAAATAATGCTGGCAGCCTTTTCAATTTTTCCTCCTTCCTAGGCTTTATCAAATCTTAACCAAATGTTTTTTCTTCCATGTAGTCTTCCTGGATACTTCACAGCTGAAAGTGATCTCTGCCTTATTTAAGTGGCACTGAGAATGTTTAGCTTTGAACTCCAGGGCTAATATTACCACCACCATCCCTGTTCCCCAGGGCCCCCAACTACACACAGCTAAACACTAGCTTGTGGGGAAGGGATGGGCACTGCTTGGCTTGTCATGGTCCTCTCTAGCCTCCACCCCCACGTTGCCAGCCACGCCCGTGGGAGCCCAAAGTTCATTTGATGACTGAATTGCAGGGCAGGATGCTGTGTACTTCGGGATCTGACCTGAGTTCACATTTTGACTCTGTCATGAGCTATTAGGTTATTAAGTATGAAATGTCTGATTTCCTTAAGTACTAAGTTTGACAGGTGATATCTCTGACATTTCACTTTGACATTTCTTATTTTATATTTATTGTGAAGGTACATCGTCAGTCTTTCAAACAAATGTTTTGGCTTGTGATTATCTTTCATATTTTTTTAAGAGCAACTTTTGCGAAACCATGGTTAAGTAAAAAATTCGTGTTATTTTCGAATATGAGTTCCATCATTGGACCAATACAGTGCAGACAGCTTGAAATACCAACAAAGTGTTTGGGAAGGATGTGTCCAATGAACGTACAGTAAGTTGACGGTTTGAGAAGTTCCGTTCTGATGATTTTAATCTTGAAAATGAGCCACATCGGTGACCTGAAACCAAGGTGGGTAATGATGAGCTGAAAGCTGTAGTGGAAGCGAATCCATCTTAACCTACACGTGAGTTAGCGGCAAGGTTTGACGTTACTATTCCAACAATATTGGACCATTGGAAACAAATGCGCAAGGTAAAGAAGCTGGATAGACTGGTATCGCATGAATTAAACGAGTGTCAGAAGAGAAATCGTTTTGAAGCTTGCCTTTTTTTGCTGTCACAGCATAAAGGCAAACTAGTTCTACACCGTATTGTTATGTGTGATGAAAAATGGATTCTTTTTGACAATCACAAGTATATGGCACAATGGCTGGATAAAGATGAAGTGCTGAAACACAGTCCAAAACTGAATATTCATCAAAAAAAGCTATTGGTGTCTGTTTGGTGGTCCAGCGCTGGTATTATCCACTGCAGCTTCATGAAACCTGGTCAGTCGATTACAGTGGATGTCTACTGAAACTAACTGGATGAAATGATGAGGAAGCAGCCAAGATTGGTCAATAGAGACAGGCCAATCCTCTTACAAGACAATGCTTGACCATATGTCGCACAAACAACGTTGCTCAAACTACAGAGGCTGGACTTGGAAACTCTCTGTCATCCACAGTATTCACAAGACCTTGCACCAACTGACTACCACTTCTCCCAGGCTTTGGACCACTTCTTGCAAGGAAAAATATTCAGTTCTCAACAAGCTGTGGAAAATGCCTTTTGAGATTTCATCACCACTCTCTCTCCAGGCTTCTTCACTGCTGGCATAAACAGCTACCGTTAAGATGGCAAAACTGTGTCAATAGTTTAGGTGGATGCTTTGATTAATTGTACTGCTTCTTGTTTGAGATATAATAAACTAAACTTGTGATTCAAAATTGGACATTTCATATTTAATGACCTAGGGCGCGCGCTCACACGCGTGTGTGTGTATGTGTGTGTGTGTTTGACCTCTCTGAGCCTTAGTTTCCACGTCTGTAAAATGAGGCTAATAAGTAGCATCTGCCTCACAGGGATTTTGGGAGGAATAAGAAGGATAATGTGTGTAATGCACTTAGCCTAGAGTCTGGTACATATCAAGTGCTCAATAATGGCTCACTGTGATTAATAATGAATGAAGGTACCAGATTACTCTCACGTTTCCAAGACAGTACCTGGGCTCAGTCCCAGTAAAGCTGGCATCTCTGTCAACCTAGGGCCATTTGGATCTTAAAGCTCAGGGAAGTCTGGAGACAGCTGCTCAGGGGTGTGCAGGGCTGTGGAGCTGCCCTTAGAAACAGCTCCCCTGCCCCCCCACCATGGTGTTGAGCCAGTGACTGTGTCACCCTTTGCCAGGGACCTGGACAGATGAGCTGTTGAGCCACTGTGCCTGGGACGTCTGCGCCCCAGCAGGGTGAGAACAGATTGTGCCGCCAGCCCGGCCACGGCAGCCAGACCACAACTCACCTCGACAGCTGGGCAGGCCCCGAGCCAGAGCTGCTTCTCACCCCGTCCTTCCCTGTCCTCCCAGGCCAGCACTGCTTGGTGTATGGGGAAGGCATGGCACTGTGGATGGGGCTCCACGGGGAGTGTGGACCTGGCTCCGGCTTGACCACGTGATGGCTGTGTGACCTTGGGCAAATCTCTTTCCCTCTCTGGGCTCACTTGCCTTGTCTGCACTCTGGGGATTGAGCTAGAGCTATTAATCCCCACCCTGGCTGCCCGCCAGAGCTGCCATCAGGAGTAAAGGAGAGACTGGACGTGCAAGTACTTTGGAACCTGCGGAGCGTGGGGCAGAAGCAGTGGTGATGGGGTCTCACGGGGGAAGGCTGGCCCGAGAGCACAGTGCTGGGGGCTCGGTCAGGCACCCCCCGTCCACCGCCACCATCACCTTGCCCTTTGTTCGTTCATAAGCTCTGACTTCTCTGGGTCCACCATCTCTTAGGAAAAGCCAGTGCCTTGCTGCCCACCGTGGGCTGCCATGAAGCCCCCAGCTTCGAGGAGCAACATGTCCTTTTCCTGCCCTTCTCTTGTCACCTGGCAGCATCCTTGCCCCATGCCCAGCTGTGTGGGCACCTTCCCTGCACAGTGCTTCTGTGCCCATCCCTTCCCGCCCAGCCTGAGTGTCCTTAGGACCCAGCTCCAGCTGCAAGTGACAACCCCTTCCCCTGCCCCTCCTCCTCTTGAACTTAGTGACTTTCAAAGCAAGTGACAGAGTGACAGAGGCTCTTGTCAGCAGTAGCACCTCATGCCCCACCACAGCCACTTCCCCGGCAGGGCAGCCTCGGCCGGGATGAGCCTCACCTTTGGGGCCAGATGCCCCCAGGGCTGCCCTCACTTCCTCCCACAGGCTGAGGCTTAATAAGCTCTTACCCTTCAGATATATTTTTAACTTAATCCTCAAAAACTCCTAACGACGTCATTATTATGACTATCTCCATTTCACAGTTGAAGTCATGAAGTCTGGAAAGGCCTTGTGAGTTGGCCAAGGCCCCTAGGCCTCTCTGACTCAGCGTTCATTCCTGTGCTCAGGGGGCGACGTATCACCCCGGGAAGGGCAACCAGGACGGGAAACTGAGGCCCCGAGAGGAGGGCGTTGCAGTCGCAGCCTCAGCCTCAGGAGTGGTGGTGGGCGAGGGATGCGCAGGGAGACACGCTTCTCCAAGCATCAGGCCCGGGGTCGGCGCGCCCCCTCCCCTTCGCCCATCCTGCTGTCACTGGGTGAAAGGGCAAGGGAGCCGTGAGGACCTGCTGACGTGGGCACCCGGCTTGAAGGGGCGCCAGCTGGGTGGAGCCATTCCCAGGGGGCCTTGGAACTTCTGGGAAGTAAGTGGGAGTTTGGCAAGACGTGTCCGCCTGCCAGCAGGCCTGCCGCCTGCCGGTCCTTGTCCACATCAGCCTTGGCTTTACGAGGGAGGGGGCGAAGGGGCTCTTCCTCTTCTCCTTTCTGTCTGGCCCTGCAAGGGGCCATCTGTCCTTGTGTGGCACCAACACACACAGAGGCTGCTCTCCGGGACTGGTTCTCTGAGGACCTTCTCTCATGGTACCTGCTGACTAATCAGCCAGAATCACGTCCAGACCACGAGACTCTAGCGGGTGCCTCTGAGAGCACGGACTGGGGTATTCCCCCGACACCCCACCTCCCTTCCCTGAATTCACCATAGACCGTAAGGTTCTCAGAGCCAGAAAGGCCCTTAGCAATCATTTGATCTAGTCCTTATATTGTACAGATGAGGAAATGGAGGCCCAGAGAGGCAAAGCAACCTGCTCAAGGCCACACAGCTGGCGAATAGCAGAACCAGGACTATGTATGATCCAGGATACTTGGTTCTGAAACCAGTGCTCTGTCCACTGCCCTCTGACTCTTTCAATCAGGGAGCAACTCAGCTAAGAGATGGCCCTGGGACCTTTTCTCCCCAGAATCACCAGGGAGCTCAGAAACTGGCTGAAGCTCTAACTTTCTGAGAGAGGTTGGGTGGGGGTGGGGGAGTAGGGTTGGGTCTGGCCCTCCCTCCCACTGGTCTTTCCCTATGGCCTATTTCCTTCTAGCCAAAGCACAAGTAGCCACCGTGAGTCCTTGGTAATGGCCTCGCCTGCTGCCCACTGCCTTCCTATGCCTGCCTGCCTGACCTCCTACCCTTGGCCTAGCTGGCCACAAAGCCAGGATGCTGGCCATGGCTTTGGGTGGAGGAAAGAGCTTGAGGCCAGGAGGCAGGAGACCTGGGCTCTGACCTGACCCTGACCAAAGCTAGCTTTGTGTCTTGGCAAGCCCCTTCCCCTCTCGGGGCCTCAGTTTTCCTCATCTGTGACATGGGAGACAGGGCAAGAGATGAGGTTTTGAAGTGCTATAGATGTCCTTTATTATTTCCTCTCCATCTGACCCATTCATACAATCAAAATCTTGAAAGATTTTATTTATGAAGTACAATGTGCTGATCAGTGCATCGTGCAACCTACCTAGGGCAGGCACTGAACAAATCACTGTTAGAGCCGTAATTAACTTCCTCATCAAAATTAATTAAGAAACACATCTGCCAGTCAGAACTTCTGATTAGCATAAGATAATTGCTTCTATGAGACTGAATGAAGCTATTGTGTTCGAAATACTGAAAATAAGGAGATCTCTGCAGTTGAGGGGAGTAAATAAGAACCCAGACTCTGGAGCCAAACGGCTTTTAACCTTGGCCAATTACTTAATCTACCTTATCTGTAAAATGGGAACGATGAAGTCCTTACCTCGAAGACTTGCTGTGGGGACGTGATGAATTGGTACATTTAAAATGCTTAGGACACTGGGATCAATAAATATTAACGATTAGTTCGCATATTTTGGAGAACACCAAGATTAGATGGTCTTTAAAGTTCCTTTTGGCACCAACATTCTACGATCAGTGTTTCCCAAAGTTAATTTTCAGGAATGCCAGTTCCATGGAATGTTAATAACTGTTGGATGAGAAAAGGGAAACGCTGAATTTGACAGGCTTCGCTGTCATTTGATTTACGTGTGGCTTTCTCACGGCTATACATGTGTTAATGTGCAAGGTCAGTCAAAGTTGGGAGAATGTGCTAAGTTTTCCTACTTATTTGACCTTGGAGCACTTTTCTCATGGTGCGGACTGCTGGACAACTGTTTCTTGGATCACAGTTTGGGAAATGCTCCTTTGCAGCATCAGGAACCTCTAAGGTCCTTTCTCCAGGTCTCTGACGTTGAGATTCTTTGATCTCCCATCTCTGGGTGGCCCAGCCCTTCTGTAGATTAGAAACCGCAGCCTTGGCAATGCACGGCTGCACCCTGTCTCCCTGCTGACCTAGTTATCTAATGTAAATATGGCACTGGCTAGGCTAATGTTTGTCCTGGGGGAAGATGGATGAGGGACCTGTGGCCCGAGGCGCTCAGAGAGCTGCTGAGAGTGGGGGAGGGCCTGACCTCGGGTGCTGCCTGGGGCTGGTGGGTAGCCAGAGAGGAGCGTGGGCTCGAGGGAGACAGAGGCAGCTCTGGATGGCTGGCTGCAAGACACAGGGCCCCCAGAGGAAGGCCGGGCTCTCCTGCTGGGTGGCAGAGGGCACTCGGGCTCAGAGGGACACCCAGGAAAGGACCCATGAGGACCCTGCCTCCTGGGAGCCTGAGGCACAGACAGAGAGCGGCCTCTTGGTCTGGAGGTGGCCCAGAGTGGAGTCAGGGAGCCTAACTGGCATGTTAAAGGAGGTGAGGCAGAAGGAGCCACCAGGGCCAGTGTGTGCCCCGGCCCTGGAGGGGGAGGGCAGGGCTGCGCTTGCTGGAGAGGGGAGCATGAGTACTCTCTGCATCCAGCTCAGACACCACCTCTTCCCGGTGCTGCAGGGGCCTCTCCCTCTGCCTCCTGCGGGCCCCTGCCCCGGTGTTTGTGCACTCTTGTCTACAGAGGAGTCCTGCAGGGCTCTGCGCTCCTGGAGGGCTGACAAGTCCCCTCCGTGTCAGGCAGAGGGTCCAGTGAGGGCAGCTGCTAAGCAAATGCTGCTAAACCCAGAAGGCCCTGATTCCGAAGGACTCTAAAGTCCGTGATGGCGATGACAGTCCTCCCCTTAGACAGCCAGGACGGGGAGGGGAGGTGGCCCTTGGAAGGAGGGCCTTTGGTGACTCATAGCTGCTACCCTCACTGTGGCTCCCTGGCCCCTTCAAAACGAGGTCAGCTTCAAGGCCCCAGAAGGAATCCCCCCAGCCCGGCCTGGCCAAGCCCTGAGCTAGGCCTGGGAATCCACCAGGGCCTCATGGAACTGGGCTGGGGGTAGAACCTGTGTGCAGAACGGGGTCTGGAGTTTGTCCCCTCTGAAGCACAGCATCTGTCCCCTCCCTCTTCCCTGCCCCTTCCCAAGGCCTCTCTTCCATCGTCCCAGCACCCCCAACTCCCTAGCACAGGTTCTTTCCCTGCCCCTTCCTTCCTCCCAGACTTGCCACTGTGGGCCCACTGCTCTCTCCTCTCTCGCCTTTAGCTGTCCCCATCCACGGGTGCCCCTAGTACTGATATAGGGGCCTCTGGTGTAGGACAGCCCCCAATGCCCCCATCCCCCACCCTCTCCAGGCCCACGTGGGATGAGGGGAGCTGAGAGGGAGGGTGCTAGTGTCATGGAAAAACCCTGCGGCAGCCAAGGTCAGTGTTTGCAGACACAGCCTGGCCTGGAGCCAGGCCTGCCTCCCTGGCCAGCTCCCTCCGGCCCATCCCAGAGGCCGGCTTCATGCAGGGGTCCTCAGGAACCCCGGGGCTGCCCTGCTCTGGGTGCCTGGGGACAGGGGCCTTAGGAGCAATCAGTCCTGGAGTGTGGGAGACTATGCAGTTCAGCCGTCTCATTTTATAGATGAGTAAACCGAGGCCCAGAGAGGAGCAGGGACCAGCCCCACAACACAGCAAGTCAGCGACAGAACTAGGACGGGAATCCAGGGCCCGCTGTCCCACTCAGTCCTGTTTTACTGCTCCATGCCGCAGAGGGGAACATCCTAAAGTCTGTTCTGATGGGCTGAGGAATAGTGAAGCCTGGTTCAACCTTTCCAGGCATCCAGGTCTAGGGTGAGGGGGGCTGGACGTGAGGTGGCCGTACTGGCCAGGAGAAATAGACCCAGATGATCAAACAGAGGTCCCTGACCTCAAAACACTTTCTGCCTGGGCATAAATCAGATGAAACCTCTCAGTGGAAGAACTTTGAAAACTTCAATGCCCCATGGAAAGCACAGGTTATTATTACACAAATTATTAAAATGTGTGGCACTCAATGGCAGGCTGTTATGATGAAAAAAGAAAAAAAACAGAAGAAAGAAATACATGGAAAAGGTGGTAAATGTTTTAGGAGGGATTTAAGACAGGAGCTGAAGGGGGGCTAGAGTGGAGAACTTCAGCTGGGGTCTCAGAGAGGACTTCCTGGAGGAGGTGGCATTTGCCCTGAGCTCTGAAGGGTGTCTGGGAAACACAGGGTTCCGACTAGGGGAGCTGCCAAAGCAAGGATACGGTGCTAGGAAGACACGAGGTGTGTCAGGGGCAGAGAGAATGACCCGTAGGGGACCGGTGGGCATTCTCACAAAGGGGGGTGGGGCGGGGGCGGGCAGACTCTCTCAGAGAGGCAGCTTCAAGATATGCATCAAAAACCTGAGAAATGCATCTACCCGCTGACCCTGCAATACCACTTCTAGGAATCGCTGCTAGGAAAATAACCAGAGATCAGATCAAAGATTTATGAACAGGGATGTTTATAGCAGCATTTTCATTGTGAAAAATTGTAAACAGTCCAAATGTTCACCAATAGGGTTTGGTTAAACATATTAAGGTATATTTATGTGGCAGAATATTGTGCGGCCATTAAAGTGCTGTTCTTAAGGAGTCGCTTAATTACATAGAAAACCACCATATAATGTTAAATAAAAAGGGCAGGATACAACTTTCTGCAGAGCGGTATCCCACACTAAATATGTAAATATAAGAAATGTATACGTATACACACCAAAAAAGCAGCTAGAAGAATATACGCTAAAAACTCGCAGAGTTTATCCCTGAATAATGGGTTCATGATTGAGTTTAATTTTGTTTTTATACGTTCTACAAAAAAATCTGTTACTTTTGTAAGTAAAAAATGATAAATATTATACATCTAACAGCAAAAATTGTTCTGGTGTTCTTGGAGCAGGAAGTTCCGTTGAAAAGTGGAGGCTGGTAAGGTGGGCAGGGGCTGACATTTGGGGAGTTTTGAAGGGTGGGTTCAGGAATAAGAGTCTTCCCTTGAGGGTAATGGGGAGCCATTGAGAGCTCCTGAGTAGGGGAGGGACATGTTCGAGGAGGTGTTGAGCCAAATCTCCTGGTGTCCCTGGGCAGGGGGTTGCATTAGGACTCTGTAAGGTCCAGTTTCAAGTGCTGGGGGCTGAGCTAGAGGGAAGCAGAGGACGCAGGATTCAGGAGGGGAGAGAAGAAGGGGGCGAGAGGAGAGGAGAGGAGAGTGTGCGGGATGCCCTGCATTTGTGGGTGAAGCTGTAGCTCCCTGAGGGCAGGAGTCCTTGTACCTTTTGTTCGCCACTCTATCCCCCACACCTAGAAGGGGGCTTGGCGCACAGCTGCTGCTTCATAAACCTCTGCTGAATGAATTACTTAGTGACAGGGAGGCTCTGAAGATGAGCCTGAGGTTTGAACGGCACGGAGACAGGGAGGATGGGCAGAGTGGGAGGCCCAGGGCGGACAATGTCACATCACAGTGTGACCCCAGGTATCCCGGGCAGGGCGTTGACCTGGGGCCTGTGGGGTCTGTCCTAGGCCAACCACTGGACCAGGTGCCATGGCCTGGGTCCGTGGCCTGTCTGCATCCTTATGACCAGCTAGCTGGACAGAGCATCTGTGAGCCCAGGGCTTGTGACAGATTGGATCTGGTGGGGTTTTAATTAAATGGATCCACTAGGGATAGCCTGGCATTGAGAAAGGGATTCTATAGCACAGAGTGGACTTGGCCCTCCCAGCAGATGGCTGCAGGTGCCAGTCCTCCCCCACACGCTTCTTTAAAGGCTGTGTCTGTGACTCTGGCATCTGGCTGGACTAATCAGGTACATTTACACTCCCCAGCGCTCCCCATGTCACCCATGGGGAAGTAGGGGCACGTTGGCATTTCCCTACAGACAACCCCAGAGGGGATGAACTGCTCCCAACTGGAAGCCCTGCTGGGTCTCGGGGACAGCAGTAGACAGCCTAGGAGGGGGCCCAGAGCCTGGCCCCCTGAAATCTCACCCTGTGAGCAGTGCTACAAGGGGCAGAGTGGGGCCCAGAGGGGGGAGGGTGCACAGGAGTTAAAGAGCACCCGACTAGGAGTTGGGAGGCCCGGCTCCCATCGTAGCTCTGAGACTACGGTCCTGTAGGACGAGGGTCAGTGAACTGTTTCCTGCAAAAGGCCAGATACTAATATTTTAGACTTCGCCAATCCTACTGTCTCTTGCAACTACTCAGCTCTGCTTTTGAATCAAGACAGCAGCCATAGATACAATGTAAAGATGGGCACGGCTGTGGCCCAGTAAAACTTCACTGACAAAAGCAGGCGGGAGGCCAGGTTCAGCCCAGGGCCCAAGTTTGCCGAGCCTGCTGCATGGTGTTGTTAAGGCATGTCAGCTCCTTGAGACTCAGTTTTCTTACCTATCAGATGGGAAGTTAGATTAGAAGTTCCCTAAGGTCTCTACTTCTCTGAAAAGTTGTATTTTAACATTTAATAAATTGCTAGTTCCCTCTGCTCCATGTACCAGGTACAGGCCCCAAGGAGAGGCGTAAGTTTTGAGCAGGGTCTAGTACCCTAACTAAGCCTGCCTGTGAAATTGGCATCCACGGCTCTTGGGAGGGCCTACTGCCACACGTCTGCATACTGCTCATGCTCTTTCTCCTGCCCGATGGGCTTCTACTCCTCCATCAAAGCCCATTTCAAAAGTCACTGTCTCTGTGAAGCCTTCCCTGATCCCACCCACCTAAAGAAATCAGTGCTCCCGAGGCCCTTTGTCCATTTCTCATCATCCTTCAAGCATTCATCCCTCAACCAGCAAACATTTTTGAGTCTTTAGTATGTACCGTGTCCTAAGTTCCAGAATAATAATACTAATTCCTTGTATTTCATTTGTGCAGTGCTTTATCATTTACGAAGCAATTTCTATTTCTATACATTCTGTTTGAGCTTGCAGAGCAATCCTATAGAAGAGGTGTATTATCATTCCTATTTTATAGACATGGAAACTGAGGCTCAGACAAAGTGTTTTACCTCAGGCCTTAAATGCTAGAACCAAACTTGCAAATGAAAGCCAGTTCTCTTCCCACCGTGCTTGGCTGCCCCAGGACTCTTCACACTGGGATGGAAGTCAGGAGATCTGGGGTCTGGTTCTTGCCCATGTGTGACAACAGGCAAGACACCCTGGGCTTTGAGTGCCTCCTCTGGGAAATGCAGAAGCTGGAAGAGATGTTCTTTATTTGAGACAGGCTCTCACTCTATTGCCCAGGCTAGAGTACAGTGGTGCGACCATAGCTCACTGCAGCCTTGAACTCTTGGGCTCAAGCAATCCTCCTACCTCAGCCTCCTGACTAGCTGGGACCACAGGTGCCTGCCACCACGCCTGGCTTGGAGGAGGTGTTCTTGAGGCCCTTCAACATTCTAAGATTCTGGCCCTAAAGAGGGGCCACGTTCCCTCCCACACAAACAGGGAGAAAGCAGTGGCCTCAGTCAGACAAAGTGCCACTGGGACTGTCGGGCTCCCAAGGCAAAGGCACTGGGTCTCTGGGTGCACATCAGACCCACAGTCCAGGCTGGCACTGGTCAGATGCCAAGGGGAGGGTAAGGGGCCTTGGGTTGTAACATTCCCCCAGCAGAAGCAGAGGGGAGCCAGAGCCGACTCCTTAGAGACGTAAAATCCTGGCCCCTGCCCGCCCTCATCCAGCCTCCCAGCACACGGGCATGTGCCTGGGTCTCCAGGGCCAAGGCAGGCCAGGACATTTGGGAAGTCTTGTTGGTCCCCAGGCTCTCCCTCTGACTGCTGGGCCCTGAGCCCCCACCCGTTCTAGTCCTGGAGACC
This sequence comes from Propithecus coquereli, assembly GCF_000956105.1. NCBI lineage: Eukaryota > Metazoa > Chordata > Mammalia > Primates > Indriidae > Propithecus > Propithecus coquereli. The sequence continues at coordinate 2,549,266 of NW_012149618.1, read as the reverse complement.
AGTCTCCTGGGACCTCGAGCCTTTGCTGCTTTAGCTGCTGTTTCTTATTTTTTGGTCTCATTTTGTCCTCTCAGTCTCCCTCTGGATTCAAGGCCTGAGAGCCAGGATGCTGCTTGGTGTTTCTCAGTAGCTGGTGGTAGTGGTGGTGGGGTGGTAGCAACGGTAATAGCAGCAGTAGCGATGATATTATAGTAAAGCTCACCGTTATTGAGCATTGTATGCCAGGCCCTGTATGAAGTGCTTTACTCACGTTGTCCTACTTAGCCTTCACAGAAATGTGATGAAATAGGTAATTATGTCCACTTTACACATGAGAAAACTGAGGCACAGAAAGTTTCCATAACTCATTCAAGCCCACACAGCTAGTCTCGAACTCCTGGCCTCAAGTGATTCTCCTACCTCAGCCTCCCAAAGTGCTGGGATTACAGGCATGGGCCACAGCTCCTGGTAGTGAATGGCTGAGTCAAGGTGCAAGTTCAGGCCTGTCACCTGCACAGGCCGCAGGCAGGCGCCCTGGTGTTTCTGCTAAGGAGACTGAGCTGAGCAGGGGAAGGTCTGGACAAGGCACAAGTACGAGGCTGCCAGGGCCTCAGATTGGGGTCAGGGGTCAGGGTCCACGGCCCCTCTCTGAGTGGGACCTTCATGAATTGCTCCCTCTTAAGGTTGTTCTGGGAAGTGGTGGCATTTTCCCAGAGGGGAGGTCAGGGAGGGAGGTGCTCTCTCCAGCTAGGTCCCTGCTCCTTCCCATCAGGTTCCTCCCCACCAGCAGCTGGGCCTGAGTGCACTGGGTCCCTACAGGGCTCCTCAAACCAGCCTGGGCCAGAAGGCAGGAGGCTGCAGGCTGAGGCTGGCCACAGGTTGCCGGGGCTCACAGCCAACCCTGGAAGATGATACCCAGTCTCTGGCAGAGGGGGCCGTGGTGCCTGGGGAGGCTGAGCGGGAAGCAGGGTCCCTAGGGAGGCTGCAGCACTTGGCCGGTCTCAAGAACATCAGCTGGAAAATCATCAAGGCAAAAGTGGCTTTATTCCCTCTTAGCTTGTCTTAATTAATTAATTGAACAAACATTTCTTAAGCACCTACTACTTTGTGCCAGGCACTAGGCTAAGTGCTCGGAGAGGATGCAGACAGAACGGCTGAGCCTCGCCCTCTGGGGGCAGACTCCACAGCAGGCAGGTGGGAAAGGACCCAGAGCGCTGGCATCTGTAGGGGCCCTTCAGTGAAGGTGGGACCATGGGACCCAGAGGCCCGGAAAGGGAGTCGAGGGCACCGGGATCTTGCCAGTGGTCCTGCGGCTGGGAGCGCAGCATTTCTGCTCCTGACAGCCTCTGAAGATGGCCCTGGACACCCAGGAACCTGGTTCAGGGTCAGTGTGAACACCTGGCTGGTGGGCAGAGCTGCTTGGTCCTAGTTATCACTACGAATTGGATCAAGATCAGTATCTGAGGCCATACTCTCTCTTTTCCTCCATCTTTCTTTGTTTTTTGGTTTGTTTTGCCATTTACTATTTTTTAAAATAAACTTTTTATTTTAGAACAGTTTTAGATTTACAGAACTATTGCCAAGATAGTACAGAGAGTCTTTGTATACCTCACACCTAGTTTCTTCCATTATTAACATCTTAAATTAGCATGGCACACTTATAACAATGAATGAACCAGTATCAATATATTATCAATATTACATATTTTATTTAGATTTTTCTCAGTTTTACCCTAATCTTACTTTTCTGTTCCAGAAACCATCCAGTATACCACATTGCATTTGGTTATTATGCCCCCTTAGGCTATTCTTATGCTGGTGAAAGTTTATCAGACCCTTCTTGCTTTTGACTATCCC
>NW_012149618.1:2527172-2547380 GCF_000956105.1 Propithecus coquereli | reverse complement strand
CAGGAAGCCTCCTCCTGCCTGGCCCCCAGCGTCCCCTTCTCTCTCCGAACAGCATCCCCCTCTGCCCCGCACTGGGCCTCTCCTGGTGGGCGCTGGCCGGCCTATTTGCCCATCTCCTAACGCACAGCGCAGCATGAGGGACAAGGGCAGCTCGCATGGCAGGGATCAGGGGTGGTGGGCACTGGATGAGCCCTTTGAGAGGTGGTCAGGGCTCAGGCCTGGCCCCTGGGTGGGTTCTCACCTCCTCGCATCCCTTCTGAGCGGCTGGGTCCGGGCTGGGCTGCGGTGGGCAGTGGGCGGGGAGGATAGAGCGGAAGAAGAGGGAGGGGAGGAGAAAGGGAGGCCTTCATTTGCCTGCACGGAATCATCTGCTCTTAGTGCCTCTGCTAATAACGGCAGCATTGCCAGGTAGCCCAGATGCCCTTGCCTTCATTGTCCCTAATCCTCACCCTGACCCTCAAGGTGGGCATGATTAGATCCATTTTGATGAGGAAACCAAGGATCGGGGAGGTCACATACTACTGGCCCAAGGTCATACAGATAAAATGGGCAAAGCTAGGATTCAACCTCGGGCTTTCGTCTTTCAAAGGCCAGGTACTTTCAGGTTTCTTATCCCTCAGTGTGTCCCTGGGACCACCCACTTTGTCAGTAAAGCAGAGAAAGCGTGTCCAGCAGGCCAGCATCCCAAGGCCACCGCACAGCCCCCAGGGAAGCACCTGGTCTTGTGGTCTTGGTGCCCTGCATACAGCGTGAGGATGGAGGATGCTGTCCTGGTCAAAGACCCTCTCCTGAGCCCCTCCCTGCTTTCTGCCAGGCTGACAGCCCAGAGGTTGGGGGGCCAGTCCTTTCTGTCCTAGGGAGCAGCCCCTGGGGGTTCTCTTTGGAGACTCCTGGGATGTGTCAGTGTGGCCCTGAGCCAGACAGAGCAGGAGGTGGGAGGGGGAAGCTGGAGGGCACGGGTCAGGGCCCCGAGGGGGCCTGCAGATGTGGGGTCCCCACCCCTAACATGTGGAGGACATGGTTGGGGTGCCTGCACCCTTCTATCTCTTTGGAACTATCCCTCCTGCAAGAACCCTAATCAAGAGTGGGCCTAGGCAGCCTCTTTGTACCATGTCACCCTGGCCCAGGCCACAGCGGATTAGACCAGGGTTGGAGCCCTGAGCCAAGAGGACTCCAGCTGTTGGCGGGCCTGAGCCACTCAGGTTCTTCTTCCAGGAATTGTGATGAGGGCTGAGGGCTGGGTCAGCTTTGGGGAGCTGAGCTGCAGGATTACAGAGCTGGGTCCTAGCTGGGGCCAGGGCAAGCCAAAGCCACATGCAAGTCACAGTTATGGAGGGAAGAGAAGCCAGAGAATGACCAAGCAAAGCAGGGACAGGAACATTCAGCCCAAGAGACCGGGAGGGAGAGGCCTGGGCTCTGACAGCTGGCCTTTGACATTGGCCACGTAGTGCTGTTGCCTTTCTGAAGTCCCCTTCACGTGCTCTGGTCTGCAGGGGCACTGTGCCCTGGCTAAGCCCCAGCCACTCTGGATGGATGGGCCCAGTCCCCACATACTGTGTTGCAGGGTGCCCAGCACGGCGAGCAGCGCAGCAGAAGGGCCCTGGCTGGTTTCAGGAGACCGACACGGACACAGCACTCTACAGTGTTAAGGAGAATTCCTGTTGAACCCTCACAGCAGCCCCGTGCCACCTGTTGGGCATGAGTGATGCCCATTTGACAGTTGGAGGTTGGTTGGAGACATGGAAGTCTGGGAAGACTGGGCACCTCCAGAGCCAGACCTGGGACCCGGGTCTCTTAATTTCAGGCCTGCTGCTTCTCCCAGCACCCAAAATGCCTCTCTGAGCCCATCTTTTACTTGGTGGCTGGTGACCTTGGGGATAGAAATGCAATGTGTGACGTACCAAGGGCTGGCATGTGGTGGGTCTTGGGCGGTAGGAGCTGTTATTAATATTAGTATATACATATTTTGAAGCACAGCTCTGTGCTACCATGTGCCACTCAGAAACCTTCCTTAGTTCCCTGAGTCCACACAATACAGTGTAGGGCCTTCCTGGCCCAGCATGTAGGCTGTCCCTCCACCACCCCACCTACCCTCGCCTGGCCTGCCTTCTCCTGATTCCTCCAAGATTGCTGGTCCCCTCCGCTCCGAGGGTTGCCTGCACCTGTCCCACGCTTCACCTCTACGCACTTCCACATGTGGCCGCTGCTGCCTGGAGTTCACTCACTTATCTCTTCTGGCCTCCAAGGATAGGACCAGGGCTACCTCTTCGGTGCTCCTTCCCTGTCCCCTAGCTGGGAGAAAGTCACCTTCTTCTGCCCTCACTACTGTCTGCTAGGCGTTAGGTCTTGCGCTGAGGGGGGCTACTCTCCCACTGGCCCGCCGTGCCCGGAGCCTGCAATGGAAAACCAGCAGAGGCACGAAGCCAGTCCTGATGGTGGGTCAGGAGCGGTGGGGAGGCCTTGGGGCATGCGTGGCCCCATCTCCATCACCTGTTCCCCACTCTCCTTTCTGGTTGTGGCTAGTGGCCCAGACAGCTCTGGGCTGGCAGGGAATTTGAAAGCAGATGCCAGGAGATGTGGAAGGAGGCTTTTCTTAGGCTCAGCACCCTCCCCAGGACTCAGGAGCTCAGATGGTGTAGGTTGGCATAGTGCCCAGGAAGAGAGGGACTCCAGGCAACAGGGACTTCAGCAGCTGCTGGGACCTTCTCTCCCTCTGAGCCAGCCTGCAGACGTGGGGTCCCCGCCCCCAACACTCACATGTGTGTGCACACTCCTACACACACACACACACACACACACACACTCCAACACCCAGCCTGTCCCTCACTGTGGCTTCGTGGCATAACTGTGTCCACCATCCAGATGGACTGCAGAGTGCACAGACCTAGGGAAGCAGGGAAGTCTGGGCCTCAAGAAATGGAGAGGGAGCCCCTCCCAGGACCTGGCCTCTGGGCCCCTGCTGTTTCCCCAAGTTCCAGGCCTGTAGGGATCTGAAGAAGCCACCAAATCCAGCCCCCACTCCAGCCCAAGTGGACACAGACTCTTCTGGGAGGCTATGATTCCATCGCTCTCCATGGAAACACACTTCACTCAACCCTGTACCCTATCAGAAATGCTCCGGCGGAATGAGATGACCCAGGCTTCGGCCATTCTGACTCAGCTTATCCTCAGTGGAGACAGCAAACGGCTGTCCTCATCCTTGGGGACACTGCCCTTCACACAGAGACAGGGAGGCACTCGCCTATCCCTAGCCTGCTTCTGAGGCTAACTCACCCCAGGCCGGCTGCTCTCTTCTGACCTCTGATTTCCCAGCCTTTCCAGTGGCCTCTGCCACCCCTCTGTCTTCTGGACTCTCTGCGAGCACCAGTGTTCACAGCCCAGAATTGGCAGGAGATCGGCCAGGCTGGGGTTTAAGAGTACGGTGACTTCCTGGCTCCTGTGGCCTATAGAGGCTGCCTATTTATGCACTGGTGTCCTGAGCTTGCTTTTTATGGTGCCAAGAGCTCCAAGCTGGGCAGCGTCCCCAGGACCCAGCTCTCTCCAGCTGCCGCTTGCAGTGTTGTCCTTTGCTCCAGCCCCAACCCCGTTGTGGGATCTGGGCGAGCTGGCTCTCTCTGCACTTGACTTTATTCAAATGATTAAATGCCTCTGTCACTGCTCCTCCTTTCCAATTCAAAACAATACTAGCGAACATTTATAGTGCCCTTACTATGTGCCAGGAACTGCTCTAAGCAACCTAATATATGTACCGAGTTTAATCCTCAAACAACCGTATCAGTAGGTACTGTCATTATCCCCATTTAAAGATGCAGGAGCTGAGCCACAGAGAGGTCAAGTACTTGCTCAAGGTCACACAGCAAGTAAATGCAGAGCGGGGCTCTCCCCCATACTGTCTCCAGCTGTCTCTGTGCGAGTTGCTCCCCTCACCCAAGGCAGCCTGGATCAGAGGTCAGCCAGACCGAGGATGTGGACGGTGGGTCTCAGAGCAGGTGGGTAAGGGATGACTGGCAGAGAGGAGACTCCCAGGCTGGGAGTCACTCCTCCAGGGAGAAAAATGTGACTTGGAGGGGACTTAGTGGAGAGTGGGGGGCAGCGTGTTTGTATGGGAGTTAATCACACTATTCCCTGATGTTTGTGCATCATTTTAGTTTATTGCTCACTTCAGAGTGTTTTGTCAGTGAGTGAGGCAAGTGTCACTATCACTCATCCCACTGAGAAATGACGAGGAGAAGCTGGGACAGGTGAGGTGACTTGGTCTAGGTCACGCAATTGGCATCAGAGGCAGGAGGGAGCCTTGGGAATCTCCCAGGGGTCTTTTGCTACCCGCCCGCCCGCTTGCCCCAGGCTGGACCCAGGAGCCATGCAGTGGGGGGCTGGTTAATCTGGCACTCAGTGGGAGACCTTGAGGGAGGGGGTACATCTCGCCTTGCTCCGTTCCTGGCCCAAATTGGCACAGGCACCTGGGAAGGGCAGCCGGCCAGCCATGTGCCAGTGTTACTTTAAAAAGAAACCAGGGAAGAATGAGGCTTAAAAACAACCCCGAGGACGACGTGTGAGGAGCTAATTACAACCGCAGCCCCTGTCAGGGCTTCGGGGGAGTGGCTGGGCCTCCTGTCTGGGTATTGGGTCCCCTCTGCTCATCTCTCCCAGTTGGGGTTCAGGTGCCAGGCCCTCCCAGAGCAGCCGGGGGCAGCCAGGACCTCAGATCCTAGGGTCAGAGCTGGGGGCGGGAACCAGCTCACAGGGTAGGGAGGAGCACCCAGGCTGGGCCCAGCAGAGGGCTCAGGTCCCCCCTGGATTCTCCAGCCTCTGCTGACTTCCCACTGGACTCACTCTGGCTCCAAAAGGGATTTAGAGCTCCTGAGCCTCTCCCCTCTTCTCTGAAGTCTGTGCTGGTGGCAGCCAGGCGGCTGGTTTTGCCAGTTACTGCTCCCTATTTGGGACTCCTCCCCCCTCCACTGGGGCCTCTCATCTGCACCCTTCCCTGAGGAAGCTCTGAGGCCCTTCTCCACCTGTAGGTGAGAATGCACGACCTCCACAGCCTCCCTGGGCCCTCAGTGCTGAGCCGGGCTGGGTGGAGGCCCGGCCAGACCCACAGAGCCCCAGGCCCAGGTTCCCCCAAGGCTCTTGGAAAGCTTGCGGCCCCCCACCTTTGGCAGTGGTACGGGAACATCTTGCAGTGACAGGGGAGGGAGGGATGTGGGGCCCAGCAGAGGATGCAGCCGAGGACACAGCGAGGACAGACGTGCAGGATCAAAGAGAAAAAGCAGAGCTTTCCCGGAGGAGGGAGGCAGAGGCCAAGACTGCTGGAAGCTGACAGAAATGATCAAAGGACAAGGATGGATGAGGTGGGAGGGGACATGGCAAGCAGCAGAAGGGAAGGCAGGGGGTGCTGGCACTGAGGGGCTGAGGAGGAGTCAGACGGACCTGGATGGCTTCCTGTGGGGGAGGCCTGGGCCCATCACCTTGCTGGGCCTGGGGCCTCATTTGCTTAATGGCTGTAATGATAACCACCTCACGGCCTGGCCTTTGTGGAGGAGGCTGCAGAGTGTTTATGGAAAGGCCTGAAAACAGGGTGAGCTGTTGCGAGCTCTCCCCTGCCCCTCCTCTGGCCCCTCTGCCCCATCTCCGGCGGACCAGCAGGCACACCCCCACCTTCCCTTGCTCCTGAGCAAGCTGCCAAGTGTCACACTGCTCTCAAGGTCAAGGTCTCCAGTGATCTCCATGTTGCCGAGTCCACTGGTTGTTCTCTGTGGCCATCTGATTTGATTCCAGCAGCAGCTGGCACCGTTGACCTCCTGGCCACTGGGACGCCACAGGGCCCAGGCATCCCATCCCCAGGCAGCCCCTTCCCTGCTGTAGCTCCCAGTGTGGGAGGAAGGAAGGGCTGGGCGCTCCGCTCTTCTACCAACGCTACTCCCTTCCCAGCTCATCTGCAGTGGTTTTCAATACTGGTTCTACCCGATAGCTCCTGAGTTTTATCTCGGCTTTGACCTTCCCCCAGCTGCAGACTTGTCTGCTTAACTGCCTTCGTGGGTTCGTAATGAGCATCTCCACACTGCCATGGACATCTGGAACAGACGTCTTGACTCTACCAAACCTGTGGCTCTTTGGTTTTTTTTTTTTCCCCATCCATAAACGCTCATCCTCCACCCTGCTGCTGAGGTCAAAGACCAAGGACCATCCTTGGTTATTCTCTTCCTCCCACTCCCCAGCCCTCGCCCTCCCTCCTCTCCCTCAGCACACACATCCTACCCACTGTCAGCAGGTCCTGGCTCCTCTGCCTCTAAAACAGCTCGCTGCCCCCGCGCTCTGCCTCCACTGCTGCGTCCCTGGTCCAGCCACCACTGTTCTCCCTCCAGGGGTGCTGACCCGAGCCTGGTGAATCTCCCTGTTGCCCCCTTGCACTACCACCATCTGACCCCCACAGAGCGGCCAAGTGATACTGTGAGTCATGTCACATCGCAATCCTGTTTAGAACCTTCCAGTGATTTTCATCATACTTAGAATAAAATCCAAACTCTTGACCATGGTCTCTACAGCCCCGCAGGGTCCAGCCCATCCAGGTTTCCGCCTCTTCACTCAGCGTGCTGCAGCCACAGTGCTCCTGTCCTCAAGCCCCGAGCTCTGGCCCACCTGGGACTTGGCATTTGCTTTTCCCCTGCCGGGAAGGCTCATCCCGCCCCCCCCACCCCCCACATCCCACAGGCCCGTCCTGGGAGGGCGGCTTCCCCTCTCAACCACTTCCCTTTGCTTTCTTGTCTCCCTGGCACTGATCACCATTGGGATTATGTTGTTTATTTGTCACAAGATAATTTAGTTTATTGACTCTCTACTTCCTCTGAAATGTAGGCACCCTGTGAACAGGGGCTGCCTGGTCTCCCTGCTGGGTCCTTGGGGCCTAGATGGTGCCTGACGCGTGGAAGACGCTCAGAAGCACTGAGCGAATGCAGGAACCACTGGGCAGGTGCCTGAGGGGCGTGGAAAGAGTCAGGGACCTGGTTTGAGGACTGCCCTGTCACTGAACTGCTGCGTGGTGAGGACAGACCACTCCCGTTTTCACTCAGTACCCCGCCCTGGGTTTTATCCCCTCATCTGGAAGACAGAAGGGTTGGGCTGCATCAGTGGTTCTCGAGAATCTGAAGGACTCTGGGAATTGCTGTAACGCTGCCCACCGCCCACCTGAGCTCCAGCAGCAGCACCCCAAACTCATCCCATCCTGGCAAAGGCTGAGAGAGATGCCCACGTAGGCTCTGCAACGGGTAATCATGCAATGCCCCACAAACATTTGGGGGTATCGAACTATCATGAGGACTCGCAGGTGGGTCACTGGTCTAGGGGGGATGTTGAAGGCTGGTCCATGACCGGGACATCAGCTCCCAGGACCCTGGAGGCCTCAGAGCAAACCCAGGTGCTGGGTGGCAGGACTGGCTGTCGGTGCGCTCATCCCAGGCCGGCTCGGGTCCAACAGGCCTCTGTCTGCAGCCTCGCTCCTGGCCACCCAAGGAAGGCGCTGGCTGGGGTCAGCCTGCCCTGGGCACCAGCCCTCCCTCCCTCCCTCCATCCCAGGGGCTACAGTGGGAGCCACCAACATGAGCAGCAGGCCTTTCAGGGTGGGAGGCTCCTGCATTCCAGCCATCCCAGGGGCTGGGGCATGGACTCGCCTGCTGATAAGTGGGACCTCGGCCACAGTCAAAAATGCTCTCTCTCCAGAAAGGGGTGACTCGGAGGTCCTGGACAGAGCTCTATTCTTGGGACTGGCCACAGAGGAAGTCCCTCCAGGGCTTGGACAGCATGGGGTGAAGTGGGGACAAGAGCATAATCTCAGATAGTGGCTTCTCGGGAGGGGCGGGCCAGGCTAGGTCCAATAGAGCCTGTCCTAACTGGAAGGGGCTTTAGGCGCTGCCAGCCCAATACCTCGCAGACAAAGCCGGGGTCCGTGCCACTTGCCTCAGGTTTCACAGCCAGGTAGGAGCAGAGATGCAGTGAAGGGAACCGAACCCCCTTTTCCTTGGCTTAGCTGCATTAAGTGAATGAAGTCAGTAGTCACAGCCCCGAGAAAGGACATGAAGCTGCCTCTATGAATCCACCAGCCGGCCCTGTGGGAGTGGGCAGGGGACAGCAGGGCCTCTTTGGTGCCCAGGAGGAGGCGTGTGGGACTCTGGGGCACTGAGACCTGGCGTCTGAGGGAAGCAGGGCTGCTGCCGAGTTTGGCTCCAGGTTTTCTCTTTCTTGGACCCAGAGGTGGTCCAAGGACAAGAAGGGGCCACAGAGGATCTTACTCTGTATGACCCTCACAGTCGAAGACCCCTGACTCAGAGTCATGATGAGAAGGGGGTCACACTGGCTCAGCCTGGCCAAAACCCCCCAGTTTGTTCCCGGCTGAGGGAGCCTTCCTGGGTGGCCCCCCTTCCCTGGAGTTGTTGGAGAGCAGGCTGGGAGCTAAAGCCATGACGGGAGAGACAGCCTGTGCCCAGGACCCCCACTGAGGCCCTCTCGGTCCCCTCGTCCTCGGTGGGGGAGTGGGACCATGACCTTGTCCTGGGGCCGCCCACCGACTCCTGCCGTCTTTGCCATCTGGCTCACCCGCGAGTGAGCAGAGATTGCGCCTCAGCCACTCTGAGTGTTTCTGAGATACAGAGGAAACCTAGAAAGAAAGAGCTCGCAGCTGGTGAGTGGTCCAGAGTCCCGAGCACAGAATACCGATCCCAGCAAGCTCTCTTCGCCCCTGCCACTCCCAGTCCTGGCCGCGTAGTCCGAGCACCTGAGGGGGCATTAAAACTTGAAGCTTCCTGGGCTTCCCGCAGCCCTAGTGGACCGACTCCCGGGAGCAGGGCCCTCGCGGCCACTACCTCTGGCTCCAAACAGCTGCTGCTACTCCGACACCTTCCTACGCAGCCAGCACACAAGGGCCCTCTTACCTGCCCCCCTCTCCTCTACACCAGGGAGCAGGCGAGCTGCCCATCACCCAAACACGTCCACCTCTTTACCCAGTGGCCACTCTTAAGGACGGCCTCTTTGTCCCCCATCTAGTCTCCAATTCCCGTTCTGCTCAGTGGGATGGTGTCAACAAACACGTGGCGCTAAGGCCACTCCGTGACAACCACCCCGCAACACTGCCCTTTTCGCCCTCCATAGGCTGACATGCATCTCTGAGATGGCCCTGACATCCACACCATGGGAGTGACCCAGCTTCAGCCACTGTCCAGGGGGCAAGCGTACTTGTGTTCCAGGATAAGAGCTCAGTTTTAAGGTTGGAAGGTCTGGATTTGACCCCAGCTTCCACATTATTGGCTCTGGATTGCAGGAAGTGACCTTATCTCTCAAGACCAGTTTCTTCCTTAGCGAAGTAGGAAGTTGATGCGAGGCTCAGAAGAGATACTAAATGACCGAGTGCTGTGCGTGCTTAACACAGCCCTGTTCTGCCGCTTGCCAGCAGCGTGACTTTGGGAGCATTCCCCGAACCCCCTGCCCCAAGCTTCAGGGTCCTCATCGGTAAAATGAGGATTGTAACAGGGCCTCCCTCCCAGAGGCTGTGAGGACCAACTGAGGCAACACGTGTAAAGAGCCCAGCCTGGAGTAATCTCCCGACGAATGGCAGCCTTGGCTCGCGACCCTGGAAACAGGCCGGCTCCGTGAGGAGTGGCTGCTCCGCCTGGGGTCTGAGATCTGTGTGTGACATCCCCGCGGATCACCTGTTGCTCTGGCGGAGGCTTGCTCCTGCCTGGGACTGCCTGCACCTCGCTTGGCCCCAAGGCCCCAGGGGAGCTCCTCCGCACCGGTGGGAGGACTAGACCCTGTCCTTGTCAGAGCGCCTGGCAAGAGCCCCAGACTGTCCCACTGGGGGGCCTGACAGCTGGGATCTCTGGAGAAAGCCCCCCAGATAGTCCTAGGGCTGGCGGGCTGGAATGTGACTCTCAGGATGTTTCTGGGATGGCTATTTCTGAATCAGAGCTGTGGTCAGGAGAGGCCCTGCACATTCCTGATGAGGGACACTGAGTTCACGCCAAGCCGCGAAGTCTCAAGCAGAGACAGAGGAGGGAGGTTGGGATCCAGAAATGCAGCCCTGGAGAAGGACGTGAGGGAGGGGAGGGGGTCTGAGAGCAGGGACCTGGGGGAGTCCATCCGTCCATCCGCAGTGCTGGGTGACTGCATCCCCTCCTCCTGCTAGGCGCCGTCCCAGGGGCACCTGTAAGACTGTGTTTGGTCTGGGCTCCAGAGCCCACCTTTGGCCCAGAAAAGCAAATGCGGAGGGTGAGGGCGTGAGAAGCTCCCCAGGGGCCGGCTGGGGGCTGCTGAGCCACCAGGGTAAGGGCTACGTGAGGCACCAGAATTCAGGTTGCCATCACCCTCTGGTTCAACTGGGGTCGGAGGGGCACCCATGCGTTCAACTGGGGTCATGGGGGAATGTACCGGTCAGGATCCAGGCAGAGAAACACGAGTCGGGCCTGTCATGTCTCTTCCAGTGCTGGTCACTCAGATCTACCCACCAGATCCAGACGCCCCCAGGGGCTGCTCCCAGTCACCTTTCCCTGGGCATGCTACTGCCCCTCAGCCTGTCTCGTGCTGTCCCCTCGCCCTGGAAAACTCCTGCTGCCCGTCCTCACCCACTGAAGTCCTCACTCACCACCCGAGCCTGCCTTAGGACCCCTCAGGCCCCTCTTAGGAGGCCCTGTGCTTAGATTTAGCAAGTATACCACCCAGCTTGCCCTCTCAGCATGTCCCTAGAGCCAGGGCTCCTTGGGGAAAGCTCTAGGTCTCAGTTTTCTGTTCTCCTGGTGCCTGGCATGCAGGAGATCCCAGCAGATCTCAATGATTTTTGATCAGCTGAACTGAAATGAAGGCTAAAGGCAGTTTTATTTGGAAGGTGACCCAGAGGGTTCAAGGGCCCCCAGGACACTCCTGCCTGCCACTCTGGGTGCTCTAACTTCCCAGGCTGCCGTCTTAAAGATCAAGAATGAAAGCATCTCAGGTTTGGGAAGAATCTGCAAAGCCACTTATTGCAACCCTTGGTCTGGTGTATGGGCCGTATCATGGTCCCTTTGACATGTCAGCATGGTTAGGCTAAAGCGCCTAGTTATTCAAACATTGCTCTAGGGATTCTGTGCAGGTATTCCGCAGATGGGATTAAAATCCATAATCAGTTCTCTTTAAGGATGGGAGATTATCCTGGATAATCTAGGTGGGCCCGATGCAATCAGTTGAAAGGCCTCAGGAGCTGAGCTAAAGCTTCCTTGAGGAAGGAATCCTGCCTGTGGCTGCCACTTTAGCACATATGGGAGGGAGTTCCCACCCTTCTAGATGTCCTACCCTGTGGATTTCACGCTTGCCTAGCTGCCCCTACTGGCCTGTAAGCCAATTCCTTGCAGTACATCTTGGAATATCTATCTCCTACTGGTTCTCTGGTCGAACCCTGACTGATATAGGTGACCTCTGCAGCAGGTGTCTGCTTGTATGCTTCCTGTGACGGAAAGCTCACCACCTCTTCAGGTAGCACAGTCCATCTTTAGTCAACTTCAACTTAAACAAGTTTTGCCTTATATTGGACGGAATTAAGTCTTTCTATAGACTCTACACACTGGTGCCAGTTCAACCCCTTGGGCCCACTCAGTACAAGATTGGTCTTTTTGCTTCAAAATATCCAAGCAGGTATTTGAAGGTGGTACTCGTCGTGTTCTCCATATGCCTCATTTGACAGGCAACTCCCCTCCTCTACCTGTCCCCCGGGTTGTTGATGTCCCTCTTAAAGTTTGCAAACACACATGGCCTGACAGGTCCAGAAGAAAACAGGCCTAGTGCTGCCACCTGCATTTCACACTATGGCCTGCAACAGAGTGAGGCCATCTGGGAGCCTTGGGCCTTGGCTATCTGCATCTCAGCCCATGGGAAGCTCATGGGAAGCCGGGGTGGGGTCCCTTTGCGAAAGAAGAAATGGGCCTGAGCTTCATTTTATGGGGACTGGAGGCTGCACTGCCTTGGGACTTTGGGCAGTGCTATGGATGCGTGTTTGCGTCTCATACCCCTCCCAAATTCACATGTTGAAGCCTAAGCCTCACGGTGATGGTATTTGGAGGTGGGGTCTTTGGGAGGTAATTAGGCCAAGAGGGTGGAGCCCTCATGTAAGGGATTGGTGCTCCTATAAGAAGAGACCCGAGAGTCAGTGTCTCACTCAGCCATGCGAGGACACAGTAAGGAGACGGCCATCTGCAAACCAGGAAGCAGACTCTCCAGACACCAGATCTGCTAGCACCCCGATCTTGGACCTCCCAGCTTCCGGACCTGTGAGGAATCAATGTGTGCTGTGGAAGCCGCCAGCCTATGGTTACAGCAGCCCACACGGACTGAGACAGGCAGGTGCCACGAGGAAGCAGTCGATTTCCCGCCATGGTGCTCAATGTCTGGGGCATCTGTTTTCCATTCAGCCAAGGAGCTTTCCTGGAAGCACCAGTGGGCTCCTGCTTGCTGGCTTCCCATGGGGCAGGCCCTTCTCTGCGTCTCTCCTCCCTTTCCTCCACCTCTCCCCTTCCCCTCCCCACCCCACGGTGAGGCTGCAGCACGTGGCTCACCCAGGCCCCTCCCTGGCTCCTATGGGGCAAGACACAGTCTTGCTCCAGCCTCAGGGAAGGGTCCACAGCTCCCAGGCCCTCAGCTCTGACATTCCACCACCAGATTCCTAAGGATTTTTCCTGCTCTAGACCTTCTTTTTCTTAAAACCGTAGCCCACACCTCATGGCTATTCCCAGAAGTCAGGTCTTGGGCTTCTTTAGATCCCTGCTACTAACGATGTGGACCACGGGTCAGCTGCGGCCACGTCCCCTGGGGGCTCGTTAGAAATCTCAGGCCCTGCCCCAGACCTACTGACTCAGTCTGTATTTAAACAAGACCAGCCCTCACTGCCCACACATTGCCGTGTGAGCAGCGCTGGATTAGAGGCTTCCTCATTGCGGAGCTAGTCTCCTCAGGTGCCTCTGCGGAGCCCCTCTCTGTACAGATGGGAGGACTGGGGCACCCAGGGAAGTACCCACTCCACTCATGATCACAGGGCCAGCACAGAGAGAGACAGGGGAGATGATGGAGCAGTTTGTCTAAGCCTCCCGGGGAGAGAAAGAACCCAGTCTCCAGCACCATGGCCAGGCTCCTGCCCCACGCTCCTGGCAGCCATGTGCCCTCCTCACGAACAGGCTTTGCTGTGTCACTGGAGGAAGCAGGAGGCGGCCGCAGGGGTAGTAAGGAGCTGGCTTCTGTGAAGGGTGAGGGTGGGAGATCAGGCCCAGCCACAGAGAGGCCACTGGACAGGAGAACTAGAGCGGCTCGCTCTAGGCACGGCTGAGCCTGGCTCTAGCCAATGGCAACGTGGAGGTGTGACTGTGACAATAGCTTGGGTCTGGTGCTTCCAGGTGAGGGGCAGGGCAGGTCTCTGGGAGCCACCTGGGAGCAGCTACCTTAGCCTGGGCAGCTTCTGGACAAGGAGGGAATATGGACAGATTGGGAGGTGGTGGCATCTGCTGGGCAGTTGACTGCTCTCTATACTGCCACAAAGGCCATTTGTCATGTGGCTCTCTGAGGACCAGAAGCTAGTGGAGGGGATCAGGGAAAGGGCTGATGAGAACTGTAAGTGTGGCCTTCAGCAAGCGCCCTCTCCAGTCCGGATTTTAGCTTCCACACTGTGAACTGAGAGGATTGGAGTTAAAATTCCGATTTCTGTTTGGCCTAAATGTTCTTTCCATAGTTCTGAGGGCAAGAAACCCTGAAGCTGAGGCTGCCTCTGAACACCCTATGCAGACCTGGTACCTATTCTCCGTCATCTGTTGCATTCGTATAGAAGGAATTACAGAGGCTCCACTGGGAGTGGGGGTTGCATGGCTCCATGAACAGACACTCCCTGCAGACCTGGTGTAAGCCCTGGTGCTGTCATTTTCTACTGTAGAGTCCTGAGCAGACTTCTGAACCTCTCTGAGCTTCCCTTTCCTTGACCATACAGGATGACACCACCCGCTCTCCTGGGCAGTGTGGGACTGCTGGTGGGAAGAAGTGCTGGGGACAGTGCCTGGCCTGTCACAGACACAGGTCGGTTCCCTGCGTCCAAGGTGGGGCTGGAGAGGGGGCGAGGGGGTGCCCATCCTGGGTCCCTGTTGAGCTTTGCCTAGACTGACAGTGGTCTCGGTTGGAGCTTGGTCTCTCCTCTTGCTGTTGGCTGACTGCAGGGAAATCATTTTTACATTTTTTTTTATTACAAAATCAGCTCGCAAATTCACCGTTTGTGCTGCCAGCTGAAAGCTGTTTATAGTGGTGATTTGCACTATATTCATCTGTGCTTGTTTATGTTTTCTTTGAAAATACTTATTGTGTTTGTCCTGTCCCTACTGTGGCCAGGCGTGTGTCTTTTATTTCTGTCCTATTCTCACCCCCACTCCCTCTGGGCCTCCAGCCCCTCGCTGTGATGTGTGGGAATTGGATATGCAGATGGGAAGCATGGCAGAGTCAGAAGGACCTCTGGTCCAATACACACTCACTTTGTAGATGAGGAAACTGAGGGTCAAAAAGGACCAACACATGAGCTAAGTGGAACTAGAATTTGACCTCCTTGCTCTAATCTAGGGTAGCTTCTCCTGCCACTGTGTACCTCTTTCCCTGACTGGTTTCATGCAGGGTCTGTCTGCTCACAGGAGCGGGTACTGGCCCCAACCTGGATGGCCAGGCAGACTCCAGGCATGGGTGAGGAGCTGGGAAGCCTGGGGCAGAGGAGAGGGATTGGGATGATAAAAGCAAGGGGTGCGGCAGCCGCCTGGTCCTCAAGCCCACTGTCCCCACCTATCAGGAAGGAGCAGAGACAGCTGAGGTCATGGAAACCCATGGGAGACAGAGCAGTTCCCTCTGTGGGGGAAGTAATAATACACAAACAATAATATTGAGAACAGTAATAACTGCAGATCATTAAGTGTCTACTTTGTAACAGGCACTTTCTTGACATGATCCCATTTAATCCTGAGAGGCAGATATTGTTATCCTCATTTTGTAAATGACAAAACAAGCTCAGAGAGATTAGATAACTTGCCCAAGGTCACACAGCTAGTGGCAGGTTGAGGGGTGGTGTGGATTGAGATGAACCCAGGCGCTCTGGCTTCCAAGCAGTGCCTGTGCCTTCCTCTGCCCTGCAGAGAAGGCCTGGGGGGTTGAAGCAGGGGGCCGGCCTGTGGGCAGAGGAAGGAAATGCGGACTGTGTGGGTACTGGGGTTCCACCATGCTGGGCTGTCCCTGCTTCCTCCCAGGAAGTCAAAAGAGGACTTGGAACAGCGTAGGGAGGAGCTGCCAGCAGCCCCAGTGCTAACAGAGCTGCTGGGGTGTGAGGGGAACGGGCTGGATGAGGCAGAGAACTCCAGTCTGGGCACCCGAAGGCCTGGTTCTAATCAGGGTTCACTCTCAACTGGCTGTGTGGCCATGGACAAGCCACTCACCTCTCTGGGCATTTGGATGGTTGCGAATGTCTCCTTTCACTCTTTTATTTTAGGATCCTGGGATTTTGGGGGTGGCAGGTCACTTCTGTATTTTCCTCCTTCTTGGAAAGATGTCAAAATGCAGGCTCCCTCATGAGCTTCCTGTCCAAGGGGTCCCAGGCCACACAGGGGGTGATGGGAGGCTGTGCTCAGCTGAGGACAGCCCAGAAGCTGAGGGAAGAGCAGGATAGGTTTTCTGCCCCTTCTCCATCAGCTGGTCAATCACCTGCTCTCTCATTGCCTTAGGGCTGCAAGGATTCCCGGCACCCGCAGTGGGAGAATGAGCACCTGGGAGTCCGTGGCAGGCTCAGGCAGGAACTGGGGCTGGGCACAGCTCTGCCACATGGTCTGGCTTGGTCGGGGGCCAGGGTGCAGGGGAGCAACCGGCTAGCCCTCTGCTTGTGGGGACGGCTTTGCGTTTTCCCCAAGCACTGGCTCCACCGTGCCCCCGAGATATAAAGATCTGGGCTGGGTTCTTGAAATGGAGAAAGAACTGATAAAAAAGCCAGCGCATGGGAGCCAGGGAGGCCCAGTGGAGTCCGGGCAGGTGCCATACTTTCAAGCCCTGAGTCATTTACACTCAGAGCCTTCGGTCCTGAGCTGAAAACTGGGGGTAATGATGCTCATCGTGAGGGGGTGGGGAGAGAATTAAATGAGGGGATACAAATGAAGTGTCCAGTATAGAGTCTGCCAAACGGTAGGTCATAAATGGTGGCTGCCATTTTTATTATTGTTGCTGTTGCTGCTGCTGTTGTTAGCAAAAAGAATACATAATCATACTGGACAAGGAGAAGGAGTGGGGGCCTGGGAATCAGGTTTTTTTTGTCCTCTGACTGTGTGATTTCTGTCACCTCGCTGGTTCCTTATCTGTAAGAGGAGAGGGTGGCACCGGCTGATCCCCAGGCCCCTTCCTGCTCTGACAGCCTCTCTATGAATAGATGGGGCTGGGCCCCCGGAGGAGTTTAATGACTCAACAGCTAAAGGGGTTAAGGTTTCCCAAGAAAAGAGTTTCCGTCTGTGCTTGGTAAACTTAGGGCACAACAAAGGAAGAGTTCCCTGGCTGGGAGAGCAGGGAGGGGGGAGCCCATGGAGACTGTGACTAACCGGGTGAGTGACTAAGTCAGATCCTGCCCACCTTCAACCAATCAGGGCTGCCTGTGAGGGCCCTGGAAGCTGGCATCACTGTGCACGTCTCCGCTATGCCAGGCCTGGCTGGGGCTGAGCTTCACAGCATATGGAGGCAAAGGAAGCAGCCAAGAGACCAGCAGGGAAGGAGCCCCGGGCTTGGAGTCAGAAGATCCAGCTTCCCGCTCTGACTCTGCTGCTCACCAGCTGGGTGACTCTGGGGGAGCCTCTTCCCCTCCCTGAGCCTTCACACCTCCATCCATACATCGGAGCTAACAGTCCTGCCCTGGCAACTTCGCGCATTTGTGAAGACTAAGAATCAAGACATGAGATGAAAGCGCACTGTGATCACTGAGATAGCAAATGAATGGGAGATTCTGTCATTATTCCATCCCAGTGGGACTCCTGGTGTCTCAGAAGGAGACCCATTCATGTTCCCAAAGGGGCCACGTGGTCAGAGGCTGCTGCATTTGGGTTTTGGGTCAGGATCAGTCTAGCATCTGGCTAACACAGGGCCCCTTGCAACCAGCTGATCACAGCCCACATAGGTTTTTCTCAGAGTAGAGCCCCTGTGGACAGCTTCCAGGTAGGTGGCATAGCTAGAGTGGAAGGGGACAAAAAGGCAGGGGTGGCTGGGTGTGGAGGGAGTGAGCAGTGCCAGTGTTGAGCCCCCACAGGACTGGGGTGGTGGTGGTCTGATGCTGTCCTTCCTCTTACCCAGCACTTTATAAATAAATAATCACCGGAACCGCACTCTGTCTGCCTCTCCTCCAGCGTTTAGCGTCTCTCTTGGTGAGGACTACAAGCACTTGGGGAAACAGCAGGGATGGAGGCAAGGACAATGCTCATTCATTTCTGTACACCTTAAACCCACCAATAGTGTTCTCCATGTGCTCACAGTCTCTGGGCACTGGAAGCACAGAGATGGCAACCACAGGGCCTTGTCCACATGGAGGTTAAGGACAGCGTGGTTAAAGAGGCAAAACACTTCCCCCAAAACGTAAATAGCCATTCAAAAGAGCCTACACCATGTCACCCAGGTCGTCCTGACAGTAAGAATGCATTTGTCTAGAGCAGTGGCCTGGGAGGCTTTGAGGAGGAGGTGGGATTTGAGCTGGACCTAAAAGGCTAGCTTGGACAAGATAAATAGAAGATAGAGCAAAAGGCATGCTGGACAGGCATACTAAGGTGCTCTCGGGGGACAGGTTGGCTGCAGTCGAGAGGGATCATGTAAGTAAGAAGTGAGAAATGAAGTTAGGTGTAGAAGTTGCAGCCAGGTATGAATGTCCTTCAAACTTGGGATGAGAAGTGTGGACCAGATTCTGTGGGCCATGGGGAGTCATTAGGGGCTTCCAAGGAGGAAACTGGTAGGGCGAGAGCCGTGCTTTGGGAGGTTCTTTCTGGCAGCATTGTCCAAGGGAGTGTGCCTTGTCGGGGGAAGGAGGTTGGAGGCGAGGAGGTCAGCTGGGAGGTTTCTGTGGAGCTGGGGACCATGGGACTGAGGAGAAAGGGGGCACTTAGGCAAGGGCTCGATGTGTGGGAAGAGGGGAAGGGGTGGTCTAAGGATGCTCAGTCTCATTGTCCGGACAGCAGAACAGCTACTGAAACCTTGGCAAGTGGCAGGCGGGTGCGAGAGGGGAGAAGACCCCAGACCAAGTCTGGTCTGGTCCTTCTTGGGTAGGCAGGTTCCTACCATTGGGTAGGCCTGGGGTCTCACCATTCTGCCCTAAACTCACAGGGTCAGCAGCACCCCAAGGTGCCCCTAGCTGGGCCACATCCAGGGCCCTTTTCTCCCTCTTCCAAGAGAGGAATCCAGAAATGACATAGCACAGCTCCCCATGGTCCCCGGAGAGAAGCAGATTCTTGGAACTGTGTCCTGCGGTGGACAGACTCCAGGGACAGCGTCCAGTCCTGCCTTTTACCCCCTCTACTCATGTCGACTCTCAGGAAAACGCTACCATCTTGACATGGGCTACGCTAAAGTGGCAAGGAGCCCCTGGGAGCTGAGGCGAGGCAAGGAGGGGCCAGCAGAGGAGAAGGAATGGGAAAGATGGAGGAAACTGCTCCTGGAGGCGTCCCAATGGGCTTCGGAGAAGGTGGGTTTTTGAGTCTCAGAATCCAAGCACATCAGGGCTGGGAGGAGCCCTTGAGGTCATTCTAGCCAACCCTCCTTGTTTGGAGGTGAGCCTGAGACCCAGGCAGGGCAAGGGACTTGCCCAAGGTCATACAGCAGGTTAGCGACAGAGCGGGGCTGGAATCCTAGGGTACCGGAAACGGGTAAGGTGTTTTCTCCTGTCTGGACACTACTAAATAGCGCCATCACGGGCCTGACTGGAGGTTCCTTTTCTGGATATCCATTTGTGTGCTGTGCGTGTGTGCGTGCGTGTGTGTGTGTCCATGTATGCTGTGCGTGCCTGTGTGTACCTGTGTGCGTGTGAGCCTATTCCCATGTTGTCAGACGGTCTGAATGTGCGTGTGGCCTCCTGCACTGTGATCCGCTCTGGCTTGGAAAAGAAAACTGGGGCCATTCCTGTGAGGTGACTGTTTTGCTGGGACAGCAGAGAAGGCTGACAGGGCCGGATCTGGCTTCCAGCACCAGCTCTGCTGCCCTAAGAAAATTACATGCATTGGCTGGTGGTGACCAATCTCCTGGAGCTGGACACACAGGCGGACAGACAGACACACACAAACACACACACACCCGACGCAGCACTCACAGACGCAGTTATAGAGTGTTTTAGGCACCCGGAGTGGCCCAGAGTGCCGCTAAGTCCGCGCACTGGCATCCACACGCCTCCTGGGAGCCCAGCAGGTGTAGACATGCGGGGGCTGGAAGCCCATCCGCAGGGACACCGAGGAGCCAGGAGCCGCGCGCTCCCGCTCCCGCAGCTCACACTCCGCGCTGGGCTCCAGGCCCTGGCCTGGCCACACCCCTCCTCCCGGAGCCTCCGCCAGCCGGTCGTTCCTGCCCCTCTCACACACTTCAGAGTCCCCTGGGGGCCTCCGCAGCCTGGCAGGGCCAAGTTAGGGCTGGCCCGGCCGGCGGAGCGTCAGGTCCGGAGCCAGGAATCGACGCCTCCCCGAGTCCCGTCCCCGCGGAGCAGACACGCCGGGCTGAACTCCGGTTTCTGGGGGCGCGGGGCTCGGCGCCCAGCCCCTCTCCGGGGGAACCCCCCAGCCCCAGCCGGCTCCCGACGACACCGGGAGCCGGCGCCCAGCCCCGGGCCCGGCGAGTAGTTACCGATGGTGGTGATGACGGTGATGGCGAAGTAGAAGGAGCCGGCGAAGCGCCACTGCACGCCGGCCTTGTGCGGCTTGAGGCGCAGCACGACGCGCTCGAGCTCCTCGTAGCCGCCCTGGCTGAGGTTGTAGCGCGCCCGCAGCTCCTGCTGCCGCAGCTCCAGCCGCTGCCGCTCGATCAACTCGGGCTCCGACTCGAGCGCGTCGAAGACCGCGGCGCCCACCAGCAGGTAGGTGAAGGTGCACACGATGAGCGCCAGCGTGCGCACGTTCTGCCGCTTCATCGTCCCGCCCGGGCCGCCGCCGGCCCCCCGGCGCCCCCGGCCCGCGCCCCGGCCCCGGCCGCCGC
>NW_012149618.1:2508691-2527024 GCF_000956105.1 Propithecus coquereli | reverse complement strand
GGGCCGCCTCCTCCCGCCAGCCCTCCCGCCCAGCCAAATAAGGACTGGGGAGACGCGCCGAGGGAGGGAGGGGGCTGGCGGAGGGGCAGGGGAGGGGCAGCGAGCGGGAGAGCCCGGCAGGATGGGGGGAGGAGGGAGAGGGAGAACGGGAGGGGGGGAGAGAGGGAAACGGGGAGACAGAGAGAGAGAGGAGAGGGGAGCGGAGAGCGTGGCGGCCGGGAGAGGCAGGGAGGGAGCGAGCCCCAGAGACAGGGAGAACTAGACAGCGAGACGCAGATAACTACAGAGAAAGGGAGAAAGGGGCCGTGCTAGGCTGAGGGAACAGGGTATGTGGCAGAGGAGGAGATAAGATCAGAGGTGGACGCACAGAAGAAGAAGCAGGCAGGAAAATACAGAGCAGAAGATGGAAACAGAAAAAGCTGCAGACTGAGCTAGAGACCTGGATGGCTGGAGATAAACTAGTGACACAGGAAAAGACAGAAAAGCAAGGAAAGGGAAGGGAAGAGGCAGAGGGAGCCCCCACCCCACCCCGCTCCCACGTCACAGCATGTTATAGCCGGGAGGGACCTTAGGCCTTGCTGCCCTGCCCTTACCATATGGATGAGGAAACTGAGGCCCGGAGAGGGGACGCGCAATGGCACGCAGTGAGTTCGCGACAGCACTGGGGCTCAGCCAGCTTCCCTTCCTGCCAGGCCACACTCCCTCCCCTGGGCCAGGCTGCGACTGTCTTAGTAACAGGCAGGGCCCAGCTGTGGACCTGGGCACACATGAGCCAACACCCGAGGGAAAGCTCTGCTCTCGCCAAATGTGTCCCTGCCCAGGTCAGCACAGTTCCTGGAACTGGCTGAGAAGCACAGGCTGGTAAGCCTCCTGCGCTGCTCCCCAGGGGCCTCGGCTGTCCTGACATCCACGGCTCCTGTCCTGCACCAGTGTGCCAGGCTGGGCTTCTAGAAACAGCATTTGCCACTACCTTGGGTGTCCTAGCAGAACTGGGATCCAGATGAAATAGGGCAGGTGGGGCCCAGCTCAGGAGCGTCACTGACAGCCTGGAGGAACTGGGATGGGGGCCTCCCTATGCCTTAGTTTCTTCCTTTGTCAACATAGTGGCCATGGTGGTAAGGAGGGAAGGGTAGTGGGACCTCAGGCAAGGCGTCACTGCCCCTCTCAGAACCTCGTTTCCTTATCTCTTCAATGAGGTGCCATAGCAGATGATCCCGCAGGCCTTGCACGGTTCCAAACAACTCCAGACTTGGATGGGCTGAACAAGCAGAATGATTGGAATGCAAAGCCCAGTGCCAAGGAGGGTCAGAAAGTCCTCCACGAGACCCTGGCATGGGCCATGCAAAGATGTCAAAGTGTCACCAAGGCCCCTGACTGAGGGCAGGCTCAGGAGGCAACCAGCCAGAAGCAGGAGCATTATCTGCCCACATCCTTGGCTGGCCTGTCACTGCCAGACACTACACTCCTTCTCCAATGGCATGGCAGAAGGGCCATGAACCCATTCATTCCTTTAAGCGTTCATTCAACAAGTATTTGTTAAGCATCTGCTGTGTGTCAGGCTAGACATGTTACATTCATTATTTCTAGTCCTTACCACAGTCCCGAAAGACTGTGTGTTATGCCCAAGTGTGGTTATGCCCATTTTATAGATGAGGAAACTAAGCCTAAAGGCAATAATGAGAATCACTGAAGGTCACTCAGCAGGGAAGAGGGTTCAGTCTATCTGCTTTCTAAGCCCGTGCTCTTTTTCATGACTCCTTGAGCCTCAATTCTTTTCATTTGCAAAATGGGATAGATAATTATATTAGCTCTACCTCCCTCTTAAGCAATTTGTTTTAAGGGATCAAAGGAGATCACATGTGTGCAAATCAGATAATATGAGGCTCTCTAATGGGTTCTGCTCCCCTACGATTCAGGTCTCTGGACCAGAGCTCGATGGGAGGGCCTGAATTCATAGCACCTTGTCCTCCCTCCTCCCCAAAGGAAGATCTTTGATTCTTTGCAGGCACAAATTTTCTGGTCCTGCCTTTTGGCCATGAACTCAGCCTGTTGCAGGTTTCTCCCTTGGTGTCTTCTGGCTCTCTGGAAGGAAAGCACTGCCTTTCTCAGCTTCCCAAAGGCGAAAGCACAAGTTAAGTCCTGTGTACTTCGGATGTATTGGCTCCTGGCCACAATTAGCCCAGAAGCCAACTCCCCCAAAGCCTGTCTAGCTGAGCAAGCTGCTTGCTAGACCTGGTTTTCAAAGTGAAACGCCTGTAGGTCCAGGGTCTGCTTGCTCCTGACTGTCAGGCCAGACTGCTGTACAGATGAAAGGTGATACTGTGAGTGAAAGAGCTTTGGAAAGGGGAAAAAGCTCTCTTTAGGGGCAGGGCATGTATTATTAATGATGATGAAGCTTGTTCTCACAGCACTTCAGAACTGGAAGGACGTTTAGCGATCACCTAGCCCAACCTTCTCATGTTACAGATGAGGAAACTGAGGGCCCAGAGAGTAGGAAGGGGGTTGCTAAAAGTCACACAATGAATAGCGGGGCGGGAGTCAGAACTCATGCCCCATGACTGGGACTGTCTTGTACCCATTCTGCATGGGATCTGGGCACCTGTCAGTGGGGAGCACATAACGCATCCACCTCCACCCTGGACCCCAGAGGGCAGCCTGGGTCTTCTCCTTCCTGCGCCTCCTCCCTCCTTCTCTTGCAGAGGAGGACCTGGGGTGGCAGGGCCATGCTGGTGCTAGTCTAGGTTTCTGCATAGCCTCTGGGACTTGCAGGCAGGAGTCTCATCCTCTGACCCTTGACCTGGCTCGGACTATGCCAAAGACCTGGCAGCCTGTCACTTTTCCTTTCATCCTGGACTCCTCAGACCTGTCTGCACCTACCTGCTGTCAGCCTGTCCCTGCCATGTGTTTGCTGTGGCACTCAGGGCCAGTCACTCCTTCTCCCTGGGCCTCTGTTTGCACACCCAGAAATGGTAGGGTTTGGACTAGGAAATGTCTACACTGTCTTCATTTTTAACATCCCATGACCTTCCTGGCCTGCTTTTGCCTCTGTTTAGCCAGTTCCCCCAGAATCAGGCAAAAAGAGGGAATTACCATGGCTTTTAAGATTCTACTTAGTGACAAAAACAGAGTTAGGATAAATTGCACTGAATTTATCATTAGTTGCTATATTTTGTTATATACTAACCACTATACACAATTATTTTCTAGCTTTACTTTCCACTCCAGTCCTCTCCAAGTTCTAAACACATTCAAATACTTTTATGCTCACGTGGCTCCCATAAGCTGGGATGCTTGTACTTCCTTGCCGCTCTCCATTTTCTCCTGTTGAACTCCTGCTGGGGCTTCGAGACCCAGCTCAAAGGCCACTCCCTCCACGAAGCATGGTGAGGGAACCGCTGGCTCCTTTGTGTTTTCCCAGCACCCACCTAAGCTTCAACGCAGCAAGTGTTCCTCCTGCCTCGCAGATCAGCTGCTCCTTAACATTTGTCTTCCTCACGGGCTCGTTTTCTTCTCCAGGGTGAGACCTTCTTACTCACGCTACTCTTCCCACAGAGCCTCGCATGTTCCAGCTGCCTCGCATGTCTTGTTAGGGACTCAGACACACGTGAAGGCCTTAAAGATCCTATACTTGAGTTAGAGACCAGCCGTTTCAGCAGGACGGGGCATGGATGGCTAAGTCTGCTGGCAGAAAAACCCTGGCAATCTGCTTCCGTGACTCTCTACAGACAGACACCCCTAAAGCTGGAGAAGCCCTGTCTGGTTCACGGGAAGAGGATAAAGACAGATGTGAGTGTCCGAAGGCCCAAGGAAGCATGTCGTATAGTGGAGAGTGCATTGCACCGGGAGTCCAGAGGCCTGGAGTTTGTCCCAGTGCTGACACCAACTCCCAACTAGCTGTGTGGACTTGGAGACTCATGTTGCCTCTCAGCGCCTTGGTTTCCTATTCTACAAGACCAAAGTGTTGACTACATCGAAAGGTCCCTTCGCATTCTGACATTCTGCGATGTTAACGAGAACGCTGGCCTTTTGATTAGCAATGCTCATTCTACAGTGGCCAAGAATGTGGTCTGAAGAATGAGGGGTCCAGAGGTCTGTCTGTATGTTGCTCTCCAGCCCCGCTTTTTGGAAGTTTAGCTGGAGGATGGAGCAGGATCAGTGAGGTAGGATGTGAAAGAGCTGACTCTGAGTCAGACAGGCTGCGGTTCAAATCCTGACTCCGTGGGTTACTAGCTGGACCAGAGCCTCTCGTGCAATCCTGGCCATTCTGTCTAGAGTTAACCGTACGCTCCTGTGGGGCAGGGGCAGGGCCTTACTCATCTCTGCACCCCACAGCCCTCGGCACAGCATCTGGCACAGAGAGGGCATCCTGTAAATACTCGTCTATTCAGTCCAGTCAGCCTGGCTGTCTCGGGCAGGGTGGCAGAGCCTGGGCCCATGATTCTCTGCAGGAAGGAGGGCCCAGGACCATCTCAATATCAAGGGGCAAGCCTGAGAAGGGGCAAAGGGGCCCAGGAGCTGCAGCAGGAAAGCAGGGAGGAAGTCGCTACACAGAGAACAGTGCCAGGGATCATGGCTGCAGACTGCAGGCTGATCAGATTTAGGGTGCGTTGGGCACGAGAGGTGTTTCTTGGTGCATCTCCATAGGGAGAGAAGTCTGGGATTAGTCTGGCTTTACAGAGCATAACTGGTCCCAGTGCAGCCGGCTTGCATTTGTCAAGAGACACTATTTGTTTAACATCTCAAGCCCAAATCAAACACAAAAGGCAACTGTTAACAAAGAGCAGCCCTGGGAGCTGCTGGAGAGAGCGCACCAGGCTGGGAGGCTGGACACCTGGCCCTGTTCTCAGCCCTGCCTGGTCAAGCTGTGTGACGAGGGGAAAGGGCTACCTCTCTCTGGGCCGTGCAGCTCCCACCTGCCAAATGAGAGCTCAAACTCAAAGATCTATGAGGCCAGCCCCAGCCCAGGCTTGGACTTGCTTCTCCTAGCAGTGAGAGAGAGGAGAAACTGCTCTTCATGGAACCGTGGTGGGTCACTCTTGCTCCTGCTCAAAGCAGCCGTCGTCGCATGGAGCCCTTGCTCTCACTGCAGTCTGCAGCCGCCACATTCGCAGGACCCGTTCCCCAGAGAGGGCCTCATAAGTGGCCTCCCTTTCTCTAGCCTGAACACTGGCCCGTGATGAGCATCCTCGAATGTGCATGCCTAAGAATCTGCAGGGAATTGTCACTGGGACTTATTCCCAGAAGTGGTCACAGTACTTGTCACTAAATACTGCCAGGGGTCCTCAGCATGGCTGTCTTGGTTTTCATCCTCCCCAGCACTGCCTGAGACTATTGCCCACTCCGTCCTCATCGACGCTGCTGTTGTTCATTTTTCTGATTTATCCATTTTTACTCCCCACTTTCCACTCACCTCCCCACCCCCCGGCCGCCGCCAGCACTTGGGGTAGGGGCACTGGACAGACCCAGCCATCACTGGGGTTTCAAGAGGGCCATCAGGTGACGAGATAGTGAAACCTGGGAGAAAAACCAGCCCTTGTTCCCCAGCCTGGCATGCATGTGTGCACGTGCACGTGTGCGCATCCGCACACATTTGTGTGTGTGCACGTGCGCGTGTGTGTATGCAAGCACGTGCGGGAGGCTGTGAACCTGACAGTTTCAGCATCAGTCCGATCTCCTCTTCTTCACTTCTTCTTTCTCCCCGCCCTCCATGTTTTCCCATCTATGCACATTTTCCCTGTATTTGGCCAAGGACCACAGAAAAACTAAAGCTGGAGAGAACCTTAGACCGCCCGATGCCCGTGAGGAAACAGGCCTGGCGAAAGCAGTGAGCACCTCCAGGCCTCATGACTATCCTGACTTCCCAACCGATGCCTACAAGATAAGTTCCCTAAACTTGCCGCCTTCCCATTGCAAGAACTAAATCCCTAAAGCCTGTCCTCTGCAGAGATTCTGGAGCAGCCATGGCTATATTTCCTGACAAACATGTTGCTGTTAAAGAAAAAAGTGAGCCTGGAGCCCTTGTCAACAGCCTCACAAATCTTGAAATCCTTCTTTGCAGCTTTACGGCTTCTGAGAAGCAGGCAGGGCAGAGGCAGCCTGTTCTCAGCACCAAACACAATAATTATAAGAGCACTTGCAGTGATTAATCAGCCGGTGAGTATTGAGTGGTGCCTGGGAGCTTGCACGGGTGTGTGTGTCTGTGCGTGTGTGTGTGTGTGTGTGTGTCTTGGGGCAGGGGACAGGGCAAGAGAGGCCACTCTGCTCCCGATGAGCAGGTTGTAGATGTCCTTCCCTCAGTGGAGGGGCTCGGGTGGCCACCATGGTGCTCCTGAGGTAGTGTCATGCTCTGGCTGGGGCTGCAGTTGTTCCTGCCCAGGGAAAAATCCCGACTCCTGCGGCTCCAGCCGCTGGGCCCTGGACCGTGCTGGGAGAGAGGCGCTGACAAACAGAAGCAGGTTCCAGGCCTGTCAACCAGATGAACGAGGGGCCTCACCAGCGTGACGTATGTGGCACGACTGAGAGAATTTGGGATG
This sequence comes from Propithecus coquereli, assembly GCF_000956105.1. Lineage (NCBI taxonomy): Eukaryota > Metazoa > Chordata > Mammalia > Primates > Indriidae > Propithecus > Propithecus coquereli. The sequence continues at coordinate 2,520,491 of NW_012149618.1, read as the reverse complement.
TTTGGCCTGAAGAAAAGATGGAGGGAACATGTGAGCTGTCACCTGAGGAGGGATTAGCTTTGCTCTGTGTAGCCTAGAAGGGGCCAGTGATCTGTGGGGATGATGTGACAGGGAAAGCTTTCAGCTCAACATAAGATGGAACATTCTCTGTGCCCCCGGAAAAGGAATGAGCTGCCGGGATGGTAGTGAGCTCTGGGTCACTGGAGGTGTACAAACACCGCCTGAGTGATCCCTAGGGTTGAGGCTACTTTGGAAGGATCCTGGGAACTAGTAGGGTGCGTGGCACGTAGCAGGTCTGCAAGAAATGCCTTTGGACTCGGCTGTTGAATGCATTGAGTTTGGGGCTGGACTCGATGCCCTTTGTGGTTCAACTGGGCTCAGCGTAACATTGATGGAGCAGTCTGTCTAGGCCAGACTCTTTGTTCCGCCAGTGAAGTGCTGTAATTCCCTGGCCCCAGGGATGGCATCTGGACTTCTCGCGGAGCCTCCACAGCACTGCTTTCTCCCAGCTCCCCCAACCCAAGCCCAAAGCCCACCCACGCACACCCTGCTCCCTGCAACCTGCAGAGGTGCAACACACACAGGTTGGAGTGAGGACCCAGAGGCCCTGGGACTCCAGCAAGGGAAATGGGCCTCTGGCAGGCTAATTACTGGGAGCTGATTCTGTTAAGCCGATAGCTCATTCTAGGCAAAGCAATTACATCTAATCAGCCCCCTGCAGCAGTCCAAAGGGACAGCCATTTGAACCAGATACATGCGTGAGTAGGAGCATCAAAGCAGCCTGAGGTCCAGGCCTGGGCAGGCTGGTCTGGGGTCAGGGGCTGCTCAGGAAGTGGTCCCCTGCGCCCCTCCCCAGGCTGCCTGGATCTCAGGCCACGGTGGGTCTGTGATACTGTGGAAACGCACCGAAGGGGGACTGAAAGGCATGAATAGAGACTTGGCTCTGCCACAAAGGAGCTGAATTTCACTGGGGAGAGCACTTCTCTGACCTGAGCCTCAGTTTCCCTATCTGTCAAACAAACAGGATGGCCTAGAGAGGGTCCATCCAGCTTGAAACTCTGCTCCGCTTAGTCCGGCTGGCTTGGATTCTAGTCCAGGTTAAAGCGAGCTGACTAGCTACAGAAAAACCTGTTTGAAATCCCCAAACATACAACTACACGCTATAGGATCTAATTATTCAGATTATATTTTAAAAATTAACTGAAATAACATTTTTTTTTTTTAAAAATGGATGCTCTAATGATGTTCTTTTTTTTCCTCTAGAAATTTTATAAAATGTGTGTTTCTCCCCAACAAAAATCAATATCCATGATTTTTTGGACCACAATTTAGTGGCTTCTCTGTCCCAGATTCACTGGGTCATGTTAGACTGTTAACAAACTGGAAGTGGGGTCGGGGACCCCTGGAAATAAGGGGACGATGAGCGGGATGGAAAGAGACGAGGTGTGGGCCACGGTGGCGTCTGTCCTATCCACGCTGCTTCTCGTGGCATTCTCATTTTCCAGAGAAGAACTCCCTGCGAGATTTTTGGACACTGTCAGAAAGCTGAGGCAGGGTTTTAAATAGAAGTTCTAGGCCTCTGGGCTGGTACCAAACAACTGGAGCAAACCAAATTCACCAGATGGCACTCACCAGTGGAAGGAACCAGAAGGCCAGAGACCTCTGCAGTGATGAGCTGTGACACTCTGGGCAAGCCATGGCCCTTCTCTGGGCAGCAGGTGCCTCCTCTCCAACATGGGACGATGATGAAAGTGATGTCCACACAGCCCACCTCACACGGGGGTTGGGAGACTCGTGAAACTAAGACAGGGGAGAATGTTATTAACAGCTGGGGCCCAGGTCCCCTTCTTCAACCTAGCTCTTCTCTCTGTTTTGATTTTCATGACTGTAAGTTGAGAGCAGGGTGGCCTTGCTGGAGCAAGTAGGGGCCACCTGACTTCCAGCTCTTCCTGGCCTTGGTGATCTCAGAGAGCTGGTGCCCATGGAATTAGACCAAAGCCTTGGCCTGTCCCCACAGAGAAGCCTTGGCACGGATTGGCAACCAGTGGCCTTGCTTCAGAGACTGAGGAAGAGCTGCTTCTCTGGGGTCGGGCTCAGTGGAGACAGGAAGGAGAGAGCAGGGCAGGGGCCAGGGCACCAAGGCAGGCCCACATTGCCCTGCTCCTCCATGCCTGGCACTAACCACCTGCCAGGAGAGAGGCTGTAAGGAAGAAGCCACATCTTATTCGGGGAGCGATGGAGAGATGGCTGGGCTGGAAGGTGGTTGGAAAACCTGCAGGGCCATCCAAAACAACCTGCACTGCCACTTGGAGGCATTGGGGGACACAACAGGTGCTGGGGGGACATCACACAATGTGATCGTGGCCTGCGCTGTTGCCCAGCCCTCCTCTCTGGCCACACTCCCTGCTGCTCCCTTAGGGCTCCTAGTACCTGCCTTCTGTGTTCTATTAATATACAATTCCAAATGCACCAGGTGCTTTCTTGCCTTTGTGCCACAAATACACATTACACCAGGTACGTATTTGAATGCATTTAGTGCACACAGCAACCCTAGGAATGGCATCATTCCCAGCTTACAGATGAGAAAACTGAGGCTCACAGCGAAGCAACTCGCCTAAGCTCTGACAGTTACATAGACAACAGATCTAAGATTTAAACCCAGCTCAGTCTGATTCCAAAGTCTGTGCTGTCCCTCCTCTGCCACTCCTTCACTAGAAAGTGGTGAAGGGCAGAGCTTAGCAGCAACAACAGAGTAAAACAGAAGGTGTTATCAACGCTGGGCCTGGTGCATAGTCAGAGCTTAGAAAAATACCAGTCGAATGAACGAATGAGTAGCTCAGAGAGGAAGGCTGTCAGAAGGACCAGGACCCAGCACTGGGGTTTACCCCAGGAGGGACAGATGCTCAACTCGGAGCAGGAAGCAGGAGGAGCTGTGGGTGCCCATGTGACTCCAGCTTGCCAAGGGACTGGAGGAGGGGACTGTCAGTGAATACGCTGGTGACCCATCCACGGTGGAGGTGAGGGAGGCAGAGCTGTCCACGGCCCAACCCTGGGAAGTGCCCAGGCACCCAGCCCAGGCAGGAACTCGGAAGGGCCTTCACATCTGTGCACAAGTTGAAGGGGGCCTCTGCAGCTTTGAGCTGGGTGCCTGGGAGAACAGCAGTGTCTCCGGGGTACCCAGTGATCTGAAGGAGAAGGAATCATCCAACCGCATGGACGAGGGTTGGTCCTGGCACTGGGTCGCCATGGGGAGGCCCGGGGGTACCCAGGCTCTGAGCTTCGCAGATCTCAGATGGATCCGGAGATGGTGCAGTGCAGCGATGCATGGAAACCACAGCATGTCAGAGACGGGGATCAGCTGGGAGGCAGCGCTCTGGCGGAAGGGCACGGTGCCGATGGAAAATGTGATGTCGTTAAGGAACAATGTGGGCCAAAGGAATGAGCTGTAACTTGCTGGATCCAAAGGACAATCAAGAAACCGGCTGCCAGAGGTTCAGGGGTGTCTGATGATGGCCTGACACTACCCTGGGGGAGGGAGGGAGCCCCAGCCCAGAGGCTAGAAGGGAATCACCCCACAGGCTCCATGGCCCTTTTCTGTCCCCTAATACCATGCCAAGCAAACCTTCTGCTCTATTAATAAATGCTTGATGAATCGAGTCACGACAGGCCTCCTGGCCACAGAACCCTGTCCCGTTTCTCCAGCGTAGCTCTAAGGAAGCAGCACGCAGCTGAGGAAGGAGCACAGGTTCGGGGGGCCGCACCCCTGGGTGGGACCTGCCCCGCCCTTCCCCACCTGTGTAACCATCTTCCTAAGTCTGGGCTCCTGGCCCCACCCACCTCAGGGGATTGGGAAGATTAAGGGAGGTAAGGGAAGGAACAGTCCTCACATCAGCCCTGGCGACATGCGCCATGGCCCTCTGTTCCCTCTTCCCTTGGCAAGGGCAGGGGAAGCCACCCTGACACCATAGCCCAGGAAGGAAGCCAGCCTGAGGCCTGGGGACCTGTCCGGGGAAAAGGGGCTGCCTGGGTCTGGCTTGTGGGGGACGTGCTGTAGAAAGACTGAGCTGACAAAAGGCAGGTGAGAGTCTTAGCAGGGACTCAGAAGTCCAGAATCTTGAAATGAGTGCCAAAAGCAACGTGTGCGGGTAGGGGAGGTCATCTGGTCTAAACTCCCATTTAACAGGTGAGGAAACAGAGGCCCAGAGAGGGAAGGGCCGAGGGCTAACTTGATGATGGAGCTTAGGCTTGGTTGAGCTCAAACCCCATTGCTGAGTTTCCTAGTAAGAAAAATCTCTGCCTAACAGAGAGATGATGGGGTTCCAGGCAATGGCCGGGGCACCAGGTTGGAATCTGGAAAAACTAGAACCTGTTTTTTTGTCGTAGCCAAAATTTCTGGGAACCCGATTAACCCCTGGTGGGTGTTCGAGCTCACCTCTTGCTACCCAGTGGGGTCAGTCTTCTGCAGAGGGGAATTCTCTCCTGGGATTTTTGAGCCAGGGAGCTACTGGGTCTGGTATGCTGGGACCCCAGGAGGTGGCTGGTCTCCAGTGGCTTGATGGGGCACCACAGATGGCCACATGAAGCCCTCTGTCCACCCACCAATGTGACCCCAGGCATATGCTCTCATGTTTGCCACGAAACTCAGTTGTAAGAGCACAGCCAGTGCGTGTGTGGTCCCACAGTCATCACCGTTTTTCCAAAGAGGTGACTCCAAGGTTCACCCACACAATGCATGGCAGGGGGGCTCCTGGCTTGTTCGCTACAACATGCTGCGGGCTGTGCACCTTCCTCCTCCCTCTGCACACACCGCAGAGCTTCCCTCAGAGCCCGCAGTTCTCCCTCACAGCCAGGCCAAGGCCCCCACCTGCTTCAGCCGTGAATTCTGCTCCTCGCCTCCTGGGTCTGAGCCCTTCTGCTCTCGGCTGGACCAACCTGCTCCCCAAGAGTGGGGAGAGGGACAGAAAGGGAAGCCCCAGGCGTCTGTGCAGAGAGGGAAACTGAGGCAGGTGGTTGGCCTGAGCCAAGGCCTTGTTCCAGGTATCCCTGTCCCCAGGTCCAGCAAGAGAGGCCCAGAGCTGCAGGGACAGGCAGCAGGCCGAGATACGCTGTTCTGTTTTCTTAAGCTCCCAGCTGGGACTGAGAACACCAAATCCTCTTTGAATAAAACAGAAAAGGGATTTAAAAAAATGAAGACATTAACCTTCTGAAATTGGACACCCCTCATATAGAGATTAACTTCTTTCCTAAGCATTTTTTTTTCCATTTCTGTAAACATCTTAATTCATGTCGACATCACGGCCAGCGTGGATTCCAGATGGATGGAGAGACGGACGGCCCTGTCTCAGCTGAGTGTGCACACACACGCACACGGACGCACACAGGGCACACACGCACACATGTGCACAAGTACCTGCGCACACACCTGGAGAAGCAGAGGAGGAGCCAGAGAGCTGGGCTTTATTTCCAGTTCTGCCCCCAAACCCTGGACCTCAGTTTCCTCATCTGTAAAAGGGGTGGTTGGACCAGCTGATTTCTAAGCCCGCTCTCTGGAGCTGCTCTGGCTGTGTGGCCTGTCCTCTTACTTATGTCCCTCTTCTTCCCTCCCCCCAGCCCTGCCCCCCACCCCCACCCTTGGCTTCTCAAGGGCCCTGCCTGCTGCTCCCAGATCCTCTCTGACAGCCTCCAGGCCTGGGACAGCAGACGGACTCGGGGGTGCAGGGGAAGCATGCACTCTGGCTCCGGGTGGGGCCAGGGCTGCTTCTGTGGTTGCTTCAGCTCTGCTGTAAATGCAACGCCATGCAAAGCACCCAGCACGCTGCCTGGCACACTGCAGGTGCTTCCCAAGGTCCATTCTTTTCCCTTCTGCCTCTTTTTAGTTCGCCTGGACACCAGTCCCCACCCGAGGTCAGGTTCCTGTCACCTGCCTTAGCCACTGAAGAAGCCACACGGCATACTGGAGTTTCAGATTCCCCTCAGCCTTATGTCACATGGCTCCAGTCTGGACTCTGCAACAGTTCCCTTTGCTTTCAGGATGAAGACCCTCATCCTTGACATGCCCTCAAGGCCCTGTGGCTCTGGCACCCGCCCCTCCCCAGCCTGGCTGCAGGCCCACTCGCCCTGCCCTGTGCCCTGGCTTTTGGAGCTTTTAGTTCAGGTCCCCAAACCTGCCCTGTTCCTTCCATCTCAGCCCCCATGTGGACCCCACCTCTGCCTGGCTCGCCCCTCTCCCTACCTGGCTTGTCCTGCACCTCTGAGGGTCCTGTCCCCAGGAAGTCCTCCATGGCCCCAGGAGGGTGAGATCCCTTATATTACGCTCCTCTGGCCTCCACCCTCTTCCCCAGTGACAAAACACCTCTGAACACTAATGTCTGTCTGCCCCGCTAGGCCACTGTGTCTGTGCTCTTCAACACTGTCTCCCTAGCACCTGATTACTGTCTTGTGCTCCTTATGTATTTGTTGAATAAATAAATGAATGGCATTTAAAATTTCTCTCTTTAAACATACCTGAAGCTGGGCTCAGCACTTTCCATGAAATTTGCCCATAGAATCCCCTAAATAGCTTTACCGTTTTCTGGGTAGATATCTGACCTTCCCTGAAAGTTCTCCCTTTCCCCGCCTGACTCCATAGAGTCTCAAAACCTCAAGTTTCTTTTTAAACCCATCTCTGACCTTCCAGCATCATCCTCCCATCAAGCAACAGAGTTCCCATGTGCACATTTCAGTTCCTGCCACCTCCTGATAAGCCCGACCATTCCCACACCTTGAGTATGTCTTGGTTCTTGAGGCTGCAGTCAGCTGTGGGTGTTCTCGGCTCTTGTTGGCATTGGAAAAGAGGGTGGTTGTGGGTAGTCCTGACTCAGCGTGGAGCAGGAGAGAGATGCTGGGCATTCTCAATGGTCCTGGGCCTCTCACAGGTGGAGCCATTGCAGTGGTCTGGTCTGGCTGGAGCAGAGTTATGGGAATCCCTAGTTGAGTCTCATTTTCGTCAGTGTTCCTGAAAGCATGCTCATAGAACAAGGGTTCCTTGAAATGTTCTGCAAAAGAAAGAATCCTGTGCTCAAACACATTTGGGAAACTCAGTACCACTCAATTAGTTCTTGGTCGCAAGCAGCAGAAGCCAACTCCCCTAACTTATGCTTAAGCAGGATTTATTCTAAGGATCTTGTGTAGCTTGCAGAATCTCTTGTAGGGTTAGAAAATCAAGGTCAGAGGCAAAACAGCCAGGAATGACACCCCAAGTCATATTGTAGGGCTGGTCCCAGAAAGACCCCACTGCAGCATGGACACTAGCTTATGCCACCAGCTCTGCCCACACTGGGTTCTGCCTCCAGAACTGCCACCACTACTGGGTCTGCTGCCACCTCCCTCACTGCTATCCAATGGGCTCTGCATAGTCCTGCTTCTTCACATCTCTAGTTTTGGCTTCAAAGCCTGGGAGATACATCTAACTGGTGGTTGGAGGTCATATATCTGCCACCTCTCTGCAAGAGAGGCTGGCACGATGTGGATTGGCCACTTAGAGCTTCTGTTGCCTGGAAACACAGGGGAAGGCCTCAAACACAGGAAAGGAGAGCAGATGCTGGGTGGCCCAAAAGAATGACAAATGTTCTCCACACTGTGGCCCCTGGACACCTTCCTGGGAGTATCCAACGCTCTGGGACAGGGTTTCTCAATCTCAGCACTACTGACATTTTGGACTGCATACTTCTTCGTTGTGAGGCTGTCGTGTGCATTGCAGGAAGTTTAGCAGCATCCATGCCTCTACCCACTAGATACCAGTAACACCTTTGCAGTTGTGACAGCTAAAAGTGTCTAAATACATTGCCAAATGTCCCCTGGAGGGGCAAATTTACCCCTGGTTGAAACCACCATCTGTGAGATGATCTACAAGAAATTTGTAGTACATCTGAAAAACCAGGACTGATTTAACCTGGTCTCCCAAACTTATTTGATCATGGACAAACTTTTCTAACACCTTTGACTTGACTTTATTTTGCAGGACTTACTTCGAGAAATGCGGGGCTGGTAACTGGGGGCCTGACTCTAGGAGTGTTTTAGTCCATTTTCTGTTGCTTGTAACAGCATACCTGAAACTGGGTAGCGTACAAAGCAATTTAGTTCTTAGAGTTATGGAGACTGAGACATCCAAGGTCGAGGGGCCACATCTGGTGAGGGCCTTTTTGCTGGTGGGGACTTTGCAGAGCCCTGAGGCTGTGCAGGGCATCCCATGGTGGGGGACTGAGCGTGCCAGCTCAGATCTCTCTTCCTCTTCTTATAAAGCCACCAGCCCCACTCCAGTGATAGCCCATTAATCCATTCACCCATTAATCCGTTAATCCGTGAATGGATTTATCCATTCATGAGGGCAGAGCCCTCATGATTCAATCACCTCTTAAAGGCTCCATCTCTCAATACTGCCACATTGGGGATTAAGTTTCAACATGAGTTTCAGAGGAGACAAATATTCAAACCACAGCAAGGAGTTTCATGGGCGCAGGAGGTTCACAGGCCAAATGACACTCCGGGTCTTCCTGTCATCACTTTCCCCTGACCCTGCCCACCTCCCCAAACAGGCCGGAGTCTCCCTGAGGTCCAGCTTTGTGAAGGCCCAATCTCTGGGGAGCTGGTTATGATTCTGGGAAACGTTCCCAGGGTCCCAGGGAAGAGCTTGCAGAATGCGATTCAGCTTAAGTCCGACTTTTCCCCTTGGCTGCGGACCTGCCTGCCCTGCAGGCACAGATGTTGCCCTAAGCACCAGGAGCACTGCCTTGGGAACAAGCCTCCAGCCTGTGCCTGCCCACTGAAGCCCCCTGCATGGTTTGACAACGGTCCCACAAGACTCAGGCTGTAGCCCAGCCTCCCGGGCTGAACTCCACACAGGTTCACCAGGTCAAGGCCCTTACTATTGCCCAAGAATAGTCTGGACACAGGGTCAAATGCGTCTTCCCCATCCCAGTAAACATCCCTACCACTGAGATGCAGGATGAGGGGTCACAGGGCCTAGAAGGGTGGGCCAGCACCTCCTGGCCTTGACTTTGGGAAGGATCTATTAACATTGCTGCTGCTAGGCTGGAGTGACACAGCATGGGGACACACGTGCCACTGGTATACTCAGCTGTCCATTCCAGGGACTTCTCCTGTGATCCAGCAGTGCCCCCACACAGAGGCTCAGCTCCCACTTGCAGCTTCATCTCTGAAACTCCCCATGCAGCTATGGCGTCTCCCCGTGACCTTGGGTCTTAACTTTGGGAGACTGGGACAGGGAAACTAGAAGAGTATCAGGATTAGACAAGCCCGTGTCTGATCCGCCCTGGGCAGCTCACCCTTCTTTCTGAACTTCCATTTCATGGTCTGCGTAGATTTTTTAAAGAGCACTTTTCCTTTCCTACGTTCTAGGATTCTGTATTTCAGGCACTGACTGGTGGCTCCTGGGAGATAGAAGATGGGGCTCCCTGGAGCCCCCGAGAGAATTTAGGGCCCCACACTCTGGATCCCAGGATGCATCTTCATGGGGCAGGGGAGACAACTGGAGTGAAAAATAAGGGCTTGAAAATGCCTTGGATCCCAACCAGCCAGAGGATGCGCCAGTGGAAAATTCCTGCTGTGTGTCAGAGGCCCACCTGGCCCGGGGGACAGCCAGCCAGACACGCAGGCCCCACAGCATGTTTAGACAGCACTTTCCTGCCCTGGCCAGAGCTCACCCTGGCCCTCACCAACACTCATCCTGGGAAAGCGGGGGGCGGGGTGCTTGCCTGGGCACAGGAAAGCCGCCTGTGTCTCAGTATCTGGAGCAGAGTTGGGGGTGGAGGGTGGAGGGTGGGCTTTGATAGAAAAATGGGCAGTGGGAGGCCCAGGTTTGGTCCCAGGTCTGCCCTGAACCCATCTCTGGGACACGGCAGTAGCCGTGTCCTGTCTCTGGGCCTTGGGCTCCTCATCTGTGTAGTGCAAGGGGTGGACAAGGACGTGCAGAGTCCTGGCCAGCCCTAACCTTCCGCTGGGGCAGGGCTGCAGTCTCTAAGGGATTCCATGTTTGCCTGGCGAGACGCCAGGGCACCTCTCACAGGGGAAGCTGCCCTCACAGACTTAGGCCCACCCTCTGAGGAAGGAGGTTGTCTGTAACTGTAGGACTGACAACTTTTGGCTGCTGAAGTTTGCTGGGGTGGGGGATGATAGACCTGGGAGGAGCAAAGGGTCGCCTGAGCCCCAGGGTGCAGGGTTTGTCCTATGTAGTCCGGGGGAGTCCTTGAGTCCAGAAACACGCCAGGGCCGGGGCTGCATGCTGTCGTGTGGACTGGGCAGGTTACTGGGCCTCACCGTGGCTGGATGGAGTGGCCTCAGCCGTCTGGGAGTCCGGGGCCGGTGGGGTGGGGCACGGGCCTCCTGCGCCCTCATAAGAGTTGAACACATCGGCCAAGGAGGTCTGCAGCTTCCTATCTCTTGGGAGTTCGAATGGCCTGAGACCCTAACAAGGCCTGGTCTGGGATAACAGTCGATTCACCAAGGCGACGCCACTCGAGAGGCCCCTTGGCCAATGCCACCCAGCCTACAGGACTACCCTACCCACTATCACCTCTTCTCAGCTCAGGTTCCCACAGAGAGAATCTCTCTCAGTGCCTGTTATCCCCCACCCCACTTAGTGCCAAGAAGCCACCCCGGCTTCTGACCCCTGACCCTTGCCCACACAGGGGCTGGTAGCCCAAACCCAGCCCCTCTCTGCCCAAAACACTCCTCAGGCATATACTTCCAGGAAAGTTCTGGATGACATCACACATGAGCCAGGGCAGGGATGAACCATGGTCCACAACCCTGGCTGGGTGTTTGCACCGGCCTAGTGGAGAGGGGTTTCTAGGCCTCATCATGGCCTACTCTTCCTCCTCTGTCTAAGGCCAGAGCTCTTTCTCCCAGTTCGCCCAGTGACTCAGAAAGAACAGTCCCTTTCTCGGGTCCTAAGTCTGCTGTTCTCTGTTCCAGGTAAAACCCACCCTCGGTAAAGCCCAGCTGCCCAGGTTCCACCTGTTGAGTTAGCTGCCTCCTCAGCTCCACCCAGGAGCCTTCCACCACCAGGACGTCCCTTCTCCTGCTTCTTGTTCTCTTAAAGTTCCCAGCCCGTGCTTTCCCCTCTGCCTTCCTAGGGGCTCCCCCGGGATTCAGAAATCTCTCTCTTTCCTCTTCTGAGGACCAGAGGCAACATCACAATGTACATCTCGAGGGCTAGGCCTGGTAATCACAGCACTGTTGGAGGCCAAGGTGGGAGGATTGTTTGAGGCCCGGAATTCAAGACTAGCCTGAGCAACATAGCGAGACCCCACCTCTACAAAAAGAAAAAGAAAGAAAGAAAAATTAGCCGGACATGGTGGCATGCACCTGTAGTCCCAGCTACTTGGGAGGCTGAGGCAGGAGGATCACTCGAGCCCAGGAATTTGAGGTTGCAGTGAGTTATAATCATGCCACTGCACTCTAGCCTGGGTGACAGAGAAAGACCCTATCTCAAAAAAAAAGTGTGTATTATACACACACACACACACACACACACACACACACACACACACACACACATCTCCAGAATCCTGGGACACTCCTCCAGGATGGATTTAGATGGGAGTGGGCACACACGTAGGTAAATAAGTGTGCATGTGGGCACACACCTGTGCGTGTATGTGCGAACTCATGTGATTTGGGGATAGGTTTGGCCCCCAAAGAGAGCACAATGTCTCCCTCTTACAAAGGCCATCACAGGCCTTCTGTCTCCCTCTGTCAAAGTCAGCCAGGCCAGGTGAGTGCAGGTTCTGAGAGGGCAGCT
>NW_012149618.1:2481683-2508641 GCF_000956105.1 Propithecus coquereli | reverse complement strand
ACACACACACACACACACGTATATATTTATATACCCAGTATACACACACACACACACACACACACACACACACACACATCTCCAGAATCCTGGGACACTCCTCCAGGATGGATTTAGATGGGAGTGGGCACAAACATAGGTAAATAAATGTGCATGTGGGCACACACCTGTGCGTGTATGTGCGAACTCATGTGATTTGGGGATAGGCTTGGCCCCCAAAGAGAGCCCAATGTCTCCCTCTTACAAAGGCCATCACAGGCCTTCTGTCTCCCTCTGTCAAAGTCAGCCAGGCCAGGTGAGTGCAGGTTCTGAGAGGGCAGCTGAGCTGGGCCACGTCACTGGGCAGGGCGTGGTGTCCAGGGGCCCTGGGCCCTGCTGCAGGCCCTTCCACCCCGCACTGCTCGCATATCAAGGGAGGGAGGTTCGAGCCCACATGCCCTTACTAGGGCGGTGCTGGCGGAAGGCAGCTTAATCCCACGGACAGGTCTGAGCTCGGACAGGTCTGAGCTCGGTGGGATGATGATTAAAAACAATCATCGGATGATTGACTTACTTTTCCAGAACATTACTTTGGCTTCATAGTTCAGGATGTATTCTGATTTATGGGGCACAGAATTCCAGCAGCTCTGGGGAAGGTTCTGGTTTCTGCTGGGCTTGAGCTCATGCAGAGGTGGAAGGGAGTGACTTGAGCTGGAATGTTAGAGTTTAGGGGGCTGAGGGGGCAGAGCTCCATGGTAGGACTGAAGCAAGAGCCTGAGATGCTTCTACCTGCCTTTGGCTGCAGACCCCTGGGTGAAGGGAGGTGGGCTGGGAGCCCCAAGGCCTGCTGGGAGCAGCCTACTTGAAGCAGATAGCCTCCCTAGGGGAGCAGCTCTTCACCCACTGTGGTGCCCATTTCTGTTGCTTGGAGTCTGAGCTTTTCTGTCACAAAGCAAGGCCATGTTCACTGGAGCCTCAGAGGAACTGTGTGCTGGGCGCCCATTCTCTCCCATTTAACAGAGGAGGAAACTGAGGCCTTAGGTTAGGAGAAGCCAAGTGGTGCATCCAAGGGTCTCACAGCTAGAAAGCAGTGGAGCCAGGCTTCAAACCTACGTCTTCTGATTTGAAATTCAGCCTCTCCATGGGCGCAGACAGCATCCCTCATCCTCAGCAGAGAGCAGAGCAAGGGCATTCGCTCAGGCTTGAGTTTCAGTCCTGCCCCTGCTAGGACTGACCAAGTGAATGTGGGAAAGTTTCTGAACCTTGGTTTTATGTAAATAAAGTGGATATAGTCAGTGAGGCGCTGGTGCTGCTCATTCTTGCTCCTGACAGCCAGTTGTGTGCGTTTCTTCCCAACTCTGTGCTCCGTAACAAGGTCGGTTAGCTCGAAACGGCCGTGAGAACAATTTACACGGCAGAAATGGGCAGGCACTACAAATCGGGACTTTTCTCCCTAGAGGGCTGGTTGTTAAGCATTTACCAACACACCCCTGGGTAAAGTTCTTACCTTATAGAACTGAGTCGTAAATTAGATAAAATATGAAAATACGTGTTCTCAGGACAATGCCCAGATGGGAGCAGATCTCACAAATGGTTAACAAAGAGTAAAATTTTTATGTTTTCTGCAGCTTTATCGTATTTTAGTCCATTATTCATTCAGGAAAGTAATTTTGGGAAGAATTATTTTCTTTCATCACATAGATGAAGATGTCGACGTACCAAGGGGCCACGTGACTGAGCACAGAGGTGGTAAGTAGCCGGAATCTGGGCCCGGATCTCTGTACTCCTTACCTTGGACTCTGTCCACGGCCCAGGTGATTCAGAGTCTCGAAAATATGAGGATTCTAGTGTCAGAAGGAACGTTTAGAGATCATCTGTCAGCAGTGCAAACCCCTCATGCCAAGGCAAGGACACTGTGGGCCCAGAGAGGAAACGGGACATGCCCAAGGTCACTCAGCAGGTGACGGCTGAGCTGGACTTCGGATCCCAGAGCTCTGGATTCCCCTTCTGCAGCAAGCTGCCTTAGACCCCTGGACTGGGTGGGATTGTCCTACCAGACACCCTGGCTGCTGCCCAGTGCAGAGAGGGTAGGATGGCTTCTGCGGTGACCACCACATGTGCACCCCGGGGAGAAAGAACATGAAAATCATGCTACATCACCAAGTTGTGTGACACTGTTTGGCACATGCTGAAGTATTTATAAACGTAAGTCACTGACATTTTGTCAATCAGCAAAGACTGAAGAGCAAGATCTCCCTGAAAGCCGATGCCTGGGCCTCTGTGGGCAGCAGAGCACTGGGATTGCTGGGCCAACGTTGGACCCAGTTCTGGAAGCCCCATGGCCCTGCTCCTTACCCGCTCCCTCTCTCCCTCCTTCTCTCCCTCTTTTCCTTTCTCTTCTCCTCCCCTCCCTTCTCTAGAGAGCTGTCCTTGGGCTCCTAGAGCCTGCTTTGCCTGCAGGTATCAGAAATGCCTGGAAATGTCCACCCCAGGTGCCTGTAACCAGTGACGGGAGGGAGTGGGATGTGGGAGGCTGGGACAACTCCATGGCCCCTGCGGGGTCAGGCCAAAGCTCCCTCTGTTCTGCTTGACCTGGGACTGGGACCTCACCTGCCTCCCCGCTCCCCGCCCTGTCTCCTTCCTTACCTCCTCTCCCAGGAGCTCTCCTAACAAATCCTCACCTCAGGGCGCTCCTGGGAGCCCAGCCTGAGACACCTGCTTTCTTATATTTTAGTCACTTACCACCACTTGATATGATGCTCTGCTTTAATTCGTTCACTGGAATACGAGTGCCATGGGGGCAGGGACTTGGTCTAGTTTATTCATTTGTGCCTCCTCATGCCTAGAACAGTGTCTGGCACATGGCAGGTGTCCACAGGATATTTTGTGGAATATATTTTCTCACATCTCACCCGTGACATAAAAGACCCTGTGACATAAAAACTATCATGCCCATTTTCAAAGACATTTAGTAACGTACCTGGGCTGACACAGGTCATGCATGGCGCAGTCAAGGTTCTAAATCTGCCTGTGCAGCTCCGAACCAACGCTTAGGCTTCAGAACCCAATCCCATGTTTGCAATTTCCAGAACATTCCAGGCTTTTTCACACCTCCTCAGTGCTGCTGAAGCTGCTTCTTTTGACAGATAATGCCCCCTCCAATTGCCCACCACAGTGCCCTTTGAGCCCCTCCTGTCCCAAGACAGATTCCTGATGGCTCTTTCTCATGTTTGTTTTCTCTTTCTCTTCCGTGAAATCCTTTAGGAGGAGACTTATTCTTATTCATTTGCTTCCCTAGCACCTAGCTGGAGCCTGACAGAAGGCCCGCAATCTGTGAATGTTTGTTGAAGGAAAGAAAGGAAGGGAGGGAGGAGGAGAGGGGGGAGGGAGGGAGGGGGAGGAAGGGAGCTGTTCTGCACTGCAAGGGACAGAGAGTGGAAGTCCCATGTAGACAGGGAAGGCAGTGAGTGGGGTGGGGGGCATTGTGGAAGCCAGGGGAGCCACTGGGCCCTCTGGTGGTGTGTTTGGGACAGCTCTGATCAGTCACCTCTTTAGCTCTGGGTCCAGTTTTGGGGCAGAAGCAGGATGTATCCTGGCAGCCAGCACCCAGCCTGGTACCCAGTAAGGGCTTAATAAGCGTTGAATGATTGCATGAATGCATGGACAAATGAAAACAGATTCAACTTGGAGTCTGAGTCTGAGGTTCAAGTCCTGAGGGCCCCTTTCCCAGCCTTTCCTCTCTGTTCCCCCGCAGCCGTCTCAGTTCGGGCATCACCTGTCTTCCCAAACATCGTCTCTCCTGAGGCTGCTGCTTGAACCAGCTTCGTGCAGGAAAGAGCCTGTGCAGGAGGCGTCGCCACGTCTCTCCTCTCCTGGTGTAGCAGATCGCGTTTACACGGTAAAGTCAGACTCCACGCTTCAGACTACGAGGCTCTTCAGGCAGTGTAGTCGTAAGAAAGGGATGGATCCTGAGGCCAGAGTCCCTGTGCTCACCTCTTCTAGCCACATGGCTTTGAGATACTCACCTAACTGCGTTATGTCACCTGTAAAATGGGGATCGTAACAGCAGTTAATGTAACTGGGATATTGTAAATGTTCCATGGGCAGGTGCTTAGGATGGGGCCTGGCACACACATTGGCTGTGAGGTGGCCGCCCCTTGTGGCCTATTCTATCACCATATCTGTGCCACCTCCCCAGCCCCCGCCACTGTGTGTTCGGTGATCCAGATCACCCTGTGCTTTCCCTGAACACTCCATGTCCTCTCCTGCCTGGGTACCTTTGCCCGTGCTGTCCCTTCCTAGAATACACACTCCCCACTGTTCTCCCTGGAAAAATCTTAGTCATCCTTCAAGTTTCGGCTCAAATACTGCCTCTGTGTCTGTGAAGACTTTCTGGACTCTCCCAGGACATCCTGGGGCTCTCTGCTGCACCCTCCGTATTGGGTACATGGGTAACAGTCTTACTGGGTAGGAATTGCCTGTTTTCGAGCCTGGGCCTTCAAACCTCAGGTCTACTCTCCAGCTGTTTAGCCAGCCCCCAATACAAATGGGTGTTGGTGAAGATCCAATATTGCAGAGACATAAATTCTCCCAAAATTAATCTATAAATTCAGCAAATCCCAATAAAAACTTAACAAGTGTTCTAAAAATGTAACTTTACAAGCTAATTCTAAAAGTCATCTAAAAGAAAAAATGCGTAAGAATAGCCAAGCGAATTTTGACACAGCAAGAACAATGAGGAAGAAATAACCCTTCCGCGTACAAATATTTACTAGACAGTGATCAATACAGAGTAATATTGATATAATCCAATCAATGGAACATAGTAAAGAAACAGGTCCATGGAAATCTAGTGCATGCTAAAGAGACAGTTTAAATCAGTAGTGAAGGATTGGCTGTCCAAAAATAGTTTGGGAGCAATGGTTTGGGGACAATAGATTCCCCACATGGGAAAAAATTAAGTTAGATGTTTTATTGGTGATGGCTTTACTTACCAAAAAGAGAATTCATTCTAGCTATTTTATTTTGTTTTGTTTTATTTTATTTTAGAGACAGGGTTTCCCTCTGTTGCCCAGGCTGGAGTATAGTGGCATGATCATAGTTCACTGTAACCTCAGACTGCTGGGCTTGAATCAATCGTCTTGCCTCAGCTACCTGAGTATCTAGGACTACAAGCATGCACCACACACCTGGCTAATTAAAAAAATTTTTTTGTAAAGACAGGATCTTGCATTACCCAGGCTGGTCTCGAACTCTTGGCCTCAAGTGATCCTCCCACCTTGGTTTCCCAAAGTGCTGAGATTACAGATGTGAGCCACCACACACAGCCATTTCTAGCTAGTTTAATTAGAAAGGAATTTATGGAAAGATGTGCATATCAGTCAGGATTGTAGGGAGCATTGAAGAAAAAAACTTAGGATGAGTTTACCAGAACAGCATCCGAAGCTGCAATGCAGAACCGAGCATCTAAAGGCGAGGATGTCTCTGCCACAATCTGGAAGCTGATAGATACTAGGAAGTTTCTGCCATGGATGTTGTTCCCAGACCACACCATTTCTACCAGGAGCTGTGTGAGCACAATGGAGGTGGTCATGCCTTTTCCCCACATAACTCAAAGAGTCATGAGAGTGATATCTGTTTAGGTTCTCTAGGACGTGACGCCAAGATGGAGTTAGGAAGGCAAGAGATTTGTTGGGGTAATGCCTGTGCAAGATAGAGGGGACAGGGAGCAGGAGGAGCAGGGAAAGGCTTCCGACTGCGATGTAGTTCTGACATCTGTGAAAGGAAAGGCAGAAGGAAGGAGGATTGGCCAGAAAAAGCCTTGGACTCTGGTGCACCTCTGAGAAAGGTCTCAGCCACCACAAAGATTGCCCATGAAAGAGTCCCGGGGTGGGAATAAGTGGCCATACCCTAGTTCCCTCTTCATGCTCAGTCATCTTGGAGCTATGGTGGATCTTGAAGGCCTCTAACTGGGGGAATCTCCATTACATCTGGAATCCTACCAGAAGGACCTACTAAAAGGACCTGGATATGAATTTTGAGCCAGCCAACAACAAATAGCATCTATGGGGCACAGACCCCTACGTCAACATCATACACAAAATAAATTTCAGTTGGATTAAAGAAGCAGAAGTAAAAAAAAAAAAAAACCTATACAATTATTAAAAGAAAATAAAATATAAGGGACATATTTCTATTACCTTGGAGTGGGGACGTCCTTTTTAAGAAATACACAAAATCTAGAAAATATAGAGCCATATTTTAAATTAGTTTTTATTTATTTCAGAAATTTAAGAAAGTAATTAATGCTAACATACCTAATAGTGAAAAGTGAGATGCTGTCCCCCTAAGATCAGGAGTAAGACAAGGATGTTGTCTCTCACCAGTCCTATTCAAACATTGTCCTAAAAGACCTAGTTAATGCAATAGGACAAGTAAAGGAAATAAAAGGTATACAGAATGGACCAAAATAAATAAATGGGACCTGATCAAATTAAAAAGCTTCTGCACAGCCAAAGAAACGGTCACAAGACCAAACAGACAACCTACAGAATGGGAGAAAATTTTTGCATGCTACAAATCCGATAAAGGGCTAATAACCAGAATCTACTTAGAACTCGGGAAAATCAACAAGAAAAAATCAAACGACCCTATCAAAAAGTGGGCAAAGGACATGAACAGAAACTTTCCAAAAGAAGACAGAATAATGGTCAAAAAACATGAAAAAATGCTCAACATCTCTAATCATCAGGGAAATGCAAATTAAAACCACAATGAGATATCACTTATCTCCAGTGAGACTGGCCTTTATCAAAAAGTCCCAAAACAATAAATGTTGGCGTGGATGCGGAGAGATAGGAACACTCATGCACTGTTGGTGGGATTGCAAACTAGTGCAACCTCTGTGGAAAGCAATATGGAGATATCTTAAAGAGATACAAGTAGAAGTACCATTCGATCCAGCAATCCCATTACTGGGCATCTACCCAAAAGACCAAATGATACTCTATAAGAAAGACACCTGCACCTGAATGTTTATAGCAGCACAATTCACAATTGCAAAGATGTGGAAACAACCTAAGTGTCCATCAATACATGAGTGGATTAATAAAATGTGGTATATGTATACCATGGAGTACTATTCAGCTTTAAGAAACATTGGTGATATAGCACCTCTTGTATATTCCTGGATAGAGCTGGAACGCATTCTACTAAGTGAGGTATCCCAAGAATGGAAAGACAAGCACCACATGTACTCACCATCAAATTGGTATTAACTGATCAACACATAAATGCACATATAAGAATAACATCTATTGAATGTTGGGCAGGGGGGTGGGGGGAGGAGGGGACGGATATTTGCATGCACAAAGAGTGCTATGCGCACCACCCGAAGGATGGACATATTTGAAACTCGGACTTAGAGGGGGAGGGGGGAGCATGGGCAACATACGTAACCTAAACATCTGTACCCCCATAATATGCTGAAATAATAATAAAAAAAAAGGTATACAGAATGGGAAGAAAGAAATAAACTGTCTTTCTTTGCAAGTAACATGATTATCTATGTAGAAAATTCTGAAGAATCAACCAAAAACTCCCAGAAGCAATAAATAAATATACCAAGGTGCAGTGAACAAGGTTAATATATGCAATGAACAATTGAAATTTGACATTAAAAACATCATACCATTTACATTAGAACCAGAAAAAAGAAAGAAAAGAAGGAAAGAAGACAGTCTGGTTTAGACATAAATCTAACAAAATATGTACAGATTGCATAGGAGGAAAACTACAAAAATCTGATGAAAGAAAACTGATAAATAAATGGAGAAATATTCCATGTTCATGGATAGAAAGACTCAATATTGTTAAAATGTCAGTTCTTCCTAACTTAATGTTTAGATTCAACAAAATCCCAATCAAAATCCCAACATGTTATTTTGTGTATATCAACAAACTGATTTTAAAGTTTATATAGAAAGGCAAAAGACCCAGAATAGTCAACAGAATATTGAAGAAGAACAAAATCAGACATTTGACTTCAAGACTTATTGTAAAGCTACAGTGATCAAGACCGTATGATATTGGTGAAAGGACAGACAAATAGATCAATAAAACAGAACAGAGAGCTTATAAATAGACCCACACAAAGACAGTCAAATAGTCTTTGACAAAGAAGCAAAGGTAATTCAATGGAGAAAAGATAGTCTTTTCAACAAATGGTGCTGAAACAATTAGACATACACACAATGATTCAATGAATCAATGAGTGAAATCAATGAATCCAGACACAGAGCTTACACCCTTCACAAAAATTGGCTCAAAATAGATCATAGGCATAAATGTAAAATGCAAAACTATAAAGTTTCTAGATAACATAGGAGAAAATCTAGGAGACCTTGGTTTGGTGATGACTTTTTAGGTACAACACCAATGAATCCAGACACAGAGCTTACACCCTTCACAAAAATTGGCTCAAAATAGATCATAGGCATAAATGTAAAATGCAAAACTATAAAATTTCTAGATAACATAGGAGAAAATCTAGGAGACCTTGGTTTGGTGATGACTTTTTAGGTACAACACCAAAAACATGATCTGTGAAAAAAAAAATTCCTAAGTTGGACTTTATTAAAATTAAAATTTTCTGCTCTGTGAAGGATACTGTTAAGAGAATGAAAAGACAAACCATAGATTGTAAAAAAATCTTTGCAAAACACATATCTGATAAAAGACTTGTATCCAAAATATGCAAAGGACTTAAAACCCAATTTGAGCAAAACATCTGAATGAATACCTAACCAAAGATGTGTAGATAGCTAATAAGCATATGAAAAGATGCTCAAGATCATATGTCACTGGGGAATTGTAAATTATTAAGATTTTTTTTTTAACTCTTTTTAATTGTAAATTAAAACAATGACAACAGAGTGGCGGCTCCTGCCTATAATCCTAGCACTTTGGGAGCTGACACAGGAGGAAATCACTTGAGACCAGGAGTTCAAGACCAGCCTGAGCAACATAGTGAGACACTCTCTCTACAAAACCATAGAAAAATTAGCCAGGCATGGTGGTGCACACCTGTAGTCCCAGCTACTCAAGAGGCTGAGGCGGGAGAATCACATGAGTCTAGGAGTTTGCAGTTGCAGTGGGCTATAATGACACCACTGCACTGTGGCCCAGGAAAGAGAGCAACACCCTGTCTCAAAAACAAACAACAACAACAACAAAAAGCAGTGAGATACCACTACACACCTAAAATGGCTAAAATCCAAAACACTGATGACACCAAATGCTGGCTGGGATGTGGAGCTATAAGAATTCTCATTCATTGCTGAGAACACAAATGGTACAGCCACTCTGGAAGATAGTTTGGCAGTGCCTTACAAAGCTAAACATGGCTTACCACACAATCCAGCAATCGTGCTCCTAGGTATCTACCAAAATCCACACAAAAACCTGCACATGAATGTTTATTTATAGCAGCTTTGTTCATAATTGGCAGTAATTGGAAGCAACCAAGATATTCTTCAACAGGTGAATAAACAAGCGGTGACACATCAGTACAGTGGAATATTATTTCTCAATCAAAAGAAAGGCACTATCGAGCCGTGCAAAGCCATGGAATAACTTGAAGTGTGTATTGCTAAGTGAAAAGACCAGCCCGGAAAGGCTACATGCTATATGTGATTCCAATTTTATGACATTCTGAAAAGGGCAAAACTGTAGAGACAGTAAAAAGATCAGTGGTTGCTAGCAGTTCCAGGAAGGGTGGGAGGGATGACTAGAAGGAGCACACGGCATTTTAAAGGCAATGAAACTAGTCTGTATGACACTGTAATGGTGGACACGTGGCATTACGCATTTGCCAATACCCATAGAATTGTACAACACAGAGAATAAACCCTAATGTAAACTATGGGATTTAGTTGATAATAATTCTTCAATACTAGTTCATCAACTGTAATAAATGTACCCACTAATGCAAGATGACAGTAACAGGGAAAACTGGGTACGTGCGTGTGGGGTTGGGAGGTAGGCAGGGGATATATGGGAACTCCGTACTTTCTGCTCAATTTTTCTGCAGAGCTAATATGGTTCTAAAAATAAATCTCTTAGAATTTTTGAAAGTAAATTAATTAATATACTTGGAGAAAAATTCAGTAACAAATATAACAGACGATAGTAGGTAACCATACCTTCTAGTTTTCTCAGAACGCTTCTAGTTTATAATTGCTGTCTTGGTGTCCCATCTGCTTTAGTATTTGTCACTCTCAAAAGTGTGTTGGTTTAGAGAATAACTTATATGGTCACCCTAGATTAAAGGTTATTATTGCTCATCTATGAAGACCCCTAACAAGCAATAGGAAAAAGATAAACCAGAAGAATGGGCAACGTAGATGAATAGATGTATCAGTTTGCTACAGCTGCCATAACAAAATACCACAGCTTGGGCAGCTTAAACAACAGAAATGAATTTTCTCATAGTTTTGGAGAGTGGAAATCCAAGATCAGGATGTGGCAAGCCGCCCCTTTGGTAAAAAAAAAGGGGCAACCTGCCGGCCAAGAAAAAAGGAACCTGCCCCCGCCCCGGAAAACCAACAAGGCCCTCCCTAAAAAAACTCAATTCAACCCTAAAAAAAAAATTAAAAAATTGAAAAAAAGTGGTGGCAAGCCTGGTTTTTTTCTGACACCACTCTCCTTAGCTTGTAGATGGCAGGCTTCTTGCTGTGTCCTCACACTGTCTTTCCTCTATGCATGTAAGAGTCTGTGTGCTAATCTCTTCTTACAAAAACACCAGTCATATTGGGTGAGGGCCCATCCATATGACCTCACTTCACCTTAATTTTTTCTTTGAAGGTCCCATTTCCAAATACATCATATTCTGACATGCTGGGGGTTAGGGCTTCAATGTACGAATTTTGGGGAGACACAATTCAGTTCATAACAATATGCAATTCACAGATGAAGTACAAATGGCAAATAAATACATATAAATATGTTTACTATCACCACAAACATGCAAATTAAAACAGTAATGACACCCTTCCCCTAACAGAATGAGCAAAGAAAGAATAAAAGAAAGATTGATTCTATCTAGAGTTGGCAAGGATGTAGGCAGATGCTGTTGGTGAGACAAACTGATACAGCTTTTTTGGAGGGCAACTGGGCAGACTCTGACAAGGCAAATATCCATATCCTTTGACCCAGAATTGTCACTGTTGAGACTTGATCCAAATACTCATAGAAGCGCAAAGAGGCATGCATAAAAGTATTAATTGCAGTACTGTTTATAACTAGAAAATCTAAAAAAAAAAATTGTTCCCATTGATAGGTAAATAAGCTATTGTACATTCATATTGTGGAATACTATACCTGAGCTTAAAAAGAATGAGGAAGACTTATGATAAAATGGATACCATATATTAATAACATCCTATGAATAAAGTAGATCTATGATAAAATAGAATCATGAAACATATTAAGTAACTCAAAAAGAGGAGGTAATAAACAAAGAAGAGATGGGACAAATAGAACACAAATAGCAAAATGGTAGATTTAAACTCAACCATCTCTACAATCACATTAAATGTAAATGGTCTAAATATCCCAATTAAAAGGCATAGGTTGTCAGATTGGATTTTTTTTTTAAAAAATCATGATCTAACTATATACTGCTGATAAGAAACCCACTTTAAATATAGACATAAACAGGTTAAAAGTGAAAGGTTGCAAATACTCATCAAAAGAAAGCTGGAGTGGCTATATTATCATACAAAGCAGGTTTCAGAGTAAAGAATATTTCCAAGGATTAAAAAGACTCATTTCATAGTAATAAAGGGATCAATTCACAATTCATCAAGAGGACATAGTAATCCTCAATGTATATGTACCTAATGAGAAATCTTCAAAATACATGAAACAAAAAAAAAAAAAGAAAGAAAGAAAGAAAAAAGAAAAGAATTGTAAGGAAAAACAGACAAACCTACAATTATAGTCAGAGATTGCAAATCCACTTGTCCTTATTTCACAATTTTCTGTTCTTGTTATATGGGAACTTCATCTCTTTAAACTTTCAATCAAATTTTAGGCCCTTTTCAGATAAATTTTTAGCCTCTAGTTCCTCTGGTGTGAGTTATCCCATTTGTCAGTCAGTAGAATGTCTATCTTAGCATTTGACTTCCCCATCTGTTTTATAGTTTTTCTCTGAGAGTTCATCTTCAACAGGAGTTTGTTTTTTAGTTTTGGTTTATTTATTTTTTAAGAGACAGAGTCTCTGTCATCCAGGCTAGAGTGCAGTGGACTGATCATAGCTCACTGTAACCTTGACTTCCTTGGCTCAAGCAATCCTCCTGCCTCAGCCTCCCAAGTAGCTGGGACTACAGGCATGCACCACCATGACCAGGTAGTTTTATTTGTAGAGACGAGATCTCGCTATGTTACCCAGACTGGTCTCAACTCTTCCTACCTTGGCCACACAAAGTGCTGAGATAACGGATGTGAGCCACCACACCAAGCCTTCAGCAGGAGTTTGTTTTTGTTTTTGTTTGTTTTTTTTTTTAATTTTTTTTTATTTCATCATATTATGGGGGTACAGATGCTTAGATTATATATGTTTCCCTTGACCCCACTCCCTCCCCAAGTCCGAGCTTCAAGCGTGTCCATCCCTTGGATGGTGTGCATTGCACTCTTTGTGTATGCATATATCCATCCCCTCCTCCCCTCCCCCCTCCCTCCTGCCCGACGTCCAATAGATGTTATTCTTATATGTGCACTTGTGTGTTGATCAGTTAATAGCAATTTGATGGTGAGTACATGTGGTGCTTGTCTTTCCATTCTTGGGATACTTCACTTAGCAGAATGCATTCCA
The DNA here is from genome assembly GCF_000956105.1 of Propithecus coquereli. Classification (NCBI taxonomy): domain Eukaryota; kingdom Metazoa; phylum Chordata; class Mammalia; order Primates; family Indriidae; genus Propithecus; species Propithecus coquereli. The sequence continues at coordinate 2,495,788 of NW_012149618.1, read as the reverse complement.
GTTCTATCCAGGAGAATACAAGAGGTGCTATATCACCATTGTTTCTTAATGTTTTTTGTTTTTTGAACCGAGTCTTGCAACCTCAAACTCCTGGGCTCAGGCAATCCCCCTGCCTCAGCCTCCCGAGTAGCTGGGACTACAGGTGCTCGCCGCAACACCCAGCTAATTTTTTGTTTCTATTTTTAGTTGCCTGGCTAATTTTTTCTATTTTTAGTGGAGACTAGGTCTTGCTCTTGCCCAGGCTGGTCTCGAACTCCTGAGCTGAAGCGATCCTCCCGCCTTGGCCTCCCAGAGTGCAGGGATTACAGGTGTGAGGCACCTTGCCCAGCCAGGCATTATTTTTTACAGGATTCCTGTAAGTGCCCTAGTTATTAAGGCCTCCTTTTGGGGGGATTTCACTACTGCCTCCTCCTACTCTTTTTGGGATTCGTCCCTTCTGACCCGTTATGGTTACTGATTTCTGCATTGTTTCTGCTACCTAGAAATTTTGTGTTTCTTGTTTTTGAGCTTAGCTATGTTTTAAGGTGAAATTTTAAACAATTATGTAACATTTCACTATTTGGAACAGGTTTGGAAAATTCCCTTGTCTGATTAGATTTGGGGTTTGGTTGTGTGAATAGTTCTCCCACAATAAAACTTTGAAGTCAGCCTTCACCTTCTCTGTCTCCTTGTTGTCCTTGTTCTGGAATTATAAAATTACTTTATGATAAGGTGGGTTTTTTAACTTGGGGAGAAAAATGACATTTTAGGATTTATAAACTGTGTCTGCCTTTTCTGACGGAGTCCAGAATTTGCTTTGTGGAAGATGTTCTTCTGTTTTTGGAATGTACCACTTGGGAGTTGACCCTCTGAGCTATGCTAACATAAAGCAAGGACCTACAGCTACCTGTCACTCTTGATGAGTACGGGAAAACACTGAGGAGGCCCTGAGGGGATTACTTAGTCTGAGATGTTAATATCCTTTAGTAATACACAGTTAATGAATTTGTTGAATCATATCCTTGAGGACATAATTTATTTGGAGTACTACGATCTCCTAATTTGAAATTAGACTATCCTATGCCTGAAATTGGTATGGTTCTTGCAAAGTTGTGATTGCTACTCTGGAATCAGCTGTTTGCATAAGATAAGGAGCTGGGAGGGAGAAGAACATGGGAGAGCAGTGCTCACTTCCTTAGCTTAGGCTGAGAAAACAGCTGTGCAATTGGTGCAGCCCAACCTAGGCCTGAAGTTGGTGTCCCACATGAGGTGCTACTTTAACCTGGCCATCCCGGCTTTGGGGAAATGTCCTGGCAAGTGTTTGTTTTAATATCCCTATTATCAATAATGAAGGGAAGAGGCCAATTCTGGGGCAAGCAAGAGGGCCAGGAAGGCAGATCTGAAATGTGAGTGCGAGGAAAAAACACTCCCTGGGGCTAGGGAGGTGGGGAAGTCACTTAGGAGGCCTGGACTCCAAAGAAGGGTGATTTTTGTGTAGGCCTGGTGGTGGGAGGAGATTTGTCCCTGGCCACGTGGAGGCAGTTGTCGGATGAGGTGGGGAGAGGGCTCGTGAGGGACTCTGAAGTCAGCTCTAGGTAATGTGTTCTTGGCAGAACCGCTTCTAAGAACAGTTATAGGGTACACTCTGGTGTGTACTTCCCCCTTCCCCACTAAGATTTCAGGAAATGCTGTTAACTTGTCTTTGACTGTGGTGTAGAGAATTAGGAGAAAGCCAGCCCATGTTTTGCCAGAAGGGAGCGAGGCCCAACTGGTTCTGGGTGCGATGGTGCCGGGGAGAGAGCTGGGCAGGGAGAGGGCGCAGGGGAAGCTGAGCAGGGAGCCAGGGCCAGAGCAGGGAGGGCTTTGCAAGCCACTCAAAGGAACTGGACCTCATCTTGCAGGCCGTGGGAGCCATTAAAGGATATTAAAATGGTGATGTGATGAAACGTGCATTATATAGAAAGAAAGAAAAAAACAAACCCAGGCTATTTCACTAAGTTATAGACAGCTGCAGTGGCCGTCTGCTGGCTTTGTCTGCCCAGCACCTCTTCCACCCCTCACGTGGTAACAGAACCTCTCTTTACCGTGGGGAACCTGTTTCATGTGATTTAGGCAGAGATGGCTGCGATCTTCTCAAAAACAGGGAGTGTGCTTACAGCCAGGGCTGGCCAACAGGCCACCAGACCCAGTGCTGCTGCAGCAACAGGGCTGTGATCCAAGCTTGGCCCAACCAGCTGGGCCTAGGATTCTCCAACAGAGCTGCCAGGAAAGACTGTCTCATTCTGGTAGGGTCTCTAAACTGATAGGATATGAATTGAGGGCTACTGGTGACTAAGAAGGCTCAAGAGATGGCATGAGACAGAGCCCCAAGGGTGTATTTTGAGGCACAGGATCCAGCCATGGGTAATGCCAATTAGAAACAGGCAGGTGACAGAGTCTGAGAGAATCCTGAGGACATTGTTGAGCTGCTGGATCCAGCCATTCCTGAAGCTTACGAATCCTTCCTTTTACATGAGCCAATATTTTTTTTTCTTTCTTAATCTACTTTGTTGGATTTCTCTCACTTATGAGTGAGAGACCTCCCCAATTTGCTCTTCCCTAGACTCGATATCCCCAATTCATTTTACATTCGAGACAGTTTCTCAATCCCCCTCCTCCCTGGTCATCCTCCTCCGCATAGAAATGCCCACAATAGTTCCCTAGGGAACACTTCTTTCTAGAGCTTATATTAAAGTACATAATGGACTCTTCTCTGAAGAAATTGAGATATAAGGTCAGGTCACCAGCACCTGACACATCTACCTGTGGGTCAGGTGCTGGTGAGGCCTTTTGAGAGCACTTGGTCACAGCCACGTATGATCTGAAAATCTACACTTCTTTAAAGCACAAAGCAACTTGGCTCCACCAAGGTTCTGGGGTCAGCACCTTGGGCCACCTCTGTTTCTAAGAGGGAAGGAAAGGAGTGTGTCCTCGTTTATAGCCAAAAGGATCCCAGGGCTTTCCTGAAATACAGATGAAGCCACTCAGTCATCTTAACTGGCTGCTAATGAGATGATCCATAATTTAAAAGTGGCTTTAAGGAGCCGCAAGAGGAAGGAGGCAGGGAACCCAGGGAGTCGGACCCGTCCTTACCGTTTGAGCTGAGGTGGTTTGCGCGTGTGTGTGGATGGGGAGGATGGGTACACGCATGTGTGTGTGAAGCAGGGAGTAGTGTGCCCACTTCCTTCCTGATCCTAAAAGGGTCTCTGCAGTCCCCTGGGTTCAGGTGACCGACCTGGGCAGAACAGACCTGGCTTTAGACTCTTAGATGACGAAGCCCCTCAAGTGCCCCTTAGGTTAGGGGCTGCCCTGAACCCCACTGAGTCCTGCTCTTTCTCCTTGCTAATCTCTTAGTTTAAATTACATGCATAATAAAACCCAGATGTCTGCCATTTAGGTGTTCCCAAGTCCTGTGGCCTCATGGAGCCGCCTGATTTTTTAATACCCAAGAGAAAGTGGATCAAGCCCTCAATCCACAGCAGGGGGAAACCGGGGTTTCCTGCAGTAACTCTGGGCACATGTTGCCAGTCCCCTTTTCTCTGGTGTCCTGTTTCTACCCAACTCCCTCCCTCCTTCCCTTCCTTATTGCCTGCCTGCCTTCCTCCCTTCTTTCCTTCCTCACCTCCAGAAGCTGTTTTCTTCTCTCTGCCCTGTGTCAAGACAAGTGTAAAATGTGAGTCCTTTTCCTTGATTTCCCCAAAGTAGCTCTAGTATAAGGCATATGGGACGTATTTTTCCTACATGTGCTTGGGAGAGCTGCATTGCATCTTAGCACAGAAAACACCTTAAAGTTGAATATCAGGCATTCCCTTGGCCATGTCCCCCACCCGCTCCCCTCTCACTAGCCATCTTCTTCTTGAGGCCCAGTCTCCACCAGGCCCCCTCTCTTCCTCTCTCTCTCTCTCTCTCTCACACACACACACACACACACGCACACGCACTCTCATGCCCAACTCCCATAATGTCCTCTCCGATTCTCCTGTAAATCAGCTCAGAACGCCACCCCTGCCCCAGACTGCCCCCAGGCCAGTCTGCCTGCTCAGAAACCCACTAAGGCCCAGCTTTGAAATTACTTTTTCCTTTAACACAATCAAATTACTCGTCTCAACTCCTTCCCCTACAGCCTCTACAGGCATGTAAAGATTCATCATCCCTTCGATATGAATTATGCCACCCCCTTGGAAGACAGAAGTAGCCAGAATAATTTAGTTGGTTGTTTAAAAAGCAGCTTTTATTCCTGCTGCTCAAGGTTAACTATAGCCCAGAGATGTCTCTGTTGGTCTCACCCCACCCGGCTCCATCCCTCGCCTGTCAGCACCTCCTTAGCCGCACCCCACCTCCCCAATAAGGAGCCTTCTCGAAATAGCCCCAGCCCTCGTGTCCCAGTTCTCGCTGCCTCCCAAGCGGGAGGACCAGCCAGGGGGTGCCTTGAGCCATAGGAAGGCCCTTTTCCATCCTCCAGTGAGATCTCAGAGCCCTGCTGCATGCCTGGGCCCAGTCTCTGGAGCCACTCTGCCTCTCTGTGGCCGAGGGTCTCACAGTGTGCGATTCAGACCGAGCGAGGGTCCCAAGCACACAGCGGTGCCCCTACCTCACAGGTAGCAATCAACGTGCTCACCTGGCTACGCCAGAGCTCTGCTGTATCCTTGGCCCCGGAGGGAAGCAGTCACACTGGAATTTGGTCTCTTACGTGTTGCACAAACTGAGGGCTGCTCCCCGGGCTGTCCTCACGGTCCCTGACCAGGCAGCCTGAGGAAGAAAAGAGAGCCCTGCCCTGAGAGTCCATACACAGGCCAGAGGCCGGTTCCGCTTTCAGCTTACTTCAATGTTGGGCAACCCCTTCCCTATTAGGGCCTCTGTCCCTCATCTGGAAAATGAGGGGTTGGACTAGGTAAGGGCCAGAGAGCTAGAGCTGAGTCCTGGGAAGGGGCTGGTCTTACCTGTGGCCGGAGTTCATTATGCTGCCTGCAAGTGCAGAGGGATGGGGGCCGTGTCAGCCGCTGGCCTGGAAAATTCGGGATGCTGGCACTCTGAGGACCTGAAGGGAGGCCAGCATGGCTGGGGCGCAGGGGGTGAGGGACAAAGCTATGCAGGATGAGGCTGGAGAGACGGGCAGGGCCTTGCGGACCACAGCGCCGCGGCGGTATGTACTGCCAGTGCGATGGAAAGCCGTGGGGGCAGGGGCCTGACGTGGTCTGACCTGTGTTTTTAAAAGGCCCTGCTGCCTCTGTGCGGAATGGACTAAAGGGAAGCGGGAGCGGGGTTGGGGGCCATGCTGGGGGCTAGTGCAGTGGTCTGGGTGAGAGAGGAGGGGGCCTTGGACTAGGATGAAGCAGTGGAGATGGGGGTAGAAATGGTCACTGTCGCAGTCATATGGTGGGTGAGGACGCTGGACATCCCGTGTCTCTTGGCACCTAGTTCAGGACTGCTTCACTAGGACTCAGGTACCTCTGGCTCCTTAGGCGGTATGGGTCTCAGCTGGCCTCAGGAGTAAGGGCAGTCAGGTCAACTGAGTGTTCTCCACACTTTGCCGCCAACCTGGAAGGTGACTAAGGTAGTAGGAGCCTTGTGCCTCCTTCCCAGTGACCCCAGGAAGGATCAGAACTGGTGGGAACAGAGGTGGGAGCCTGTGGCCAGCGGGTGGAGCTTGGCCTCCCCACCGGGCCAGCACTGGGGATACCCCAAATGTCGTCAGCCCCCGGCCGGCCAGTCTAATTTCAGGAGCCCTCTCTTCTAGAGGTGGTTCACACCGCCTTGGTCCACTCCAGCTCCCAGAGGCCTTTGGGCTGATTTCCTGCTTCAGGCTCCACTGGCCAGGTCTGGCAGATGAGGCGACTCAGTCAGCTGGGCTTGGCTGGCAGGCGACTAGCGCTCTCTGGGAGTGGACAGAGAGACAGGGGCAGAGGGAGACCTGCAAACAGGGGCTGGGCATGACAGGGGTGGGCTACATGGGAAATAAAATTTAAATCCTTGCCACGGTGGCTGCCAAGAAGAGAGAAGTGGCTGATGAAGAGCACATGTCCCTAAGTGAGTGGAGAGAGGAGCGCTGCTTTGTGTGCAAGGGTGGGTAGCGATGTCGCGCTCGGTCTCCCATGCAATGGAAAATTCTCCTATTTTAAAGAATACAATGTTAAGAGGCACTCTGAGACAAACCACATTTCGCAATTAAGTAGTTTACAAGGTCAGTAAAGGAAGGACAAAATAAACTAGCTGAAAAAGGTCTTGCTCAACAAAATTTGTTTAAAAGTTCAACGTTACAATCCAAAACCGTAATATAGGCCCGACACGTAGTTTTCGGAAAAAAAAATAAAATAGGCTAATGAGATGTTCTCCAGGGCTGGAGAAGCAGTTCAAAGTGCTGCAAGGACTGGTGTAGCTCTTGTATTTCCTGATGTTTGGGAAAAAAGGGTATTTTTTAAAAATGTAAACTGCATCATTTTTTACTTTTTCTAAATTGACCCTGAGACAAACCAAAACTGAGACGCAGACAAACATAACTACTGTTCACTCTCAGTCCGCAGAATAGAATTCTCATTTTTTCGTCCAACATTCGAGTTCCAGCATGATGTGGTTCCAACTGTCCTTCCCTGAATTTCCCTCCACTGAATGCTGCCTCGCCACCCCCGCACCGCCCCCTCCATCCTGTTCGCAGGCTGCCACCGTGGGGTGTCCCGGTTAGCTGTTCTTTAAGGATATCAATTTCCAAATTCTATCCCCTCCACTATAATTTCCATTTGAGTCTTTTGCATGGATTCCTGTTCTCTGGTGAAATTTCTCCATCTTGTCATCTACTTTCTTGATTGTATTAATCACAGTTATTCTAAAGTCTGTATCTGATATGACTCTAACATCTGGATCACCTGCAGGGATGGTTCTATTATGGAAGCGTTTTTGGCTCTGACGGATGTTCTTTCATCACGGAGGATTTACTTTTGCTTGCCGGGAGACGGTTAGGGAGGCGGAAGGTCACCCTAATCCGGGCTGGCACTGAGCTGGTTTGAAGCTGGCTGTCAGACTTAGCGAAGGCCGCTCTATTTTTGGATCACCCTTCCTCCTAGTGCGTAACCCTTCTGGGGTTCTCGCTGGAAGGCTGGCTTGCTTTCTAGGGCCCTTCCTCTTTGGTGGGCCTTCAATTCCACGTTTGTCTTCCAAGCCCCCTGAGACTGCCAAAAACTCTGCTCAGCTGCCCGGTCTCGTAGCCGCGCTCCACCGCCTGGGGGGGTGCTGCTTGCGACGGCGAATGCCTTCCGGAGAAAGGGGCCTTAGAACTCTGAGCTCACCCCGACAGGCTTCTCTCCTCCCAGACGTCTTGGCCCTCAGCTCCTGCGTGCCTTGTAGTTTGGACTCCAAATTTGTCTCCCGGCCTGTTGACATTGCCGACACCCCTCTCACTCAGGTTCTCGGCTTCTTACCCACCGCTTTCTGCTTGGCGTGTCGCCTCTCGGTTCCACGCTGCTCGAGGGGGAGGGTAGCAGCGAGGCCACCTCCAGAGGCTTCTGTTCTCCCTGCCCCCTGCCCTCTCCAGCCCTGCCTGCCCTCGATAGATGGCTTTTGGGTTTTGTCCAGCTCCTTCCTGGTGGGAGGACTGGCCCCTAAGGAGCCTCTAAGAATCCTCTGTCCACTCCATTAGAACGTAAGCTCCGTGAGGGTGGGGACCGTGTCCCCGTCAACACTGCGGTCCCTGGCTGATCTCATCCATGGCTTCCAGTGTCACCGATGCCTGGACATTCTCAAATGCCTGTCTGCAGCCCAGAGCTCTGTTGTGAGCTCTCAACCCCACACATCTAACTGCTCCTTGTCACGTCCGTGCCGCTGTGGCACAGACATCTCGGACTCAGCACATCCAAAATCTTGTTCTTCCACCCAAATCCGCATCTCCTCCGTCCACCCTGCAGCCAGAAAGCCGAGGTTACCAGTGACAACTCCCATTCCGCCCCCACATCCTCCCCCTCAGTGTTGCTGATTCCACCTCGGACATCGCATGAAGTCATCCGGTTCTCTCTTCTCGAAGCCACAACCTTGCCCCCGACTCTCCCCTGTAGGTTACTCAGCAGTCTCCTCACAGTCCCCCCGAGCCGCGCTGGCCTCCTTCCAGCATGTTTGTCAGCCACCCTTGGAAACAAAGATCTGATGATGTCATTTCTCTGCAGAACACCCTCCATGACTTCCCATTGCTTTTACAGAAAGCTTTGAAGACAAACCCTCGAGGAGCCACGGCCCTGCCCGGGCTGCCCAAGCGCGCTCCCAGCCTCACAGACTCCTGTCCTTGACACACGCCCTGTCTGCTGGGCCTTCTGTGTCCTTCACACAAGCCCTTCCCCCACCGGGAGACCCCACCCCCAGCGTTTCCCTCTCTGCACTCATCCTTCAGGTCCCATCTAAATGTCCCCTCCTCAGAGAAGCTTCCTGGACCCCCGGAATTGGTTAGGTGGCCCTGTTAACTCACCGTCATTCCATCCTCTGCTCTGTTTGTAGTTAGCAGTAGCACAGTCGTAACCAGAGGGGTCATTGACTTCATTTCTCCCCTACTGGACTCTCACCTTCTTGATGCTGGTGACTGTGTCTGTCTGGGTCAGCCCCATAGCCCCAGCACTAGCCATGTGCCAAGGACATCTCAGACGATTCAGCAGTAATTTTCTGAATAAGTGAATACAAAGCAGCCAGGGATAGCAGAGGACCACACCCTGAGCCCAGCTCCCACAGATGGCGGTGCAGGGGCGCCCAGCAGCAAGGGTGGCTGGGCAGGGCTTTTATTATAGTTAGCGAGTGTCTGAGAGTGCGACTGTGAAAATTCTAAATTGCCATCTAATGCGGTCTTCTGATGATCGGGAGCCAGTAGATCTGGGTTCCAGTCCCAGGTCTGGCACAGATCATGACAAATAGCATTTTTATGATGCTTCACGGTTTACCTGGCATTTCCACAGATAGGCTCTGTGACCTCAGCAAGCAGCATCAGAGGCCTGTGGGGAGGGAGGAGCCCAGGAAACAGGTTCCGGAGCCCCCTCTGCCGTCATCTCCCTTGTGTTGGGCTCCTCTAGGGCCTTGGTCTATTCATCTGTCAAATGAAGGCGTTCGACGAGATGAACTTTAAGATTTGTCTATGAAATTTAGAATGAAAAATCAGGACTGCTTAAACCAGAAAGCAGGTTTTTGGAGTCCCCCTTCTCAAATAGGTGCTCCCCACTTTCAGTACAAGAAGCACGACAGCATGGCGAGAGGCTCCTGAGAGTACCGGGTGACCTAGCATGGCATCACTCGAAAGAAGAACCTGAAACCAGGGCTCTTGTGCAGGTGGCTTGACAGCTAATCCCAGGAAGCAGGAGTGAGGGGCTGGGGAGAGAGGGAGGAAAGAGGAGAAGCTCAGGTGGGCGTCCACGTGTGTCCAGGTCACCTCTGTCTCTAAGGGCCCTGACTCCACCGGGACCTGCTGAAAAGCCACAGAACCCCTCCAGAACTGTTACTGTTACCCAGAAATATGAGTGAGGGAGCCTTTCTCCACCATCTCGCATTCTCACTGGTTGAAAGTCACCTCTGGGAGTATCATTCTCACTGCTGGGCTATGCACACCCATAGGCTGAGGAGGCTTCTTGATACAGAAGGTTCTGGGGTAGAAAATAAGGACTCGAGAGTCCTTGAGATCAGTGGGAGATGGATGAAGCTCACACAGACCTGTCCAAATAGTAGCGCCTAAAATCACGGTGTGACCTGGGGTGCCAGGGCATCTAATGAAAGTTGTAAAAGAGCAGGGTCACTGCTGTCCGGCCGGCCCAAGAGCCAGAGCGGGGGTTTCCTCCCACACCCCCACCAGCACTCTGCTCTCTGAATGTCAAGGCCCCTCACCCTCTTTTCTGGGGAGATTTTCAGTGTCCTGGGCCATTGAAAACAGAGGGTGTCTGTCTACTTGGGCAGTTCAGGTGGGGCTCAGCAAAGCCTTGGGTATGTGACAGCCAGGCGGTGCTATGATGGAACACCCTGGCCCACAGCGAGGCAGTGGCAGTGTATGTGGCTCGTCCCCCTGGGCAGTGGGCAGAGGGGCCGCTCCCAGGGCTGGCAGCGGTGATGCTCCCAGTCGGGAGACCCTCACCCAGCCTCCCTGGCAGTGCGGTGCTTCTCTCTGTCTCCCTCGTCTGTCCTTTTTTTTTTAAACTTAAAACCCGCCTCCCCCAACCCTCCCTATGGATTCTCAGAATTCTGATTTGTTAATAAAAAAGGATCATCGGCTGCTTCTAGCTTTCCCTCTCTGCTATAAGACTTCTGCTTCCCCCAGGTGATATGAATGGGAGACTAAAGAAAAAAATGTCTCTGACGGGAAGGTGGGGAAAAGGACACAAAGACTGAAATTTCAAGATACTATCTGTCACATTCCCCACACCCACCGTGGGAGTCCGTGGTGCCCCATTTGACCCTGGGAAAGTGCCTTAGTGGGCTCTTCATCCTGGCCAGGACGTCACTAGCCCACTGAGCTCTCGGACTGTTTGCACCCTCTCCCTGGGGTGTGTGGGTCTGGGTCCCCGAGAGCTGCCATCAGGACAGGAAGCCAGGAGCCCCGCCTCAGGGCCTCCTCCCCTGCCACCGAGCACCTGCGCTCCGCACCGTGCTGGGAATGGCCGAGAGCGTGAGGCAGGTTCTAGACGTGTGCAGCCCCCCTCCACCCCCACCCTGCGAGCTCAGGGATGTTTCTAAGCACCCCTGCCCCACTCCTTATCCTTGGGTGGTGAGCACAGGGCAGTCTCGCTTCCTCACTGCCTTCTTCATGCCCTCTGTCCCCAAGACCGGAAGGGCAGCGCTGCCACCCTTTTTCTTCTGCCCTGCCCAGGATGTCCCCATAGAAACCAGGATCTGAAACCCCAGGCCAGCTTCTCGCCAGCCAAAGGAATTCAGAGAATCCTCCCTCCAGACAAAGTGTAGCTTTCCAACCTGCTCAGTTGCTGGGAACTCAAACAAAAGTCCAGTTGACAGTCAGAGGCGGGCAGCGACTTGCCCCAGCATGGAATGACTACAGTGGGTGGAGCCCCCGGCTACAGGACTCTCGGGCTGAGGGGACAGATCTGACACTGTTCCAAATATATTCTCTCATTTACACATTCCTTTAATATTTACGGTAAGGCACTGTCTTAGTACTTAACACATCTTGAAAACTTTTTAATGACAGCTTTAAGATACAATTGACATTGCATACAATTCACTCTTTTAAAGTGTACAACTCAGTGTTTTTAGCATATTCATAGAGTTGTATACCCATCACCACCATCTAATATTGGAATATTTTCATCAGCCCAAAAAGAAATCCCCTCCCCGTTAGCAGTCCCACTCCGGTCTCCCCACACCCAGCTCCTGGCAACAGCTCCCAATCTACTTCCTGTCTCTATGGATCTATCTGTTCCAGACACTTCATGTACCTGGAATCCTACAACATGTAGTCCTTTGTGACTGGCTTTGTGATATTCATTCATGTTGTAGCATGTATCAGTACTTCATTGCTTTTTATTGCCAGATAACACTCGATGGTATGGATATACCACACTTCATGTATACATTCATCAGTTGGTGAACATTTGGGCTGTTCCCACCTTTTGGCTATAATGAATAATGCTGCTATGAATATTCGTGTACAAGTTTTGTGTGGACGTAGATTTCACGTCTCTTGAGTGTATACCTAGGAGTGGAATTGCTGGTAACTCTAGGTAATGTTTTGAGGAACTGCCAAACTCTTTTCCAAAGTGGCCGCACCATTTAATGTTCCCACCAGCGATGTATGAGGACTCTAATCTCTCTCTAGCCTCTCCAACATTTATTATTTGTTGTTTGTTTTTGTTGTTTAAAAAATTTCATCATGTTAATGGGTGTGAAGTGGTATCTCGTTGTGGTTTTGATTTGCATCTCCCTGATGGCGAATGGTGTTGAGCTTCTTGTCATGTGCTTATTGGCCATTCCTATATCTTCTTTGGCGAAAGGTCTGTTCAAATTTTTGTCCATTTTTTAGTTGGCTTATTTTCCTTTTTATTGTTGAATTGTGTCTTTTAAAAATTATATTCTCAATACAACTTTCTTTTCAACTCCTCTTGAATTTGAAGAGACGTCTACATCAAGGTCAGAACAGGGGTTGCAGCTTTAGCAATCTGTAGAGTTCATTGCAAGGTGACAGAAACCTTGCAAAAAATGCATTCCGTCCCAGCCTGCAGAGGGTTCCTGCAGGGGCAGACCCTGGAGAGGAAGGATGTAGAACAGTCCTTCCCTGGAGCCTGCTCGCTGCTCAGTTACACCCCTTTCCAATTCCCTGCCGAAGAGGAGGGGTGGGGAGCTGGTTGGTTTAGTGTATTGAAGGCAGAATCATAAGGAGGGAGGATTTTTCTTTCTTTCCTTTTTAAGGCTCATTGGCTTTTATTTCTTGGGCAAATTAGATGGTACAGAGAGAAGCATTGTGGAATGATAAAGGGATATGCAAATGTAAGGTGATATTTTACTAGTGTTATTGTAGGAGCCAATTTCTGGGCAGGGCACGGTGGCTCACACCTGTAATCCTAGTAGCACTCTGGGAGGCCAAGGCGGGAGGATTGCTTGAGCTCAGGAGTTCAAGACCAGCCTGAGCAAGAGCGAAACCCCGTCTCTACTATAAATAGAAAGAAATTGGCCAAACAACTAAAAATAGAAAAAATTAGCCAGGCGTGGTGGCGCATGCCTGTAGTCCCAGCTACTTGGGAGGCTGAGGCAGGAGGATCACTTGAGCCCAGGAGTTTGAGGTTGCTGTGAGCTAGGCTGACGCCATGGCACTCTAGGCCAGGCAACAGAGTGAGATCCTGTCTCCAAAAAAAACCCAAAACAAAACAAAATGAAAACCCTTTCTAGGATGAAATCACAGAGCCAGGGGCGGGGGCGGGCGCTGGGCAGGAGTTGGAGAGCTGGGGATGAAAAGTCAAGGAGAGAAGAGGGTAGCAGAGTTCGAAAACCGTAGTTATGTTCATGTATTTGTGTGTGTGATACCACCTGTGTAATTATTTACTTAGTATTTTTCTTTGAATGGGCTCCTATTTCTTTTAATGAAATAGATATATTTATAAAGGAAACTTTATATCACAGTCATAAGTGGCAAACCTGCATCATTTTCAAAGTGGAAGATACCATAGAAACGGGTAGAATGAAAACCAAACAGCATTATTCAATTCCGGCCGGATCCGGTTGCCTTACGGACCTGGAAAACTGCCCCCGACTTCTCAGCCTGGCTGCCCCTCTTCACGACTCGGGTCTCCACTCCAGCAGCGCCTCCTCGGGAAGCTTCAATAACCACGTCCCTGCTTTCTCTCTTCCACGTGCGCATGTCTGGCTCCAGGGGGGAGGGTGATGTCTGTCTGTGCTGGGCATCTCTGTCTCCACTGCCCAGCTCAGTAAATAGTGGCTGAGTCAGTAGCGAAACGCTCAGAGCTGCAGGGCAGTTCTCTCCTTTGATTTTGTTTTCCTCTTAGAGAGTGTCAGCCAAGTGTTAAAGTCACAACCAGCCTGTGCCAAGCTGCCACTCTCACCTTGATGTAACCAAGAGGACTGAACAAGATTGGAGAAGGAAGTGGCCTCCTGGGGTGTGATCCCGCAGGTCACCCGGCTTCCCAGGGTTTCCTAGCCCATGCCTCGGGAACCCCCAGATGTGCAACTCGCTCGCTTGCCAGCTGCGTGGCCCCTCGGCATGGCTTCACCTCACCTCGCTAGCTTCTGCCTTGCCCAGGGTGAAGGAGGAGGGTACCCTCCCGGCCTCACACAGCTGCCGTGAGCACCCACGCAGTGTGGACTCGCCTGGCAGACCAAAGCTGATTAATCCGTGATGGTAGAAGCTCAAAGGGCTTAGCAGATGATGGGATTTAATTACCGACTCTGCCTGAGAAAGTCCTATCCTTTCTTCTGGTCCCAACTTTTAAAAGTAACAATATTACTTACCCTTTATTAAGAACTCAGTGTGTACCAGGTATCTTGCTAAATAAGAGCTTTAAACACATCATTTTCTTTTATCTTTGCAATAATTATAAAGTAGGGATTTATCATTCCCATTTTACAGATGAGGGAACTGAGGCTCAGAGTGGTTTTGCGACTTGCTTGAGGTG
>NW_012149618.1:2476639-2481523 GCF_000956105.1 Propithecus coquereli | reverse complement strand
GCCACCATGCCTGGCTAATTTTTTTCTATACAGATTTTTAGTTGTCCAAATAATTTCTTTCTATTTTTAGTAGAGATGGGATCTCGCTCTTGCTCAGGCTGGTCTCGAACTCCTGACCTTGAGCGATCCACTCACCTCCGCCTCCCAGAGTGCTAGGATTACAGGCGTGAGCCACCACGCCTGGCCCAGAGCCCATATTCTTAACCACCACATTATGCAACCATTTCAATGCCGCCACCTACATGAAGACTTGCTGCCCAGCCATCCCTCTTCTAAATATTCTCAACTCCGGACTATCATCTGTCTGCGACATCTGCCTCATCGCCCTTGGGGTGTGTGTGGGGAGCATTCATTTCTTGAGGGCTGAGATCATGCTCAGTCATCTCTCCCCCAGGGTCAAGCCGAGTCCCTGGCACACTGGAGATACTCTGCCTCTGTCTGTTGAGTCAACAAAGGAATGAGCGCTCCGGATTTTCCTTTGCCAGCCTCCATCTCCACGGAGGACAGACACAGAAAAAGTGGGCCGTTGCATTTCCAGAGGTATGCATTAGCTCCATCAGAAAGCCACTGGGATGCTCACCTAGCAGAGCACATGGAAGGACGCGCCCTAGAGCAGGGAGACCAGCCCCTGCACGATGAGTGTGGGCGTGCAGCCCGTCCTGGAGGCCGGGGGGTGGGGGGAGATGGGTTTTGGAGGACACTCCTGGCCTGTAACGTTGGTGGCTGTGCTGGACTCTGCCATCTGTCTTCTAGGATTTTCCAGATTCGCTGTCCATCCCACTGCACTCTGCTTTCTGCCCCTGCAGAAGATCAGAGAAAGAGGAGAGAGTGATGCTGGGGTATTTCTTCCAGGTGCCGTTGGGCCGGGGCTGGTGCAGCTCTGTTGTTACTAGCCCCGGATTCCGTACGGTCCCAGTGGTTTCCCGACACCCTGACTATACCTTTGCGAGAATTCCTTTCTTAGACTCTCTTCACATTATCCTGATTTGAATGTGTCCTTTGTTTCTGCAGGGACCCTGAGTGATGGGGTGGAATGTCCTTTGCTGTGCTTTTTGGGCCACTTCCTGAGGTCAGAGTCTGTGCTTATTCATTTCTGTATCTCCACATCTGGCACTGTCCTTGGGATGTGGTCCTAATGGCTGACATTTATTGAGCATTTACTATGTGCCAGGCATTGTTACCTGTATTTACTAACCCTCACAACAATCCCATGGCTCATTCCCACTTTATAGATGAGGAAGCTAAGACACATGGAGGTTAAGCAGCTTGCCCTAGGTCACATGGTCAGCATGTGACAGATCTGGGATTCGAACCCAAGCAGTGTGACTCCTGAGCTGACAGTGTGACTCTTAACCCTGCCAGTGGACTGCCTTTCTGTTTGTTGTTTTGGGATTGATATCTCTTAGCCTTGCGAATGAAAAGAAGCTGTTTCTTTGCCAACTCAGGGGCTCAGGTAGACCGGGCAGAAGGTGGAATGCAGGTCACCATGGCAACTGGATCAATGGGTTGCCCCAGCTGGTGAGCCCTTGGGGACGAGGTTCTACTGCTGGCAGAGAGAAGGGGGTTATGGGGCAGTGTTTGAGGTACCAGATGCACTGGGAGGACCTGGAAGAGTACCAGGTGGGTAACCAGGACAGAGGTTCTGGGCAGAGGTGGGAGCTCCCCAAGGTGGGTGGGATGAATAAGGAAACTTGCCTGAAGCTTTAGGCTTCACCAGGTGGGACAGTGGTGGCCCTTGCCTTTGCTAAGCCTGAATCCATGTGGCCCAGACTGGTCCCTGAGGCAGCCACCTTCCCCCATCTGTCTCCTGCTACAGAGCCCAGGGTTTTCGTCTCGTCTCAGGTCCCCTCTCAGGTCTGTGCCAACACCCTCCTTCCCAGGGCCACCAGAGACTGCGGAGAAGGGAGGGCACCATTTCCTCCTCTGCTGCCACCCCAGGTGTCCTCGACCCAGGGCCGGGTTCCTCCATTGCCCCAGCTGTGCAACGAGAGAATGGTTCCTCCATTGCCCCACTCCCCAAGGGGCCAGGGCAGGGCTGGAGTGAGTGGAAGGGTCACCTCTCTGTGATTTGTTGCAGGCCCTGACCTTCCTGACCAGAAATGAAATTCTGTGGTGAGTAGAGAGCCCCACACCCCCTTCCATCTCTCTGCTCCCTCCCCCTGAGCTGGGTTCTTGCCCTGGTGCAGCCGCATGCTGGTCCCTGCTCAGAGACACACAGCCCTGGAGAGGAGGCCGGGACAGTGCAGGCAGGGAGGGACCCCACTGGCGTGGAATGAAACACCAGGCCATAGGCTGCTCTCCCATTCCTGGGATCCGAGGCGGGGCTTCTTCCTAGGGTCACAGAGCTGGACAGAGCCTCCTCGCGTAATGCGGAAAACGAGGGGAGGACTTAGGAACTCGGGTCTGAAGCCAACTGTGGCTGCTCACCGGCTGGGAAACGTGGATGCGCCACCGAGGCTCAGCCCTCCCGAGCCCCTCCCCGGTGCCTGCCGTGTGCTGGACCCCAAGGACGCACCGGGGGTGTAGGTGTGCTCTCACAGTCCCATCGTGACACAGGCCCTGTCCCCTGGGGAAGGCTGCCACCAAAGACAACCCCACACGTAGGGACAGCATGGAGGTGCCGCGAATGCTGCAGCGGAGAGAGTGAACAGCATGCGAGATGTTCACATGCTCGGCCCAAGTCAGGAGCTCAACAAAAACCTGTGAGATGAATAAGCGAGCTCACCGAGACACTTTGGAGGGAGGGAGGGTTGGAGTTGGCCATTTAGCCCCTCCAGAAATGGCCCCTCCTGTCTTCTCATCGCTCTGCTCGGACTCACCCTCCCTGGGCACCACGTCCCACCTGCGAGCCACGTTTCCACTTAGGGTCTCAGAGCAGGGGATAACTTCGCCACAGGCACGAGACTCTCCAGGCATAAATAGGGACAAGGGACGGCCAGGGCACAGAGAACTACAGAAACCAGGGACAGTCACCAGGTTATATTATTTCCCTTTAAAAAATCATATTCACTCACTTTTTTAAATATAGAAAAATATGACAAAACTCCCAATGACCCATATCCTGTTACCCCATTGCTATTTTTAAAAAGTAACACATGAATAAAAATAAAATTAAATCTAGAAAAGTAGTATGTGAGCATGGCTACAAAATTCAAATAGTATAAAAGTTCTAAAGGAAAAGTCAGTGTCTCCATTCTCTTCTTCCAGTCCTTCTCCCTGAAGGCAGCCTCTGCTCACTGTCAGTTTATCATGCAGCCTTCCAGAACAACTGCCCATGCACAGACCCACGTGTGTCTCCGTCTGCAGTTGTACCCCGTCCGCACTGTAGTGTTTATTCCATTCACACTGTTCTGCACCTTTTTTTTTTTTTTGAGTTTTTGTCTTGGCCAGTTTTACACACAGCACATAGAGAGCTGCCTCATTCTTTGCTAATGGGTATGAGCTGTTCCCTTGTGTGGACGAACCATAATTCATTTTACCAACCGCCTATTATGGACACTTAAGTTGTTGATGGTTTTCACTTTTACAAATAATGCCATGTTAAACATTCGTGCGCAAAGAGCTTATCCAACAGGTGAGAGTAAATCCATGAGAGAAATCCCTAGCCATAGACATGCTGGACAAGGGGTTGGTACATTTGGAACTTTGAGAGGTATGACGGTACTGTCCTTCAAAGGGGTGCACCAGTTTATACTCTCAGCAATGGAGTAGGGCCCCGCCTGCTCCCCTTCCCACCCCAGGGGCCTCAAATGGTATTCTTCGGGTCCTGGGGCTCCCCATACATGCCAGGAGTGAGCATGGGGGGCGTGGTCAGAGAATAGAAGGAGGATGGGAGGGGCTCAGGCTCTCTGTCTTGAGCACGGCCCACCATTGTCATTTGTTCTGTGTTGGACTTCCGAGAAAGATTTTCTTGGAAGCAAGCCAGGCTCAAGGACTCCTTCCTTTTGAACTGTCCACCTAGACCCCGAGATGGCCTCTGCCCAGATGCTGTTTCCAGCCTGTTTCCATCCTGGTCGAAGCCACCCTTCCCCCAAGAAGAGCACAGTTCGATCTGGGTTTCACTGGGGAAGCAGGTCCTGCTGGGTGTTGCCGGGGAAGGCTCCACTCCAGCGCAAACTTCTCTAACAAGCTTCTCTCAAAGCTCTTTCTGGCTCACCCCTTCTTCTGACAGCTCCATTCCTGAGCACAAGGGGACAATGCCTGCCGCTGGGGAGCTCCTGCCCAGGGGGCTCCTACCCTTTGGGGACTTGAATAACAGCAGTGGGTCAGTGCTAGGGTGGGGCATGCAGATGCCACCGCATGAGGGAGGCAGAGTGGAGGGTGAAGGGTCCAGCTCCTACTCTGCTGTTGTTTCTCCATATTGGACACCTTCCAATGAGACAGAGAAAGATAAGCACTGAGGGGGATGGGGGACTCCAAGCTGTGGGGGTGGTACCAGAGAGGGCTCTCTGTGGCTTCAAACCAAGGTGAGTCTCCAGACCCAGGAGACCACACCCTGGGGAGCAGCTGAGGATGTGGAACAGCTAGCAAGAGCTTTGAGGAATGGAAGAGGATGAGCCAAGGCTAGAGATGCTAAAATGTCCCAGATCAAAATGAGAAAGACACTTTGGCTAGGCCAGTGCGCTTGCATCAAGAGGACACAGGTGTGGCCAGGCACAGTGGCTCATGCCTGTAATCCCAGCACTCTGGGAGGCCAAGGCAGGAGGATTGCTTCAGCTCAGGAGTTTGAGACCAGCCTGAGCAAGAATGAGACCCCGTCTCTACCAAAAATAGAAAACTTAGCCAGGTGTGGTGGCACGCATCTGTTGTCCCAGCTACTTGGGAGGCTGAGGCAGGAGGATCCCTTGAGCCCAGGAGTTTGAGGTTGCAGTGAACTATGATGAC
>NW_012149618.1:2447162-2476304 GCF_000956105.1 Propithecus coquereli | reverse complement strand
CAAAGCACACAGAGCCATGATCCAGACTTAGCTGAGCAGGAAGCTGAAAGACAATTGCCTGCAGGGGTTGGATGATGGAGTCAGGAATCCAGATAGGCTCAGGAACCTCTGAGTGCAGGATGCAGGGTCAGTGAAAACAGAAAGGGAGGCTGAAAGTCTTATGGGATTCCTTCTCTCTCCCTGCAATCCACTGGGCAACCCCGCCCCATCCCACCCCAGCGGGAGACAGGGACCAACCATCTGGAGAGGGCTGGGGCCAGATAGACCCCTGCCGCAGGGCCACCAGCCACAGTGAAGAGTAGGGTGAGCTTCTGGTCAGCATTCTAGAGCCTCCCTATAAGTATGAATCGAAAGCCAAGGGACACCAGGTATTTGAGGAAAGAATAAAAAACAGCCTATGTACACTAAGTCATGTCACCACGATATTTCAGAATCCCAGCTATAATGAGAAGGTCCCAAAACCTTCCACAGAGGAAAAAACAGACTGTATACAGAGAATCAGAAATCAGAATGGCCATGGACTTTGGTTGGAAGATAGCGGCTAAACACTTTCAAAATTCTAAGGAAAAAATTCAAATCTAGAATTAAGTCCTGGCTAAACTATTAATCAAGAGTGAAGGTAGAAAAACAATATTTTTTTAACATGCAAATTCAAAAAAATTATCTCTTAGGGAGCATCTCTTAGGAAGCTTTTAGAGATTGTGCTCCATTAAAACTAGTAAGTAAGCCAAGAAAAAAGACGACACAGAATCCGGGAAACAAAGGATTTCAACAAAGAGGAAGGCATGTCAGTGAAGGGAAGTCCAAGGATGACAACGGTGCCGCGGACCTGGAAAGCAATCGGTCCAGTCTGGAATTAGGGAATCAGGAGTTCCCGGAGTACTACCTCCAAGAAAACAGAATCAACCTATGGCCCATGTGATGCATATATCATATCGAGAGGAACTTTATAGTTCTGCAGGAAGTTTGGGGATGTAATAATGATAGGTGTACTAAATCTAAGCAAAAGCCAAAAGCAAAACAAACAAAAAACCAAACCAAAGAACGAACTGATGATTAACTCTGGGAAAAACAAAAAGCCTCGCAAGGAAAAAAATGTAATCACGTCGCACTGGGGAACTCAGCTGTGAGCTATGTTTGAATAACACATATATAATACTGATAATGTAAACACTGAATATTGATTTAGGCAAATTGTTTGATATGGGGAGGTGGGGGGATGGAAAAGAAACAAGTCCTCTTCTGTTATACTAGGAGGTCACAAGATAATTCTATTAAAAAATAGCAACAAACAGGAGTATCAGTACAGTATCTAGAAACGCTATATAAATATTAAGTAAAAACCAAGAGAAATAGCAAAATGTTTGTAAAATGCTGCCTCAAAGAACAGGGGTAGAGAAGTTTTGTGTGGGGTGTTGGGTATTAGTAATTTTAATTGTAAGCCTTATAATACTGCTTGCATTTTAACCTATTTAACTGTGTTACTTTGGTAAACTAGACTGGTACAAACAGGATGCTACTGTTCTTGTAAAATAAAGGGATATTCACACACACACACACACACACCGAGGGAGAATACACACACCCTGGGAGGATACACACTGGAACTGATAGGTTGGCTTCTTGGAGGGCCCCTGGGAGCTGAATGCATTAGGGTGGGTGTGGGTGTGCTGTCCGTAAAGTGGACGGGCAGCTCTGACGTGGGTGCCCAGCTGTGCTGGCAGTGGCCCAGGGAGCAGATGGCATGTGATATTCAGGGAGAAAGTGGCCATCGTGGGCTGCCCCAAGGCCAAGTTGGGCCAGACCAAGCCCTGGCCGCTTTGGGACGATTTTCCTCTGTGGCCTCTGACAATGTGTTGTGATTTTCCAATGAGCGTGACAGAGAAATGTGGCTTGGGTGACAGTATAGTTGGATGGAATTAGCAAGTTGAAAAAAGTATCAGAGAGACTGATAGACAGAAGTAACCTTTGTGCGAAGGCTGGCTCTGTCTAATAGTTTCCCACCTTCTTATCTGTGACTCAAGTAAGGACATAAAGGCCCGGTCACCAGATCTGCAGATGACACCTCCTGGGAAAGGCAGCCCACACGTGACAGACTCTGATCTGGAAGCAAGCCCCTTCCCAGTCCAGGGCCTCGGCTTGGCCCTCCAAAAAGACGCCTGTCCACCCTAAGTCTCCAGCCTGTGGGACTTCTCTTTCACATGTTTTTGATCTCTGAAAGAGCAGGGTCCCTTGTGGCCTCAATTTCAGGGAAGCCCTCTCTGACTTCTGGTTGAAGCAGCTGTCCAAGAAGCCCCTCAGGCCCTTCCAGCAGTGGCTGCAGACCCAAAGAGGGCACATGTGGCTTCCTGGGCAGGGCACAGCCTGACTTTAGTCCAGACCTCTTGGTCTGAGCTTTTTGGACTACTCGGCATTGCCCAGGTGTCGCTCCTGACACCTTCTTGGGTCAGGCCTGGCTTGGGATCCTGAAGCTTTGCGCAGGGTGACCCAGCCACAGGGCTGCTGTTTCTCCTTAGCATCCCCGGATACTCCCAGCACTTTCTAGACTCCATGGCCCTGTCCTGGACGTTAGCTCCTGGGTCCTCGCAGAGCACCTCGAGGTCAGCAGGTGGAGTGGTTACAGGTTTATTTCCTGGAAGCCAAAGGCCTGGGTTTGGGACTTAGCTCTGCCCCTTAGGGACTGTGTGACTGTGGATGTGTTTCCACCCTTACCGCGCCTGTTTCCCTGCTTATAAAACGGTGGGACATGAGAGTAGTAGATCTTAATCTCACAAAGTTGCTATAAGCACGATCCGAGAATCTGTGTCATTGTTACAGCAATGCCTGGCGCCTGGGTCAGTGCTGCTCATGTAGAGGCTGTTAGCATCATGGTGTCATTATCCCCTTTTTGCAAGTGAGGAAACTGGCTCAGAGACATGATTTCCCCAAGGTGACACAGATTGCAAGTAGCAGATCAGGAAACCAAAAGCCACATTTTCAGGCTAAAGAAGGGCCATTTATACAATAACTGCAGGCTGTACCGTAGTGGAGGCAAAGCCCAGAGAGCAGAGCCCGCGCTGGGACTAGAGGAGTGACACTTGGTCTTGGACTCGAGCCGTGTTCTTGATCTTGCCGGTGCAAAAGAAACACTGGGAACCTTGTAGACCCTATAGATGGCTGTGCCCTGGCCTTAAATGACAATCTAGGGGCGGTGGGGGACACAGATCCTTTTACAAACTCCCCGCATGATTCTAATGTGGGACCCAGCTGAGAACCACTAAACTGGAGGGTCTCAGAGAGGCAAGGACAAACAGGATGCCGTGAGAGGTATGGAAACCTAGAGCCACAGGGTGCTTAAACTGGAGGGAGCTGGGGCATCACTGAGACTCTCATTGCACAGAGGGGAAACTGAGGCCTGAGAGGGGACTCAACGGGTCCAAGGTCCCATGGAGAGTTAGCAGCCTGGTGTCTCCTCCCCTGTCTCGGGCCTCCAGCCCGCAGAGGGCTCCTCCCTCCTCTCTCGGCTAAGTGTGGAAGGAGCCACAGGCCCGGCGGCTTGATTTCTGGCAGGCTGAATGTGTGAGTTTTTCAAATGGCTTTGACTTTCGAGTCCATTAGTGATTAATTCAGAGTTCCATTTAGAGCCGGCTGATCCGTATTTGGAGGAGAAGAACATTTTGTGGCAGCCAAGACGCAGCCAGGATTTATCCGCGGGCAGCCTGCCCACTCGGCGGCCTGGGAAGGCGAAGTCCGAAGTCCGAGCAGGGTCCTCCTCCTCCAGCACCCCCAGAGGGCTCCCTGGGGGCTGGGGCTGAGGGGCTCTCACGTGGGGAAGGGCGGACCTATTAGGGGTGGGCAGCACAGCCTGAAGAACTGATTTAGGGTGCAGCCCTCCACTTTGAATCTTCCCGGCAGAATGACTATGGGCAACCCCTTAAACTCTCTGAGCCTCAGTTTACCCATCTGTAGAAACGATTGCCCCTACACCTGTCCTGCAGGGGGCGTTGGGAAGATTCAATGGGTTGACGTGTGTGAGTGCACCCAGTGCACAGAGCTCGGTCAGGAGAAGGGGGCGGCAAGGGCAGGGGGTCCCTTCTCTTTCCCTCAGCAGTCCCCAGCGCCTCCCTTCTCTGGGCCCCTGGGGAAAGAGCTCTGGTGTCTGCACCTCTGACTTTACTCATACTGTGTGGCCTCAGGCAAGTTGTTCTACCTCCCTGATCTTCGGTTTCCTCATCTGTAAAAGAGATCATGGTCCCTCTCTTGCACGATTGTCGTGAAAAATGACAAATGTCCATTAGAGTTGGCAGCATACAGCAGGCACTCCCAAGGTGCCCCATGGTGGGGACATCAGGAGCAGTGGCCCTGGGCACAGGCCATAAGAGTGCATTGCTTTAGGGAATTTTTAACAATTAATAAAACTTGGTTTTTGTTGAAAACTGGTCTTATCGAAAGTCGATCTGTTTTTTATCATCACCTTGCACCAGAAATTTTAACAATAATAGTGAAAAAATGACCCTTTTGGCCGGGGCCGGCCACTCCCACTGCCCCTGCCCCTTGTGGGTAACTGGCACTCCAGCAGTGACGGCTCTCCTTCCTCCCTGCTGATCTGGGCGCCCACCCCTCCCCAGTACCTCCTGGAGAATGTCTCCCCCACCCATCCCACACCCTGCTTCCTATTCCCTCCATACCTGAGCTGTCTCTGGTGACAATTTGGGGCCCTTAAAGGCTGACGGAGTCGAGGTGCTCTGCCCGAATATCCACGCACCCTTCCAGCTCCCGTCTGCCAGGCCCTCTGCAGAGTTGGCACAACACCCTTGGAAGGGGATCCTCTCCTCATCGGACAGAGTCAGGATTTGAACCTGGGTCTGTCTATTCGGGGAGGTCCAACAGCTTGCCTGGGTCACACAGCCAGAGGTAGAGAAATAGGATCCTCTGTAGGACCTCTGTGGACCCCTTCATGCTGCACGGTGACCCCTCTCTCCTTGCCCCACGTGGCTAAGTGTAGAACCTGAGGGGTGATTTGGCGGGTGGAGATTCAGAGGAGATTCCCCGTGGGTCTGCCAGACTGACCCGTCAACATCCCAGCAGGAGATGGGTGGCCCACTCAGGGGGGTCATTGAAGGTGCTTTACTTAAGGAACTATCGGAGGGAAACATCTAGAAACATCTAGAAGCCAGCCATTACCTCCCCTAGGCCTGGGGCACCCGCTGAGAGCTGAGCTGTGGCCACTCAGCCACGGCGGGAGGAACACAGACACTGCAGATTCAAGCGCAGCTGGGAGGGAGGGAAGGACAAACCCCGCCTGGCTCTCTCATGCCTCCAACCTCCTGCTGGCACTTCCCTTGGGCCAAAGCCATCTGCGAGGTAGAGATCAGCCTCCCAGGGCCCAGAGCAGGGTCTGGGCAGGGCGGGTGGTGGGTGGACAGGACCCCAGCTTGCTGTCCGCTCCCCTGCGGCTCGACTCTGATCAGTGAGCCGTGAAAGGGTGAGTGGCTACGCAGGGCACTGGGCCTCGATTTACCTTCATCAGCGCCCCGAGAGAGCCGACTTCTCCACCTCTGAATCTCCACCCGCAAAATCACCCCTCAGATGCTCCACTTAGTCACGTGTCCCGAAATCCCACCAGTCAGAGGTTCATTTGAGTGAACAAACCACATGCCATGGAATGTCCGTGGGGGGCTGTCAGTCACGCTTGTGAACGTGAATTAGTTCCATCAGCGTGCTGGCTACCTAGCGCCCGGCTGAGGTCGATGAGCAGAAGAGAGGGCTAGGAAGGGCAAGGAGAGAGGGGTCACTGCAGCAAGAAGGGGACCACAGAGGGAGGTGAGAGCAGCCTGAGCCAGGTTAGTGGGCTCCCGGCGTCACAGTCTAGGTCTGGGTCCTGCACAGCCGGAGGCCACAGGGACCCTAGAGTGTGGGGGAGGAACAGATGGAGGTGGGAGACCCGGGGGTCTCCTCTGAGGCTATACGATACAAGCACTCACGTGCCAGACACCATGCTGACATCATACACCTCCCCTCGTTTAATCCTCACGAGCACGTGAGGAGGATTTATTACCCCACTGCACAGACAGGGAGACTGAGGCTTGGGTGGATTCAGAACCTTGTTCAAGGTCTCAGAACTATTTAGTGGCAGAGGCAGGATTTGCACTCTAGAGACAGTGTTTTTAACCAGCCTGTGGGTACCCCACCACCCACCAGCCCCCACATGCACGCACCACCCCCCAGCACTCAGTCTCCTTCACGCTGAGCTCCCACCCTGCAAGAGAGGCATCGTTCTCCTCCTTTATCCAGAGGATGAAACTAAGGCTCAGAAGTGTCACACGAGTGGCCCGAGGTCCCGCAGCCCTGCCGTGGTCGCAGGGGATCTGGCCTGCAGGCCTCCAGAGCTCATCTACTCTCTCCTCTCCACTGGCCACCTTGGTTGCTGGTCCCGCAGATCCAAGGGCCCACTGCTGGGCAGGGACCTGTGTCCAGGACAGAGTGAGAGGGACAGCTTGTCCTCTTGTCGCCTGCGGCAGAGCTCCCTCCTGCCCTCTTCCTCTCCAGGGTCACACAACCATTTCTCCCTCTGCCTGTTACATACAAACAAAATCCCCCGGACTGGAGTGGGGGCCTACAGACAGAGACATCGATGAGAGGGACGATTAGGAAGACTGCTCCATCCACACTCTGCAGGAACCAGCTTGTTGCCAAGGGGCTGTGTGGTTTGCTGGCTACAGGCAGCTGGGTTCTAATCCGGGCTCGCCCAGGCCCGCCAGTGACCTCTTTTCTCTGGGCTGAGGGTGGAGCTGGGCAGATGGCCAGAGGTGGGGACCCTGGCTTCCCCGAGGCCCTGCTGGTTTCTCCATCTGTAGCTGAGGGACTGGACCGAGCGATGACAGAGCCCCGTCCAGCTCTGACATTCCATAACTAACACTTGTAGAGTGTGTTCCAGGTGACCGAGCACATTCATGTGTCTTTCCTCATCCCCCACGGTGTGCCAGACACAATGGAGGGCCCCGGGGGATGTTTCTAGAAGGGTGGAAAGATTTATCACTGCCTTTTCTGTGTCAGTCAATCTGAGCCCCTTCCCCACAGAGACCCCCGCCCCCCACAGTAGAGGGGCTTGCTGGCCTCCTTTCCCAGCCCACGCGGCCATCGTGTCCTCTCTCTCCTCAGCATCCACGACACCTTCCTGAAGCTCTGCCCTCCCGGGAAGTACTACAAGGAGGCGACACTGACCATGGACCAGGTCAGCTCCCTGCCAGCCCTGCGGGTGAGTCCAGGGGGTGGGTGGGTCAATGAAGGCCACATCGCTGGCTGCTGAGGGGCTCTGAGTGGTCAGCCTCAGCCTCAGCCTCACGTGGGAGGCTCTTGAACCTCCAGGCAGAGGCAGCAGGACCTGGATCCCCAACGCTTCCTGGCTCTGGCCTCCCTCCCTCCTCACACCAGGCAGGAGGTACCAGCTGGAGGCTGTCGCCTACCCTGCTGCTCACTGGGCCTGAGATTCTTTTTAGCTTCAGCTTGTGGCGGTCACCCAAGGCTGTTGGTCCTTTACCCCAGCGGCCCTCACACCAGCCAGTTCCCTCTGCTTGGTGCCCTCTGCTTGTTACCAAAAGCTCCACACTTGTCCTCGAGGCCATGTCAGAAGAATGAGAACAAGTGGTTTGAGGAGAAGGAAAGAGGTTTTATTACTTTGCTGGCAAAGGAAGAGGATGGAGACTCCTGTCTGGAATGCCACTGTCCTGACAATAAGCAGAAATACAGAGCTTTCAAAGGGAGGCCACTCAGCTTCAGGCCGTTGCTATTCAACTACCTTTGATGATTCTGACGTCCCATCTCCACTGAGGACAATCTCCTGACCTCCACCCAGCACCTCCCTTTACCAGGTCCAGGCTGGGCCATCTCCTGTAGCACAAATAACAAAAGAATTACCCTGCCCCTCCCAACCCCTGGCCTGACACAGGGATGCAGGTTTTTGTTCTCAAAAAGGAGTGCAGGATGTTTCAAAGAGACAGAAAATAGTTTTGCCATTTTTTTTTTCAGGCCATTCCCTCTGTTCCATATGCCCCACTGTGAATATCTTCCTTCCCCATCTATGGGAGGAGGGCGACTACTCTGTTACATGCTATCTGTTGTGCCCCAAACTGGGCCAGTGGGAAGGCTGGGATCCCCTGCGCGACACTGGGCCTTGGGGAAGCCAGGGTGCCACAGCCACTGGCCCAGCCCCTCGGCCCTTCTCTTCTGCTCAGGGGTCCTCAGTGGCCTGGGGCTTTTCTGGAGGGACCGAGACTTGAAGCCCGGGCCTGTCATTCCCACCTGCCTGCTCCCATCTCCAGGTGAGACTGCAGGAAAGAAGGGCATTTTATTTTTACTCTTGCCATCCTCTCTCTCCCTCAATTTAGCCAGCCCTCCCTGACCTGGAGTTTCCTGTTAAACAGAGGGCTGAGTCACACATACACACACACACACACACCCTACCCTTGTTATGAGTGAGTCCTTGTGTAGTGCACTTCCCTGGGTCTTGGTTTTCTCAGCTGTAAAATGGGTATGGTCAGGGGGTGGGGGAGGCTGGGAGTTTCCACACACTCTCGTAGAAGACGACACTCTAACGGGCAGCGCTTGCAAGAGCTGTCAGAGCGCTCCCACCTCTCAAATCCTTTGAGCCTTTGTCCCTGCTATGCAGAGGCCCTGCCCTTCCCCCAGAGCAGCCTGGAAGAGCCCAAAGGCACACAATAAAAAGACTGCAAAATCACTCCTGAGATTTTAATTAAAATTTGTGCATCACATATAATAGAAAGGCAATGTCGGGTTAACAAATCATGGCTGTGTCAGACTACCCTATTTTTCATTTGGATCTCTGCAGAATCATGATTTGAGTTTACCGTTGTGCAACAAGAGCCCATATTCATTTCTGTCTAGAACAAGGTGGGCTCTGAGAGCCATGGGCAATGCCTGGAAGGGGCCTGGGGACCCCCAAGAGGAGGAGGCTGGCTCCCGAGGAAGTGACACGGATGGGGCACACACGTAGGCATTCAACCACCAGCTACATGGGCCCTCCTAAGTGCCAGGCCTTGAGAGAGCACGAGGCTGGGGCTTGACATAGAGGAGGAATGAGAAGACAAAAGGATGAGAAAAGGGGGGTGGGCAGCGGGGTGAGGGGAGCTGGGAGAAGCTGGGGTCTCGGAGGGGAAAGAGTTAGAATCCTCAGGAAGGCAGACTACTTGGAGACTATGGCTGTGCCAGAAACAAAACGGGAGCCCATGTTCCGGCACCCACTGCTCTCGCACACTCACCTCCGTGCCCCGGCCCACACTCGCACACCCCCACACAGCTGCACCCACACCCCGCGTGCACACATGTGCGCACACACATGTGCTCCAGCACACACACACGGCAGCTGGGACTTCTCTCAGACCTAGACCATCCCCTAAGGGACCTGGGACCAGGGATGGCCAGAGAGGTCCAGCTGATGGGAAGCTTTCCCCACCCGGGGTAGGGACCTGTCACTGGTCAGTCCCCAACTCTCTGAATGTTAAGACTCGAAAGAAACCTAGAGACCACCCAGTCTCATCACTGCCAAATGCTCCTCACTGTGATTTTACCTATGGGGAAACTGAGGCTCCCCAGAGAGACACAACTTGCCGAGGGCCACGTGATGGCAGAGCGCAGACCAGTCCCTGCACTGGAGGACTCAGGCAGGACTCCACCCCACGCGAGGCCTCCACTTCTAATCAGGGCTTGGCTGAGCGCTGACCGTGTGCCTGGGTCTGCCAGGCGCCCTGGAGTCCAAGGGGAGCACCTGGCAAAGACCTGCCCTGGGGGTGGCTTGAAGGGTGTGGGGGACCTGTGGCTCCAACATACCATCCTCCAGCAATAGTCTGGTCCCAGTAGGGTCTGGGGGCTCTGTTATGAGCCCCAAAAGAGGAAGCACCGGGCTAGGATCAGGAGGCCGGGTCTCCACCCAGCGCTATCACATTCCATGTGTGTTACGTCTCCCCATCCATAAAGCCACATGAACACCTTGTGCTGGGTAAGGACCCAGCGGGGTGAGCCATCATCCTCTGCACCCTCCTTCACACCCTCCATCTGCTCCTCTCTTCCATTTCAGGGGTGGGGAGCCTGGTTGGCGTGAGGGTGAGGTACAGCAAGGGGTGACAAGATGGCGGAGGGGGCAGGCCACGCCCAGAGGGCCAGGCTGGGATCCTCCCCAGGGCTTGTTTGTTGGAGAATGGCTGGGAAGCTAGGTCTTGGGCCACACAACTTTACTTTGCTTTTCTTACTTAATCTTTCAAAATGGTCGTTATGTTGTTCTATCATACAAATAAGAGCCAGTCATTGTAGAAAAATTGGAGAACACAGAAGAGCAAAAATAAGATAAAAATCATCTATTAGCATTACCTCAAGGGATGACTACCACAACCATTTTGGCTTATTTCCTTCTAGACTTTTTTCTATGCAGATACATAAATGTTTATGGGATGACATGGACTTTTTGTATGTTGCTTCCCCCTGCCCCGCCCCACCTCTTGGTTCCTTTGTTGCTTTCCCAACTGGTCTGCAACAGCCAGAACCATCTCAGGAACTGAAGACCCTGAGTCATTGCCCCATATAGAGAACTAGGCATGAAGAACTGGGTTTGAATTCACTTGCAAGCCACATGATCTTGGGCAAGTTACTTCACAAGAGCAATGATTGGAGAGGGGAGAAACCAGTGTCCCCAGCCAAAGATGACTGAGTGGTGCCAACAGTCTTGGCACCCATTTTCCTGTAGGTGAAAGGCTGCCCTTTCGTTTTAGATGGCCCCAGGCATAAGTTCAAGTCCAAGGACAATGGCACAGGTTTCTCAACACTACAAGGAAACACTTTTTAAGTGTCAGAGCTGGGCACAGAGGGAATGAGCTCCTCGTCACTGAGGGGTGTTCAGGCACACCTAGGTGTCCACGGGAGATTGGACTGACACTTCAGTGCCCTCCTCACCCTCTGAGTCTGTGGGCCTGAGGGCATGGTCTTATTCTCTTTTGTGTGCGTGTGTGTGTGTGTTGTGTGTGTGTTTGAGGAGGGATGAGCGATGTCAACTTTCAGTTTTGCCAAGTGAGGACATTTTGAAAACATGTCATCCACAATCACTATCATTTCACCTTTAAAAATGTTAATTTTAAAAGAAAAATGTAAGAAACATCTCATTGCAGAAGCAAGAATAGTTTTTTGCCATGCACATCTCTTGTCCTCATTCTTCTCCCTTTGTCACCTGTGGTCAAGAACTTTGTCACTGACCCATTCCTAGGCTTTATACTAGCTTTTGAGGATTTAGACCCAGGACTAATGATACCTTCTGTGTCTTTCTGATTGTGGACAAAGCAGAAATCTTGCTTCTCAAAATGAGCAAGAAAAGGCTGGCTGGGAGGTGGGGCCTGGGTGTGCCTGTGTCCTCTGCAGCCTCAAGGACACCAGTGGTGTGACTCACATTGCCCAGAACTCTTCTCTGAAATAGGCTTTGAGAACTGGGCCCCAGGGAGCTCCGGTTACTGATATAACTTGGCTCGGGGGCTTGAGTGGTCTGGGAAGAAAGTTCTGTTTTCTTAACTTGGGTTTCACTTGTGGAAAAAGTGGGCTTGTTAACATCGGGAACCGTCTGCCCATCAGCAGAGAATGAGGCAAGAGAACGTCGTAGGTGGCAGGGAGTAGCAGGAAAGCCTGCTGACAAAATGCCCTGCTAGGTTGGATTCCGTGCTCCTTTTCCACTCAGAAGTTTCTGGGATTTTTGTCTGCCATATTTGGTGTATTTAAAAGTGAATTAGCTCAATGTTTCTGTTTGTGTAAATAATGATCTTGCTTTCTGTAAACACAGATGAGTGTGGCATGGTGTGACTCTGGTTTCTAGGTTCCCAGATCTGTCTTTGTGGCCACAGGGATGGCGAGTGGCAGGGCCTGAGGGAAGATCTCATGTCTCAGGGCGGTACGGTGGAGGCCTGACACTGACCCAGGCCACCTCACTGCTCTGGCTTCTTCCCACCTCCCCCTCCAGGGTTCTTGCAGGCAGATGGCCTTCACATAGCCCCACCCCTACTACATTTTATACCATCTGCCAAAGCACAGGGAGATTCAGAAACCAGCCTGGCCTGAGGTATAAGGAGATATGAGTCAGGTATGGCTCCTAAGGTTTCAGCTCCATCTCGGTTTCTATCTATCCCCAATTTTTCAGAGCTTTTCTGAGCTCTGCTGATAGCTGGTGCCTATCTGCTTTGAAGAACATGCAAAGAACTCATTCCCAAGGCTGAAAAGTGAGGAAAAGTCCTATGTGATTCAGCCTCTCAAGAAATCCTTAAGTAGGAGGGGTAGGAATGGCATTTTTTTAAATTTTATTTTTATCTTCATTAAATGTTTTTTTTTTTTTTAGTTTTTAAATTAAAATTATCCATGCATGCCAAAAGCTAAGTTGCCATAGGAGGGTTGCCCCATGTCCCCTTCTCTAAGGCAGCCATTTTCAGCTCTTACCTGAATCTTTTGGTATTTACCTTCGTATCTCTAAACAGCACACTTGTATCAATCACCCCTTCTGGATAGTTCTGCCTTGACTTTCCCCTAGAGAAGATGTTTAGCACCTTCCTTCCCCCACACTCATCCTACACATCACTCCCCACTCCCCTGACCTTTCAATGTAGTTATATGGTAAGTTTGGGTAGATCAATATTCAGTGTTTCACATTACTATGACTGCATATGCTACTCAGAGCTAAGTCATGAAATAAACTGGTTAATTTCCCTTTCTGCACATTTTTGTTTGTTTTTTCCTGGATGTAATCATTGTTTTTGCTTAGTTGTCTATGTACTTATCATTAAATCAACACCAAACCTCTGCCAATCTTCTGAACCTCCTCCAAAGGCATTCAGAAGTGGGAATTTTTCTATACACTCATTTCATTTTCTTAGCAAAATTTTTCTTGGAGCCTTCTGAACCACTCTAATCAGGACTGGGTTATCCTCCAAACCTGGTACATGTTACCAACCTGGGATCTCCTTTCTCAATCATCTCAGATTCTTTTCACCTCTAAGTTGGGTCTTGCATTTCCTGTCTTCAGCTCTCTCCATTTACTCCCCTTGTTTTGGTGGAGCACATCCTCTAGCAGCTTTCTGATAAAGGGTGCATGGGGGGTAAATGTTTTAATATCTTACAGATCTAAAAATGTCTTTATTCTCCTATTACAATTGACTGGGAATTTAGATGGAATTGAATAATAGGTTGAATATTATTTTTCTTCAGAATTTGGAAAACATCACTCTCTTACATTTTAGCTTTCACCATTGTTATTGAGAAATTCAAAGCCTTTCTGTTTCCTGATTTTTTGTGTGACTTTTTTTTTTCGTTTTGGAAACATGTAGGCTCTTCTCTTTGATTCCAATATTCTGAACTTTCCAACATTATTTTTTGGCATGCAAACTATTCTCTGTGTGTGAGGCATGCAAAAGACCCATTGGTCTGGGAACTCATGTCCTTCAATTCTGGGATTTTTCTTTTAGTTATTTCTTTGATAACTTTCTCCCTTCTGTTTTCTTTGTCCTTTCTGGAATTCTAATGTCCTGATGTACATCCAAGATTGATTCTTTATTTTTCATCTCTTTCCCATTTTTCCTCTTTGTCTCTTTGCTCCTCTTTCCAGGAGATTTCTTCAGCTTTATCTTAAACTCTAATTGGAGTTTTTACTTCTGCCATGATGTGCTTAATTTCTAAGAGCTCATTTTTGTTCTCTGATCTTTTCCTTTTTTATAGTATTCTCTCCTTTTTCCGGGATGCAATATCTTCTCCGATCTTTCCTTCAAGGTGCTTTTTCCCAGTTGCTTGTTTGGGTCCTTGGCTTCTATGTCAGAGACCTTCCTGGGATATCTGGTCATCGTCTGCTCATAATTAAGAGTGGGAGGTGGTAGCTAAAAACCTGTTTCAAAGCTTAAGTGCCTGGACGGGGTTTATCGACTGGGAAACTTACTGAAGGGTGGGTGAGCTGAGGGGCCATTTCTTGAGGATTCCCTAGAAACGCTGGAGTAAAGTTGCCCACCAGCATCCTAGAGCCAAGTTGGGAAAGAGGGCTAGTGGGGTCTCAGAGCTCAGTGCCGCTATGTTTATTTCCTCCCCAGTTCTCAACGGTGTCTGACTTCGCCAGTGCAGAAAGCCTCTGTTATACTCTCTCCAGAGAACAACGCTCGCATCTGCTGCAGGGGCTGGGAAGGGGCAGTCACCACACAGCACGGGGTGGGGAAGTGTCTAGAACTCCAACTGCTTTTAAACGCTTGCAATCAACCCTCCTTTTAGCCGACCCCTGTTTCCAGCCCTAGCAGGTGCTTCCAGTTCCAGAGCCTCCAGGGGATTCTGGGATGTAGATCAGGCAGGCGTCACCTTCCCCACTGCAGGCTCGGGGTCCTGCTTCCTCACGTCCACTGGTTGCTCAATACTTGTCCATCTGCTGCCCGCGTGTGTCGCCGTGTGATTGCTGCTGTTTCCGCTCATAGTCTGCGTTTGTGCGCCTTGCCTCTAAGGGATCCCTGTGCTTTTGCTTTAGTGGTGTCAGGAGGGAGTGAGGTTCGGCAAAATGTTCATTCAAACTGTCATCTTTGCCCGGGAATAACACCTGCCTTCCTGACGTACATTAAAACATTACAAAACCCCTCTCCTCACTGTTGCCCTCTCAGACTCTTCCACACACATGCAGCTGTCCCCTGAGCTTTTCTCTCCCCTAAATTTTCTCTTCCACTCTCCACTCCCAGGGTCCCAAACGCCCTACTCGGTTGGCATCCTCAGAGCACCGCTCCTGTGCTGTCCGCCTTCCTGTGCCCACACCGGAGCCTCCCTTGCCCCCGAGGAGACCCTGGACAAAGACCCCCTCGGAAATGTCTCTCTTATTCCCTTTGATTTCATTACCAGAGAGAAAAGACCATGGATGAGAGATATTTGTGGGTGCTGCCTGGTGAATAGAGGCTCTCGCACCTGGTTCTCATCCATCACCCCATAAGGATTGACTGAGGGGGGTACACTGAGCTGGGTCTTGGGGAATCACGGGGCCTCTTCTCAGGAATTCTGGGT
This sequence comes from Propithecus coquereli, assembly GCF_000956105.1. Lineage (NCBI taxonomy): Eukaryota > Metazoa > Chordata > Mammalia > Primates > Indriidae > Propithecus > Propithecus coquereli. The sequence goes on along the minus strand of NW_012149618.1, from coordinate 2,461,268 downwards.
AAAGAACAGGAGAGTCACAGCCACAGGACTTTGCAGAACTCAGACTCTGACCCTAGCGACAGAAGCTGGGGCCCAGACAGTCTTGTCCAGGCTACCCGGTGGGCACGGACCAGGTGGGAGGCACCCTGGTCATGCTCGATCACCTCCCCTTGCCACTCCTTAGGAGGCTGAGTGGCTTCCTGGGCAGCCAGGTGAATCTTGTCACAACACCGCTCCCAGAGGGCCCAGGGAGGACCTCCCTCCCTGGTGCTGTCCTGGGGCCAGGCCAGGGCTGGGCACTCAGCGCACCTGCACATAGACTCTCCCGTGGTACCTGGCCCAGCAGGACCCCCGCTCCTCAAGAGAGGCCCAGCTCTCTGGCCACATGAAAGCTTTCCTATTAAAAATGACCGTCCTGCTCACCCTCAGAGAGTCTCTCTGGCTTGTTAAAAAAGAAGCAAACTGGATGGATATAGCAATTCTACTTTCCAGTCTCAAATGTGCACTTCATGAGTACAAGCTACTTTCACAAGGGTACAGGCTGCCTTGCCTGAGTCTCATGGAAGCTCTATAAGCACAGTGGTTCTCCCCATTCTGCAGATGAGGACACTGAGGCTCTGAAAAGTTAAAAACCCTACCCAAGCCCACACTATCACAAAAATACATTTGAACCAAGGCTTCTGTTTGCTCTTCTCCATACCTCTTCATCTTCTGGAGAAGAGAAAATCAAGGTCTCCAAGCAGGTGACACATGTATGTACCTGTGTGTGTGTACATGTGTGTACATGTCTACATGCATGAACATGTGTGTGGCATGGGGAGGCAAGAGGATGGGAAGGAGCTGGTGGCCTGGGAAGTTGGTGATTGAAGGGGATGGCTTTTCCCATCTGTAGCTGGGACACCCTGCAGGGCCCGTCCTCAGGCAACAGATCACATGCACATGTCCCTGTTTTGGGGTCGCGTGGATTTAGGTCCAGCTCCCAGCACCCAGCTTCTCGGCTCCTGTGGCAGGCCTGGGAATAGCCTGGGAATCGTCTGTTTCCCAAGTCCCCACGCCAGGCCCCACCCCTGGTACCCAGACTCCGGAGTGGAACAAATGTTCCACTGAGAAAGAGGAGAGAACAAAGGGTCCAGCCCAGCCTCCCAGGCTCCCACCCTGAGGCTCAGGCCTCCCAGGGCCTGAGGTCACCCTCAGCCTTTTATCCCATCGGAGAGAAGCATGCTGGCTCTGTGAGCCCCCTTGAGATGAATACGGGGGGCTGATCAGAGACCCAGCACCTCCCCAGATGGAGCTGGCGACCTCAGCTCTTCGCTCACCTAGGACTGCAGGCGTGGCCACCACCGTGCATGCAGCAGAGCAAGATAGTGGCCCCACCCAGCCTCCCAGGCAGCCTGAGATCTGGGCTGTGCCAGGCACCATGCAGGAGTCACACCATGTCATTCAGTCCTCAAGGTAGCTGTGTGAGGAGGGCGTGGTGAGCTTCATTTACAGCTGGGAAGCAGAAGATCAAAGGGGTTAAGCAGCCGTCCCCAGTCACACAGCTGATGGCACCGTCCTCAGTCACACAGCCGATGGCACTGGCAGAGCCTCAGTCCCCAGCACTCACCCCGCCCCCAGCGCCAGTGGGAGGGTCCCGACTCCCTGATGCCAGTTGGAGCTGGGAGGGCAATTTGGCAGCTGGCTCACTCCCTGCATTTTCAAGCATCATTAGATCTTTTTCTGACAACTTCATCAGTTAGCAGGGCTCAGAATTGGCAAAAATCCTTATTTAGACATTCAGCCAAAGAATTAAGAAGTGGTTTGTTTCAGAAAAAGCTCCGTGATGTAGGAGGCAGTCTCTGTCGTGGGCTGAGCAGGCAGCAGTGGAGGGACGGATCTGGCCTCCAGCCTTGGCCTTGCCACTGACACCCAACGGTCTTGGGCACATCACCACTCTTCTTGGGCCTCAGTTTCCTCACCTTCCAAACGGGCGTGATGACACCTCCCACAGGTAGTTAGGAGAGCCTGGGAAGGTGGCGCGGAGCTCTGGGTTCTAGTTTTAGCTTTCCCATCTGCTGGCTGAGTGGCCCTGGGCCAATTCCTTCCCCTTCCTTGGCCTCAACTTTCTGCCTGGATCCAAGGGCAGGTCACGGATGACCTGAGGCTCTAACTAGGGGCGGGGGTGGGGGGAGCTTGTGGGGATGGTGGGGCATCCCTTCGCCCAGGCACCCTATGTAGGGGGATTCTGCGCCCTGCAGCCTATGCGTGGTCCCTCTTGAAGGGGGCGACGGGTGGGCGGGACTTCCCACTGCTCGCCTGGGTGCCACTTGCTCTACCCATCCTTCGCCACGTCTGGGGGCAGGAGATGAAAAGGCACTTGTTTCCATTTGTGCAGAGCCTAACGGTTCCTGTCTCCTCACATTTCACATCTTGTTGGACCCCTTCATCCATCCTGGGAAGCAGCTGCTGTTACCGTCTCCAATTCACAGAGGGGAAAATTGGGGGGTGGTAGCGAGTGGCCTGGCCACAGTCACCCAGCTAGCACTGGGTGTCGCAAGGGCCCGAACTCAAGCCAGGACCATTGGCCACAGGGCCAGCTCTCCTTGCTTCTTCCTAAACCTCTCAGTTCCTGGGAGGTTTTTCTCATTCAGCCAGACCCACCCAGGCCTCTCATTGGATCTTTCAGCGATTTGTGATTTCTCTCAAAGCTCCCAAGAGCAGAGCACATTGTCCTTCTGCGTAGCAACTGAGGGGCGGTTTAGTGTCGTGGAGGGAAAATGGGATTGCAGGCAAGTCACTTAAGTTCTCAGAGCCTCAGCTTGTTTACGTTTAAGACGGGAATGACAGGTGCAGGGTCGGGTAAGGATTCGGTTGCCCAGCCCTTCCCTAATGGTGCTCTGTGCACATCATCTTCGCTTCTCCCCTCGAGAGGTGCGTGGAGGCAAGGCAGGGTGACCAGCCCCATTTGACAGATGGGGAAGTGGAGGTTCGGCAGATGGAGGGAGTCCGAGGTGGCGCGGCCAGACTGTGAGCCGCTGGAGCTGGGCACCATGTGGCACACAGGCTCTGCTGGGCTCTGCCTCCTGGGAAAACCGTTCACGTGTCCGAGGTGAGAAGCAAATCCAGGCTTCCTTCCAGAGAAACAGCCTCCTCCCTCCAGCGCAAAGGACACACTGGTGGGATCATTTTAAAAGTATTGCTCGAGCCTGAATTCCCAGTGGCACTGAGGGGACAGGCAGCAGAGGGCCCAGGGAGGGGGCTGGCGGGCCTGGGGACATGCTGGTCCAGCACCCTGGTCACAGTCCTGCACTCACAGAGAACAAGATAAACAAACTCCATCTCAGCTTTTCAAAGGTCCTGGTCCCCAGGGCCCTACTCAGCCTGCTGGCTTGAGGCTTTATTCCACTCACGTCTTTTCTGATAACTTCATTTGTGCCCCCAGAGACCTCAGACTTGTTTAAAAATAGAAAAATAAACAATACTGTTCCTGAAGTGCCCCCTCCCCCTTGGGGCCTCCTAACGAGGTGCTGGCCAAGCTGGCCGGGGGCTGTTCCCAGGGTTTTCGACCCTCTGCAGGCCTCAGGCTACTGCCGCCTCCCAGGCCCGCAGCTTTGAAGGGCTTCCCTGCAGCCTGAACAGCTAGTGTGTGGGGAGGTGTTGTGTCACCTGCGTCGCGCTATTGGTGGCCACTACTCCTCACAGGTCAGGTGTGGGGACACATTTACCCAAGTGCAGAGAGACAGGCCAGGCCCAGCACAGGCCCAACCACAGAGGGACCTGTTGGGGACCTTCCCCCTCCTCTTAGCTCTGGCCTCAGCTCCTCACAGCACCATAGGCCGCTTCTGTGTGCCAGGCACTGGGTAGGGGCCCAGAACACAGCCCCTGAAGTGTCTCAGACTTGTCATTGAAAGACCTGGACTTGAATTTGCAGTTTGTGTATGACCTCAGTTTTCCCTGTCTGCAAAATGGATCTAATGCCAGCAGCCCTGCCTACGTCAGAGGGTTTTTCTGAAGACTGGACAATAGGATAGATGTGAAAATTCTAAAATGCTCTGGGAAAGTGAATGGGATTCCAGGCAGCATTTCTGGAGGAATTTCTACCAGCAGGTAACAAGGGGGACTGAGGCAAGTGCCAGTGACCAAGACATCACTTCTCAGGTGGCCGAAAACTCAAAGATCAGAAATGGGTTCTCTCAGGAGATGGCGGAGGCACCTACCTCACACTGCCCCGGCCTTTCTTGGTGAAAAGCCCCTGCCTTATCCCACACCCCGTGAGCTGCTCTGGGACTCCACCCTTCAGGAGGACAGCCCAGGGCACAGCTGGCAGGGCAGACTTGATCAGGGACTGGTTCCTTCTCTGCACAGGCAGTGCCTTGCCCAGCCGGCTGCTCCTGTTCTCTCTCCTCTGGGCAAATGGTTTCCTGGAACAGGAAGAATTGCCAAGAGAAGGGGAGGCTGCCCCACAGGGCTAGGCAGTTGGTGGTTGTCCCACCTCCTCCCTTGAGTCCTATCCTCCTTAGTGAGGCCTCTGAACCTCCAGGGACCCCAGAGGAAAGGGAGGCTGGTACCCCTGTGCTTTCCCAGGCTTGCACACCGAGAGTGCAAGGGGCCAATGAGGCTCTTAGCATCCCACAGAATTATCATTAATAATGCCAACTGCTTGCTAGTTATCCGTCCTTGGCTGCATGTCTTGGAAAGTACCTGGAAACGTACAGACGTAGATGGATGCTCTAAGACGCAAAGAGCATGAGATGAGCTGGGGCCATCTTACTCTGAACTTCCTTGTCATGGAGCACTGTGCTTAATAGGACCCCCGTTTCCTGCCAGGCGTCGCAGGAGGAGCATCCATTAGCCCCTTGCTGGGTCTGGGAGCCAAAAGTCCAGCTCTGCCTGGGCCCAGCCATTGCCCCACAGAGAATGAAGCGCAAGAGAGATGCACAAGCTCCTGCCTCCAACACCCCAGGAAGGAAAGTTGGTGTGCTTGCTTAGCAAATTATCTCTAGAGTGCACTTTCTTTTTTAACTTGCTTTTTATTTATTATCAAAATAGAATGTCAGCAATAAAATAAAATTTCTAAAAAGCAACTCCTTAGCACCCAGCCACCCCCACATAAGTTTTCATTTTCTATTTTCTTTTGCAATCCTTTCCCCTAGGCAAGCTTTATTTTATAACACTGTAGACATACATAGCTATAATTTTATTTTGTGCTTTTTTTTGTTAGGCATAATGCTTTTTCATGTTGCTGCATAGCCTGTGTAATTATCATTTAATGGTTGCATAATTGCATTGAGTACTGATTTACTAAACCATCCGTTCATTGCTGGACATTAACATTGTTTCCAGGGGGTTATTTATTTATTTGTTACTATAAATAATTTTGCAATAAACATCCTCGTGTATTATTCTTTTCACTTTTTGAATTATTTTCTTAGTTTAGCTATCCAGGTTCTCCTTGGAGGCCTTAGATAGATAGGACTGTCCACTTTGGGAATTTGAACTATGCAACCATGAAAATGATAATTATGCTGAGTATGTAGCAACATGGAAAAACATTGATGCCTCATAGAGAAAATGCACAAAATAAAAAGTTTGGGCTTTTAAATATCCTTAACCCAAATCAATGATACAAGATAGAGCCCTGTGATACATCACTAGAGACCTCCCTTCAAGGTGCCTTCATTGCATAAGGCTACTTTGCACGTGGTTTTTCAATAGGCAGTGGGGCACGTGCCGCCGTCCAATCCATTTTCTCCATCCTGCCACGCAAATATCGAGCAAGAGCCTCTTCAGACGCACTGTGCTGTCAGGGACCACAGCACTGCCAGCACCACGGCCCGAGGCTAGGTCAGCTCTCTTAGCATCTCCTGCTGAGTGTGTGGTGGGCCCCAGCCCTAGGTCTGCTCCACCGTACTGCTGTCCCGGTGGTGCCGTCCTGCAGGGAAAGGTGCAGAACTTCACGTCACTCCTGTGAACCATCATCAGCTCATCTGGCCACCCTGGCACATGCAGGGATTCACGGGACACTTCTCCCCTTGGTCCTCCATGAGCAGGCACGTCCCTTGGCTCTCCGCCTGGACCCGTTTGTTGGCCCAGGAGCCTGACACCTCCATGTGCATTTTTTCCATTGTGACACAGGGGCTTCCTGGAATACACTCCATGGAAAGAGCTCAGGTTTGAGGGTCACACAGACTTGGGATCAAATTCCTGCTTTTCCTCTTATTTGGTTAAGTTACTTAACTTCTCTGCTCCTTGGTTTTCTTAATCTATACAATGGATTTACTGATTTTACTGTGTGGGTTATTTTAAGGGATTAATAGGAAAATACATGTGAATGTGGTTGACACAGCACCTGATAGGTAGTAAATGTATAACCAGTTTCCTTCCCTCCTTCCTGCCCCACCTTGGGCCCCAGGGAAGGTATGGGGATAAAGTGTGGTACTGAGAGGTTTGGGCCAACAGTAGGTGCTTAATAAATGCCTGGGCGATGATGAGTCACGACTGGCTGGCTGGGCTCTTAGCAGTCAAGGACAGCTTGCCGTTACTGGGGCAATGTCCCCAGGATAAAGGGGAGAGAGAAGAATAGAAAGTTGGGGGTTTCAAAAATCCAATAATCCAGAATGTCCGGGGCTGAAATAATAAAGGACTTTTGAGTTGCTTCGGTTTGGACTTTCTGGTGAAGAGTCACTAAGCACCGGAGAGAGAGAGGCAGCTGCTGGTGCAAGAGGGCTGCGGTGTGTGTCCATTTCCATTTATATTAGTTGATTCGAAGTGAGGAGCAAAATAGAACAATTGTTATTGCTTCCATGTGCTGATAAAAGAGAAATTGTTGGCTTGATGAAAAGATCTATATCCTACAGAGTTCACAGGGAACATGGTTCCCAGGGTGCCCTGCGGTAGGTGTCCCCAAACAGCTGCTAAGCAGCCCTGACAGCCATCCGAGGACCTCTGACAGCTTACAAACAGGAAGGCCGCTTGTAAACAGCAGGCCGGAACCAGCAGGGCGGTGGGGCCGTGTTGCTTGCAGCAAAACCCAGCCTGCTCCCCCCGTGAGAAGCAAAGGAGCTAACGTTCTGGGCAGTTTTCTAAGCGTCTGGTGCCTGGTCTGGCCTTGGGTGAGTGACTTCATCACCTTAGTTACAGTCACTTGCTTCGCACTAACTGCCTGTAAAGCACAGGTACAGATTGTGTTTTAAAGGGTTTTTATATTGGCTGTTCAGAACTTTCTATTTTCCACAGGAAGACCTATAAACTGTCATTAAAGTTCCCAGCCTGAGCCACAAGCGTTGACGGGACTCACAGCGCAACAGCATTAAAACAGAGAAACAGTCCTGGCTCCATGGTCCCGGAGCCCCAGTGCTCCCGGGGCTCCCCTGGTCCCCCCAGTGGAGCCGAGATGGCTGAGAGCCACCTTCGCTCCGACCCTACGGCCAGTGAAAGTCCACAGCGGCCCCCCACTCTGTTTGGGGGGACACAGGGGCTCCTATGTTTCTCTTGCGTTCCTTCTGCCTCCATCTCCCTCGTCCGCTCCACTTCATATTCACCCAAACAAAGCTCTCGGCCTCTTTGCTGACATACAAAATCCTCCACTCGTGTCAAGCCCTGTATGAATTTTGGTCGGCACCACTGAAGGCTGCTGAAAGGGTAGGTGGGTCCCAGGAAGGGTCCCGCCTGGGAGCATTAGCATCCACGCCTCCTCTCTCCTGTCCCCATTCTCCCCAGGGGCCCCCTCCTCCCTCTGCTGGGACCAGCTCCTCACCCTCCCCGGGCCTTGGCACAGCAGAGGCGTCTTTTTTTTAAAGCAAGTCAAATTTAGTCGTAGGGGGTTGAATAAAAGCAGAGGGGTCTTTTCGCTCACAGGACCCATCCTCCCCAGACTCCAGCTGCCTCGGAGTGTCAGCGGCAATGTTTTTCATGTTATCTTAGTGATTCCGTAAGACAGCAAAGCTATAGAATTGAACTAGAGAGTCATTCATTTGGTGCTCTGGGAGAAGTGGTTTTCGTCAGCAAGGCTAAGGTGGCAGATGGAGACATTTCCTAAATAAATCTGGTAGAAATTGGAAGAGGGAGGGAAGAGGGAAGCTAGGTAAAAGACATGTTTGTAGGAGAGTTTGTCACAGGTGGAATTGACCGTGAGCAATGAGAGAGAGCAACGGAGGGAGAGGTGAGCGGAGGTGGCCCCCTGGGGCAATGCGCCCAGCCACCTCCGCGGGGCCTGGCCGCTGCCTGTCAGAGGGGGCAGGGGCAGGGGGCCTGGCGAGGTGTCTTCGAGCCCAGTGTTTTCAGCTTGGCTGTTTGCTCTGGGGCAAGGCTGGGGCTGTCTGTTCCACGTCACTTCTCCCCACAGCCCCCATTCCATCCTTGCTGGGTGGCAGGTTCTATCCTGGCGGGGATGGGGCAGCCTTTGGAGTCAGACCCAGGGCATCTGGTGTCGTGTCTCTGCCACTTACTAGCCCCGTGAGTTTGACCAGATCATTTAGTGTAGTCTAAGGACTGTCCACCTAAAAACCACCCGGGCAGCTTGTTAAGATACAGACTCTGGGACCCTGCCCCAGAAGTGCTGACTCAGAAGTCGATGGTGGGATCGAAAGTCTGAAGTTTGGTTAAAGCTCCCTATGGGACTCAGACACAGCCAGTGTGTCGGTGTCTCTGTGACTCTCCAGCCTCGGCTGCAGAATGAGGCGACGCACAGGTAGGCACACAGGATGCTAGCTCCTCCTCGCCCCCTTCTCACCAGAGCTGCTCCCCTTGAGGCCCCTGGAGATGTCACATGGGGACGACGCCCACAGCAGCCTGGCCGGCCAGCCGTGCCTCTGGCCAAGGTCGGCAGCTGGCTCTGAGGGGCCACAGCGCACATTTCTGCTGCCCCTGGGCAGGTGGGGTGAGCCCCTGGACACATGCTGGCCCAGGTAACAGCTTTGCGTGGGAGCTCGACACGTGCAGCTCTACCAGTCCCAGGGGTGCCAGTGACACTGGAGGACAGGAGCAGAGCATGGGGGTTACCCGTGGCAGCTTACATTTATTGGGACCCTACCAGTACCAGTTGTTTTGCAAATCTGATTTTATTCGATCCCCACAAAACCCCAAGAGCAAAGTTATGACTGCTCGTTTTACCGATGGGGAAATGGAGAGGCTCGGTGATCTACCCAAGGTCACACAGCTTGTTTTTGTTATTGTTGTTACCAGGAACTTGAATGTTGTTTAATGTGTTACAAGATATTGTAGAGTTGATCTCAAGCTATTAAAAATGGTAATGTACAAATGGGACCAGGCACTTATTTATGATATAATTAAGTTCTGTTTCACCGAGAATAGATGTTGATAAACAAGTGAGGAGACAGCTGGCTTTTTGGTTCCGTTTTTTCTTTTTTTTCTTTTTCATTTTTGCTCTGAAAGATTACATTATTAAAGTACTGAGATTGCATACACCTGGTCAAAAGCTGCAGGATAGCAAAATATTGTAGATGTCAAATAAGAAATGATTATACTAACTCCAGCCCAAGCCTCCCACAGCACAACGCCAGGCCCTGGGCACCCCTGAAAACTCAGTCCTGTAGTCCCCTGAGCTCCACTTAGGAGAAGGTGCTAGAGTAGGTGGCTCTTCTAGAAGGTTCCTCAGGGTAGTGGCAGGTACCTGTTGGCCTGGAATCTGGGGAGAGACTGGTTTGGTGGGTCTGAGCCAGGCTCAGGCCACGTGGGCTCGTGGCTGTTTAATAATATTTAACATTTTTACTGCCTTTCTTCCCTATTTGTTCCACTAGCGATCTGTCTCCAGCTGCCGGCAGGACACATCCTCAGCCTGTCCGTGCCAGCCCATCTGTCACTAAGAGACAGCTCCCATACGGGCCTCTCTGTTTTTAGACTTCAGGAAAGTTGAACATCTAAAGCACAGAGACTATCCCTGTTTCATAAACAACTGGTGAGAAAGATGTCTCCAGGACTGGCCAAGGGAGAGGGTGCATACACTAACTGAATTTCTCACCTTCTCCCCTCCACTCCCAACTCCCCTGAAATGAAAATTTCGGGGTTCTCTTTACCTGGCGAGGATCATCCAGGCCAATTAGAGCCTTCGAGGGGTTTCAGGGTCTAAGTTAAGCCCCACTGTTGCCCGTTCCTACTTAACATTCTTATCCATGCTAGTGAAACCTGGGCAGCCTGGAAGGGGAAGAGGGGCGTGTGAGGAAGAAGAGGGGATTCCTACCGCCTTGCCTATTTCCTGTTCCCCGGCACAGCTTCTCCCTGGACCCCACCGCATGTCCCCGCCTTCTGATCTGCTCTCACCTCTGTGTTCTTCCTGGTTTCTCCTTCAGGGCCCTTTGTCTGTCCTACCTCCCAGCACATACTGGCCTGTCCTAGCTCTTGTCATTATGTTTGCTTGTACCTGATTTAGACGCTTTCCCTACACTGTTTCCAAAGAGACGCCTGTAAGTGCCTAGGCTGAGCCTCCTGGAGGGCAGAGGTGGCATCTCCACCATTTTGGGGGGCCCAGGACCTAGCGCAGTGCCTGGCACACAGTAACTCACCTTTATGCATTTGCTACAAGAACTTAAAGTTCAGATTATGAGCTTTGTGTCTTTATCCCTAGCTGAGGAAGCCACATCCTTTGTCCCCACCCCCCCAGCCCTACCCCCGCCCACCCTCCAGGCTTGTTCTCTGAGCATCTGCCAGCTGGCAGGGGCATGGGACTCAGGGTGATGCCTCAAATCCCACCTGCTCTGTGTGTGTAGGTAGGAATGCGATTTTGAGAAATTTTCTTGGGAAAAAATTAATGAAATACCCAATGGAGTCCAGAGTAGCACTGTAGAAAAAGCATTGAATTAGGAGTTGGAGTCCCAACCTTCATTTAGCAAGTAGCTTCCCTTCCTTGGGCTTGGGTTTCCAACCTTTGTAAAACGGAGTGATAATATCTATCCTGCCACCTACCCGCAAGATAGTCACAGCCTAACCCAATGCCTTGCACACAGCAGGTGCTCACTCGGGTTTATGAACCGACTGAATGACTTTGACTCAACACTGCCACCTCCTGGTAGAGCTATTCTAGTGCTGAAGGGCGACTCCTGGTTCAGACCTGGAACTAGGAATTCCTCCTGGGCAACGGGATCCAAGGAAGAGGGTCCTTCCATGAAGCGGCATCCCACGCACCTGTTTTCAGGTGAGCCCTGCAGCTCTATCCACCTGTGGCTTCCAAGTCACTGCTCCTGATGACAAGCTCTTTCATTTCCTCGGGGGCAGCCACTTCCCAGGGTACAGGCAGCCCAGGAGCACAGAGTTGGAATGGGCTTCACCACCCACCAGCTGATAGACCTTTTCCCCCAGTGACCCACTCCACCAATGGGTGAAGGACCTTTCTTTCATTTAAATAAACATTTAAGACCTTTCTTCTTTGTTAGTATAAGCATTTAATGCTGTTAATTTCCCTGTAGACACTGCTTTCACTGAATACCACAAATTTTGATATGTTGTGTTTTCATTTTCATTTTCATACAATATATAGCCTTTTGGGTCTGACTTCTTTAATTTAGCAAAATACATTGAAGAATCATCCACATTGTTGTATGAATCAATGGTTTGTTTCTTTTTTCTTTAGACAGGGTCTTGCTCTCTTACCCAGGCTAAAGTGCAGTGGTGTCATCACAGCTTGCTGCAGCCTCAAACTACTGCTTCAGCCTCCTGAGTAGCTGGGACTACAGGCACACACCACCGTGCCCACACCACTCCTGGCTAATTTTTCTATTTTTTTTGTAGAGACATGGTCTCGCTATATTGCTCAGGCTGGTCTTGAACTCCTGGCCTCAAGCAATCCTCCCACCTCTGCCTCCCAGAGTGCTAGGATTACAGGCGCGAGTCACCATGCCCAGCCATGGTTTTTCCTTTTTATCGCTGAGTAGTATTCCATTGTATGGATGTGCCATAGTTTGTTTATCCATTCACCTGTCGAAGTACATATTGATTGTTGTGGCCTGCTTTCATTATTTTAATGATGTCCTTTGAACAACATAATTTTTAAATTTTAATATGTCCAATTTATGAAAATTTCCCCTATGGTTAGTGCTTTTGCATATTATTAAACAGTCTTTGCTCTAAGGTCATGAAAATATTTTTCTAATGGTTTATTATTAATCCTACACATTAGATCTATGATCAATCTGAAATTGACTTTTGTGTATCGCATGAGGTAGGAATCCAGATTCATTTTTCCCCCATGTGAATTTCCACTATCCCTCACACTACTTATTGAAAAGCCCCTCCTTTCCCTGAGTGCACTGCAGTGCCATCTTTGTCATAAATCAGGTGGCCATATACATGTGGGTGTGTTTCTGGAATCTCTATTATGGCCATGAATCCGTTTGCCTCTCCTTGCACCAACACCACACTGTATTAATTACTAGAGCTTTAGCATAGATCTTGATGTTTAGTGGTACAAGTCCTTCAGCCTTGTTCCTCTTCTTTAGGATTAACTTGGCTGCTCTTGACCCTTGCATTGCCGCATCAAGTTTATAGTCAGCTTTGTCAGTTTCCACAGAAGATCAGCTGGAAGTCTTAAACTAGAATCGCACCAACTCTAAATTGGAAAGAATCAACTTTAATAATATTGAGCCTTCTTATGTGTAACTATGGAAATCAGAGGGGAGTGTTTAAAGACACTAAAACACAAAAGGTTTTGTTACACTCTCTTCCCCAGGGCACGGAGTTTGCTCACCCAACCTTGCACAACCACGAGGGACCTTTCAGGCAGCACTTTCCTCAGAGTCTGCCTGGGGGAAACTGAGTTCTCTGCTCAAGATTGAGGAAGGGCTAACAAACACCTCCATCTACTCCTTTCCTTGACAAGTGCTTTACATTGGTTTAAAATGTTTAAAAATATACATACGAATCATATCATTTTAATAAGAGTTGGTAGCAGATAATGATGAACAAAACTAATGTATTATTTGAAAATAACAAACTCTAGAAATTAGGAAAAATTAATTGGCAATGAGAAATTTTAAATGAAATAATATTTTTTGATCTTTTTTTAAAAAATGAGATCTTAAAAATCAAAGTGCATCAATGACGTCATTATTGAGTCACTAGCATATTTTTGTGTGAATTTTTTCCAGCAACTGTAAAAAGCTCTTTTTGACTAGGCGCTAGCTGGAGAAATGGTGAGGAGATATTTTTAAGCTAAGTCCAAATATTTTTCCTCTGACTTTCATCTTCAAATCAAATCTCTTGTTCAATAACTTTAAGAAGATCTTTAAAAAAAAAAAAAACGTTTAGTTTTTGGCAAGGACTGCAATCTTTTTATTGTCAACAAACTGTAGTTTCTATTTCCAAAAAAAAACTTCCAACATTTGGGGTTTATTTTCATCATCTTTCATAGATGGAGATTGCACTACTGAGTTACCTGTATAAATTTCTGTGCTGACATGTTTATATTCCCCCTGTTCAGAATGACTTCAAACTAGGGTACATGTTATTCTTGAAACGGAAGCATTGCTTTGTCAACTGTCACTTCCTTCCTCCTCTGGGGGATTGAAGACTTATAAATGAGCATGAAATTTAATGCAGACTATAACTCTCTGGATAGGTCCCAAAATTGACTGGTTCAGATTTCAGATTGTTAAAGTTACAGCATCAAAAATCTGGAATCCAGTAACCTGGGCCTGTGATCACTGAGTCTTGCTCTCTTAGCTGCCCCTTCTTGGTTGTTCTTCTGTTTGCCCCGGGCTGAGCCAGATGGGACCTGAGAACTCAGACTGAGCTGGCATTTGGCACAGAGTGGAGAGCTCTGCATGGCATCATCGGGCCCCTTTGCCTGGATCTGCATATGTGCTAAGCGAAGGCTTGTCACGGGGGACTCGTGCCCTGGGACGTCCCTCTGGGCAGTGACGAGCCAGCGAACCTGGGGAAGAAAGAAGCTGGCCCTTGCTGGAACAGAGACGGGCCTAGGGCACTCTCCTGGCAGGTGCCCACCAGGCCTCACAGAGAACTGTACCAGCTGCCCCTTGGCCCCCAGGGCCCAGACACAGCTCTGGTGACCCAGCCCTAGCCCTGCATCCTCTCAGGAACTGTACCCGCTGTTCCCTACTCTGGCTGCTGCCCCTTCCCCAGCCTGGAGGCTCCATTCGGGGCTTCGCCTTTCCCTCCTGGCCCCTTCCTCCCGCCGCG
>NW_012149618.1:2444577-2446402 GCF_000956105.1 Propithecus coquereli | reverse complement strand
ATAAAATATTCTAAAAACAAATTCCTCTTTATTATATATAACAAAAATTTCCTCCTTACACTGTTTTATTGTTTGCATAAAATTAACAACAACACTGTAAGGCAATGTGGTTGGATTTGCTTCATTATTCTTTGAAATCTTGCTTTAAGATTGAGATCGAGCCATGCAGAGGTCTAGTACTAGATTAGTTTATTTTTAATAGCTGTCATAATTGATCCAAAGAGAAGAAATGTATCATAGGCTGCATGAATTAAGTCATGGTACTCATTTTCAACCCCATCCATCAATTAAAGGCTTTGGATAGAAATTAAACTAGTAATTGTCCGTCTTCGCTTATGCCAGGCGATGGCTCTTTCATGCTGAAAAGTGGAAAGTATTGCATTTTTATATTTTTAACAAATGGACTCAAAATCTACTGACATTCTGTATTTGAACAATTTTAAAACAGGTTAGCAAAATCTGATTCTTTATTTTCAGGTATGCCGATGCAAGCATTTTTATAGGTGATACCATGGGTTTTTAACAACAAAAATCCTATTTTCAAAATATTCTTTTCAAAGCATGAGTTTCTTTAGAAAAGCAATAATGTTAAAATGGGTCACATTTATCTTGAAAAGTCAAATGAATTTGAGTTCTTTTTTTGGTGGATACTGCTAGGTAGCAAACTGCCAACAGCCACTTGTCATTATGAAAAGGTCAGCAAATTTGGAACACTTGTCTTTTTGTGCAAGAAAAATGTAGAACTCATCTTTAAGTTTGATGGCTCTTTTAAGAACTCTTCCAAGAGATGACCACCAAATCTCCATGCAGTTCAGAAGATTTTCATAGTCACTTTTCTTCTGATCACAAATCATTGTATAAGCTTTACTATATTTTAAACTTTTTTTTTTTTTTAAAGAACCGTTTCAATGCATCCTGCTGTACTTCGTATATTTCTGGATTCGCCTTCTTGACTGCAGTAGCCTGCAGGGAGTTAGTTCACGTGTGCTACTGTTCCTGCCCCTCACCCCAGCATCCTTTCAGCACGGAGCAGCCACTCCATCAATGAGTACACTCGATTTTCCCCATAAGTGGTGTTTTTATTAAAGAAGTAATTTACCATTTAGTCTGTATCTTTTTTCCTTTATTGGCTCTCAGAAATGTGGTTCTTCTAGGAAAATCATGTTACAAACATCTATACTTTTATTTAACTATCCAGCAAAGCTTCTACAGTGTGACATTTGTTCGAATGCTTGTTCTCTATGTCCTCAGCAATATTTTCCCCGCCTCTTCCAATGCACTCACCACGTCATGTTGTATCTGCTATTCTTGCTACCACCGGCTACCACACCGACTACCCTGTTTCCAGTCTCTCTAAGACAAGGGACGTGTGTGTCTGTGTGTATATAGATAAGAGTCGTGTGACATGGGTCTAAAGGTGAGTGTGTTGGTGTCCTGGCAACCACCTCCCTCCCACCACTTCCAGCAGGGCCAAGCAAGGGGGATGCCCCCAAGGAAAGGGAGAGTGGTGTCTCAGTCCAGGCTGGATCTGTGCTGAGGCAGTGGGGTTGCCGACCTGCCTTGCACATGTCTGAGCACAGGAGAAGAGAATGGTGCAGGGACGTCGTGTTCTATCTGCCTGGATTCTCATGGTTTCTACCTCATGGAGAAGAACTCATATTTGGAGTAGGAGAGGTCTCAGCTCTGACATTTTCTTGTTGTTCACTTGCGTTTGCATTATAAGCAGGAACGTCAATTGTGGTTTCTTTGCAGGAATCTTGTTAAGCTATGGATCCATTTGTAAGAGTTAATGTACTTAAAATTTGGTAAGGTAATTTGTAAAGCC
>NW_012149618.1:2441981-2444137 GCF_000956105.1 Propithecus coquereli | reverse complement strand
TATATCGATATATATAATAGACTCTGTCACCTGGGGACCTTATTTACAGGGCAGATTTCTGGAAGTGCCCGTTTGTTAAGGCTGCCATAACAGTGAACAAGAGAAATGTGTTGTCTCACAATCCCGGATGGAGAAGTCTGAGACTGAGGCGTCGGCAGGGCTGGTTCCTTCTGAGAGCCCCAGGCCTCTCTCCTGGCTTCCGGTGGTAGTCTGGCAGGCTTTGTGTCCCATGGCTTGCAGATGCGTCACCCTGACTTCTGCCTCCATCGTCACGTGGTGCCGTCCTTGAATGTGTCTGTGTCCAAATTTCTCCTTTTTATAGGGACCCCAGTCATGTCAGATTAGGGGCTCACCCTACTCCATATGACCTCAACCCCTAACTAATTACATCTACAACAACTCCATTTCCAAATAAGGTCACATTCTGAGGTGCTGGGGGTTAGGACTGCAACACACGGATTTTGGGTAGGGGGGCACATAATTCAACCTGTAATGCTAGATCACATCCTAGGCCTTCTAGAACGAGGTCTCTGAGGGTGGAAGCTTAGAATTCTGTGTGTGTGTGTGTGTGTGTGTGTGTGTGTGTGTAAATAGTATATTCCAGGCACCACAATATGGTGAACACATTTTTTTTGTAGTTTTTAAAAAAATTGTCGTAAGAACACTTAATGTGAAATATACACTCTTAATAAATTATTCAGTGCCCAACACAGTATTGTGGACAATAGGCACAATGTCGTACAGCAGATCTCTAGAATTCATGTTTTTAACAAGGACTCGAGGTGTGACTCACATGCTCACTAAAGTTCAAGAACTACATGGCCACCCGGGGTGACACAGAATGTCCCCTCTCCCACCTCAAATACACAGGGATACAAATAGAAGAAAACTATATATTTGAATATGTAGCTGAGTTCAAAAGAAATGAAAGAGAAATTTTCGTGGGCCTAAAACAGAGAAATCGGAACCAGTAAGCTAAGCATTGGCTGACAGCAGGGCGGCCCGTAGGAGTGGACGGTGGTCCAGAGCCCTGGGGCTGGGGCGGGGGTTCCAATCCCCTCGAAGGAGTTGTGTGCTTGAAGTCAAAGAGCTGGAACTAACCCTTCTGCATGAAGCCTGGAGCCATGAAGAGATGTCTTGTCAGGGAAAAGGGATGGAAACAGTCAACTAGAGAGGACATTTCCTCAACTAACTAGAAATTTGGAAGATTGAGGAACTCCTGGCCTCTCACCTCTGCCGTGTGAATTCACAGGATGAAGGAGGCTTCTTAGCTGAGGTACATGTGAGGACAGGGAACTTGGGCTGGGGTGAGAGATGCATCAGATCGGTCTGGAACACTGGAGCAGAGCTGGGATCGGAGACAGTCTGCAGGCCTGGGACATGCAAGGCTGGGCCCCTGAGCAGCGGAGGGAAAGGAGCCCTGGGAGGCAGGGTACGTTAGGGGCACGGAAAGTGGGGGAGGATGGCACCGAAGGTGAACTTGTCAAGCTTGTTCTGTGAGGTTCTCCCTTTAAGCCTTGTAAGACCTGCCCACCACTCCTCCATCCCAAAGCAGGGGGAGTAGCAAGGCAGCCTTAGCGAGCCCTCCTGAGCTGGCAGGGAAGTGGCGGGGGTGTCACAAGCCCAGGCCATGGGTGCCAGCAGAGAAGGGCCCTCATGTGCCATATGCGATGCTGGCCAGGCGCAGTTTAGGGGATCCAGGGTGTCTAAAATCACATAACCCTTACTTGTTTGGGGACCTAATTTGAGAAATAGTTTGGTTTACAAATGAAAATTGCTATGGCAATTATGGTATCTACAGTAGTCAGGTAACAACTACCTACCATTTATCGAGTGTTATTTACTGGGCACTGTGCAACTGTAAACCCACCCTGTCGAGTCCCCACGGCAGTCCTATTGGGTAGGTATAATTTTTATCCCACTCCGTCTTGGAGATGAGAAACCTTAGGCGCTGGGGGATTATATAATTTGTCTAAACTGAGTTCATGAACTAGTAAACAGTGAAGGCTAGGACTCAAAAACCCAGGCCTGTCTGACATCCCCATCAATATGTTGGCCACGGCAACTCTGGGAGTAGATTACAGATGGTTTTTATCCTGTTCCTTATGCTTTTTTGTGTTTGCCAAGTTTTCTCCATAAAATGGAGAAAAGTTAAT
>NW_012149618.1:2411823-2440431 GCF_000956105.1 Propithecus coquereli | reverse complement strand
TGTCATACTGTTGCTCCTGCAGATAGCAACCACAGATTCTAAATGAAATACAAAATCAACTAGCTGATAACACTGGAGAGCTACCAAAGCGGATAGATTCTAGAGAGCTTTGACACTTGGAAGAAGAAAATGGTACTGGATGGGCTCTGTCCTGCCACCTTTTTTTTTTTTTTTAAATCTTTTTAGCTTGAAGGTGAGCTTCAGTGACTGGCATCATACAGGCTGATGGAAACATCAAACTCTTTCTGACTTGAAGAGACAGAGAGTTCGAGGCACCCACAGCCCCCGCAAAGTGAGGGGAGAGTCCTTGAAAGAAGACAGACAGACAGGGAATCCAAATTCTGTGCATAAACTATGTCCGAATCTTTCTGACCTCCAGACCACAAACACAAGGGCAGCTCAGCTAAGGATAAAAGCACCCAACTGAGACTGGAGCTGCCGCCACATCTTAACAAGGCCCACGAGTGGCAGGGTTTCATTTTGAGTCCCACCAATTGCCTGATAAAACCAAAACTTCGGCACTCTTTGAAGGAATCCAGAGTCTCCGCAACAAAACATTTACAATGTTCAAGAGACTATCCAAAATTACTCAATGTACAGTTTTCTTTTTTTTTTAAATTGATGCATTATCAAGAATGGAGACTGAGTGACATGACCCAGATGTTGGAATTAGCTAAGAATTTTTAAATAGCTATTATCACTATATTAGTCAGGATTCTCCAGAGAAACAGAATAGGATGTGTGTGTGTGTGTGTGTGTGTGTGTGTGTGTGTGTGTGTGTGTGTGTTTATATACAGAGACAGAGAGAGAGATTTTTTTATAGGAATTGGCTCATGTGATTATGGAAGCGGAAAGTCCCATGACCTGCTGTCTGCAAGCTGAAGAACCAGGAAAGCTGTGGCATAATTCAGTCTGAAGGCCCAAGAATCAGCAGCACGGATGTCTGGGGACAGGAGAAGATGGATGTGCCAGCTCAGAGGTTACAATTCATCCTTCCTCCACCTTTTTGTTCACTGGGCCCTCAACAGATTAGACAACGCCCATCCACACTGGCGAGGCTGATATTCTTTACTCAGTCTGTTGATTCAGATCCTGATCTCTTCTAAAAACACCCTCACAGACACACCCAAAAATAATGTGTCACCAGCTATCTGGGCATCCCATAGCCCAGTCAAGTTGACACATAACATAAACCATCACAATAACCAGGCCCAATGGTGTGGGAAAAAAAGTGCTCATTTCAAAAAGAGGGAAAATCTCATAGAGAAATAGGAACTATAAGAAAGAATCAAATGGAAAATATAGAACTGAAAAATAAAGTATCTGAAATAAAAATTCACTGGATGGACTCAACAGGAGAATTGAGATAACAGAAGAAAGAGTTGGAAAACCTGAAGATGGACCAACAGAAATAATCTAATCTGAAGAACAGAGAGAAAAAATATTGAGAGGGAAGAACAGCAGAGCCTCAGGGACATGTAGGACAACAGAAAGATCTAACGTATATTTGATTGGAGTCTCAAAAGGAAAAGAGAGAATGAATGGGACAGAAAAGCTATTTCAAGACATAATGGCCCCAAATGTCCTAAATTTGATATGACACAAATTTACATGAGCTCCAAGGAGGATAAGTACAAATGCAATTACATCGCCAAATTCTGTTGGCTTTGTAGGCCCCACCTGTCCACACCAGTCTTCCTCTTTCTTTACCCCAAGTATTTCTGGGAGTCCCCAATGCATCCGAGGAGCTCGAGCCCACTAGCCGCCACTCCTCTCTGCCAGGCTCCCACCACAGGTGGCAGCTGTGCAGTGCTCTTCTGGCCAAGGCAGCTCCTCTGCGGAGATGCTGGCCCAGGCGCCAGTGCTCATCTCAGCCAAGAGTCTGCAGGTTGCAAGTCACAGAAACTTACCTACATAAAAGCAACTGATGAGGAACAGCAGTATATTCGTTTTCCATTGCTGTGTAATAAATTATCACAAACTTAGAGGCTGCAGATGACACACATTTATAATCCCAGAGTCTCTGTGGGCTAGGAGTCCAGGCATGGCTTAGTTGGGTCTTCCTCTGGGGGTTTCACAGAGCTACATTCAAGGTTCTGGCCAGGCTGACTTCGCCTTTGGAGAGTGCTTGACTGGGGAAGAATCTACCCACAAGCTCACTCAGGTCGTTGGCAGAATTCATTTCCTCGTGTGGTCAGAGCTTAGGCTCTGCTTCTTGCTGGACCTCAGCTCGAGGCTGCCCTCGGCTCCTTGCCACAAGGGGCTCCCAACACGGCCACTTGCTTTCTCAGGGACAGCCAGGGAGAGAGTCTCTTGAGTCACCCTGTTGACAAGAGTCTTATATGACAATGTGATCATAGAAGTGACACCCCGTCACTTTGGCAAATTCTATAGGTTGGAAGGAAGTCACAGTTCCCACCCACACTAGAGGGGGTGGGGATTATACACAAGCGTGAACCTCAAGAGATGCGGATCCACGATCCACACTGGAGTGTGTCTGCCACAAGCAGCATGGAGCCTACAGAGGAAGGGAGGCCTCCCGAGGGCCTAGGTGCAGGTGGAAAGGGCCGGGGAGAGAGGCAGCTACTTCCTGTTTTCCATGGTGCCTCTCTCGTCTCTACTTCTCTCTCTGAACCTTCTCCTGCACATCCGACTTCTATGCCTGTGCCCATGGGCCAAAGACGACTGCCCAGCCCCCCACATGGCCTGCAGGCTTCACTAGGACCAGCCACGAGCACTTCCATCTCTCCCTTCCATTTTCTCAGGAGATGCTGGTGGCCCAGCCAAGCCAATGATCTAGCTGCCCCTGGGTTGGGTGACCAGCCTTCCCAGTCAACCACAGCCAAAAAAGAAGCAGAGCCACAGAAACAAGCCTGGCTCCAGGGGCCTGCCACTTGTGGGTGGGGACACGTCTCTGCGACGGGAGAGCATAGGCTGGGCACATATCCCAAAAGATGTCTGCTTCAGCTGTCTTTTCATGGTTTCCTGAGCTAAACAAACAAAAACACCCAAGCCCTTTAGGAGCTAGGAGAGCAGCAGGTTCTCTTTGGACTTCAAGGCACAGTAGCTAAAGCATGTTCAGCTGCAAGATGGGGAGAATGCCCGTGGTCCCGAGAGGTCAGACTGAAAGCCTTGGGGCAGGTCGAGGACCAGACACCACAATGTCCCCCGCAATGTCTTTGTGTCTTCCTCCACCCTCTCTCTCCGGGCCCCCTTGAGCATACACTCTCCTTCCTCCTGGAGCCCAAGCACAAAAACAGAAAACTCAAAGCCTTCATGCAAATCACCTGTGCAAATAGATGCCCAGGGACTCATAAACTCCCAGCCTTCATCAGACAGACTCAGACAAATCCAAATTCTCTTTGGTCCCCGAGGATTTGTTACCTGACAGAGCTGTCGGCAGGATTAGAGATGAGACGTGTGAATCCCGAGGCTGGCGCCTGGCAGATGGTAGCTGCCTACTAAGTCAAGATGGGCGTGGTCTGCAGTGAAGGGAGAAGAGGAATTTTAAAAAGGGAAAGGAGACAGAGCAGGAAAGGAGAAGACGGTCGTGGTGACAGTCATGGCGGTGATTCTTAGCAAAAGTCCAAAGACCTAACTCAACACTCTGACCCCTTGTTACTCCAGGTGTAGCCCACGGACCAGCAGTGTCCACACTGCCAGGAAGCTTATCATTATAGCAGCGCAGAAGCTCAGGGCCCACCCCACACCCACTGAATCGGAATCTGCATGTAAACAAGACCCCGGCAGAGTCCTCTACACCTTGGGGTTTAAGAAGCACTGCTCTAACCCACTGGCTCTTGAGCTTGGCTGCACACTGGACCCACTTGGGAGCTTTTTTTTTTTTTTTGAGACAGAGTCTCACTCTGTTGCCCGGGCTAGAGTGCCGTGGCGTCAGCCTAGCTCATAGCAACCTCAGACTCCTGGGCTCAAGCGATCCTCCTGCCTCAGCCTCCCGAGAAGCTGGGACTACAGGCACGCGCCACCATGCCCGGCTAATTTTTTCTATATATTTTTAGTTGTCCAGATAATTTCTTTCTATTTTTAGTAGAGACGGGGTCTCGCTCTTGCTCAGGCTGGAACTTGGGAGCTTTTTTAAAAAAAACAGATGCTTGGGCCCCAGCTCCAAAGACTTGAGGTAATGTATGCCCCCGTCGTTGGGCTTTTGCAAAGCTCCCTGGGCGATTCTAACTTGCGGCAGAGTTCGAGAGCTGTTGCACTAGCCTCCTGCATCCGTGAGGATTGCATCCGGTTATGTGGAACGGCATCCACGGGCAAGGAAAGGAAAAGAAAGGAAGGTCTGGAGTCAGGCAGTCCAGAACTGAGACGATAACTCCAGGACGTAACCGAGGGCCCAGGCTCCTGCAAGCTTCCTGACCTGCTAACGGTAGGGGACCATCGTCCTCATGGTCACAAAATGTTTCTGTGCCCACAGGCGTCTCATCTTCATTCCAGGAAGGAAAAAAGGGGATAGGAGAAGGGATAAGGACAAAGTGTACATCCAACATCCGCAGGCAGAGTCCACTCTGCTTTCACAAGCTCTCTTGGAAGCCCCACCCAGCAGCTTCAGTTTATATTTAGTTGGCCAGAAGTATATCACGTGGCCACGCATAGCTACAAGGGACACTGAAATGCTGTGTGTTTTAAGCCAGACATGGTGTCGTTCTGAAAAAGGGCTACAGTCCTGTTAGTAAGAAAGACGGGGAGAGTGACTATTGGTCAAGAGTCCTGAAGGGCCGGACGCATCACCCTGGTACTTACATACTGGGCTTTGAGCGACAGTTTCTGCTTTGAGCGACACTCTAGCCTCCAGCTGATCAATCCCCTCCTCTCTGCACCGCAGGGGGGATTTTCTCCTGTCAGAGACCACCCTCCCAGCCGTGCTTGCTTGCTCCAGTCAGCACAGCCCCCACATCTGAGTTACCGCAGGCACGTGCCAGAGTGTCAGCGGCAGGTCTTCCCACACCTGCCCAGGACCTGACCAGCCACAAGGGGTGCTGGTGGATGGGGAGAGGCCAGGGAGGAAACCTCGTTTCTCCTGGGAGTAACAGTGGAAGTGTATTCCCCCTTACTCGACCAAACGGTTGATTTTCGTGAAAGTATTGTGTCAACTGCAAGGAGCAAGAACAACAGAGATAACGGGATGATGATGATAAAATTCTTCTGGGGGGAACTTAAGGCTGAGCCCCAACTTTACCAACTCTCCAAGGGCCCCCACCCCATTGTTGGAAAACAGCAGGAGGAAGGCTCCAGCCCCTCCTGAGTGGTCCAAGGCCATAGGTCCTAAGGCTGCCGAGGCCACGTGGGCTGGCCAGCGCCCCCACTCCCAGCCCCCAGCCTTTCCCCAGGCTGTTCTGACCTTGCACCCCCAAAGGAGGAGAACTGTCCGGAACTACGTTTTACTGTAGCAAATTGTTCTGCTTCCAGATGGCTTGGGACCAAAGCCATGTCATTTGCCGCAGTCTCTGCATACGGGAGTTGGGCCAGCAGGATGCCTGGGGACACTGCAGGGTGTCCAGGAGAGGCTGTAGAGCTTCTCACCAACAGTGTGGCATCACTGCAGCTGCCCACTGCCTCCAGACCCCAATGTCAGTCCCCCTGTTCACCTGCTCTGAGCCATTTCCCATGGTGGGCGACAGCAGAGCTGGGCAGGGAGACCCTCTGCACATGTCTTAGGCCTTGGTCTCAGGCCCTGGGGCTGATAAACATTCAGCCAGGGGAGAGGCACTACTGAAGGAGTGAGGGGGCACTTGTACCTTCCACACCCACACCCTGCTTTGGGGAACAGAGACAAGTCTCGGCTCTGCCACTGAAGGACCCTGTGACATCAGCAAACCTTGGGCCTCAGTTTCCCTAGAAGCCCAATATAGCTCCAGCTCCCATTCTTCAAGGTGGGCTTACACAGTCTCTATGGTTTGCATTTTCAGTATTTAGCAATCACCAAGTGATGTAGAATTGAGCCTCTACTATATCTGATAAGTATCTTCTATATTAAGCATCTTCTATATTCCAAACCCCATTCCAGGTGATGTCCATGTGTTTTCCTATTTAATCTTCACAGAAACTCTGTGGAGGTACTGCTATTACTCCCATTTTACAGATGAGGAAACTGAGGCTCAGATTATGAATTAGGATTAAATTTGGTAGCCAATGACAGCAAACCCCAAGTAACGATGGCTTAAGCAAGATAGCCCCCAAGATGGCTGAAAGCTATATATTTATTTCTCTAACATGTAGAAGTCCAGAGGTAGTTGTGCACAGTGGTTCTAAAGCTCTCAGCATCAGGGACCCAGGTTCCTCCTCTTTTGTCACTTTATCCTCCATTCCCAAGGTCACCTCATTGTCCCAGAGGACTAAACCTTCTCTTTAAAGACAGTCCCATAAGGTTCCTGTGCCTCTTCTGCTTATATCTCATTGGCCAGAACTTCATCACATGTCCCTATCTAGCAGCAAGGGAGGCTGGGAAATGTAGTGTTTGTTTTGGATGATCCTCTGCCTGCTAAAAGTTGGCATTTTGTTGCAATAAAGGCGGTCATGGGTGGTTAAGAACATAGACTTCCCATTGAGTCAGACTGCCTGGGTTCAGTCCCGTTTCCGATGTGTGACCTTGGGTAGTTTATTCATTCATTTATTCAGCAGCTATTCACTGGGCATCTACTCTGTCCCAGGCACTGTTCTAGGAGCTAGGGATATAGCAGTGAACACAAAGACAAAAATTTCTGCCCTTGTGGAATTTATATCCTGGTGGAGGGAAATAAACGATCTAATAAGGAAAACTGTGTTAGGGAGTATTCGGTGCTGGGAGAATGCAGCAGGGAAGGGGCAGGAAGTGCAGTTACACAGGCGTTGGGTGGTGCCCAGGAATCGCTGGGTGAGAGTGCTCCAGGGAGGAGGGACCTCCATGCAAAGGCCCTGAGGCGGGAGTGCACCTGGCTTGCTGGCAGACTAGCAAGGAGGCAGAGTGAGGGCAGGCAGACTCGGGGACAGGACCCAGGCTCTCCTCTCAGTGAGACGGGGACTGTGAGAAGTGGGTGATGAGGAGGAAAGAAGGATGATCAACCAATTCCCGGCTGCTGAGTTGAGAATACCTGAAGGGGCAGAGAGGGAGCAGGGAACTCAGCAGGAGGCTGCCAGGACAAGCAGAGAGAGGTGATGGTGGCCACAACAGGGCAGAGGTGGGGCAGTGGGAGCGATCAGAGTCCCATGCACTGTCTTTTGAAGGAGGAGCTGGGAGGATTTGCTGGCATGTCACCTGTTGGGTACAAGGGACAGTCAAGGGTGACTGCATGTCAGCCTGAGCATCTGGAGGGGGAGCTGCCCATTTATTGAGAAGGGGACAGCGGTGAGTGAAGGAGGCTTGGGGGCAGGGCTTGCAGAGGGAGCACGGGGAGTCCGGGTTTGGACGTGTGGAATCCGAGGACCTACTGGACTCCGGGCAGAGAGCGCAGGAAGGCAGGCGGGCATGCAAGCCTGGAACCAGGGAAGAGCCCAATCTGGAGACATAAATTTGGGATGCGCCAGCACATGGATGATATTTAAAGGCAAGAAGTAGAAATGAGACTAAGGAGGTAAGTATGGTTATTTAATCTCTGCATGCCTCAGTTTCTCCATCTGTGTTATGAGGATTAAATGCAGTGAAATATAAAGCACTTAGACCATTGCCTGGCAATGTCCGTAGTGGTGGTTGCTAGAACTTGGCAAGGCTTGTTGGCTTGCCACTTGGTGGCTACTGCGTTACCACCTGGCCAGCGAGTCGCTCAGAGGACTGTGCTGGGTGTTCCAGGAGAGGCTGCTGAGAACATTGTGTAATGCCTCACCCTGGCATTCAAGGCCCTTTGCAACTCGGCCCACATTCCGGACTTAACCCCCAGCTCTTCTCCCTCTCAGACCCTCTCCCAATCCTCTGCCCCCTCACCCTGGATAGACCACGCCTAGTCAACACCCCAATGTGATTCCTTCTCTGCGTCCGTCCCTGGTGACCTGGCACCCTCTCCAACTGCCATCTCCGTGGGCCCACGCCCTTCAGAGGACTGTTGAAAAGAGCCGTGGTGGCACTGAGGGGACGAAGGATGCCCTCCAAAGTGGCTTTGTGGGAAACAGGGTCACGTGGACCCCGGCTGTCCAGTGTTCGGGAGCCTTATGTGGTGACCATGCTTTCTTGCCCACGGTGGAGGACCCAAGGCCTGACAAGGATCAGGGTACTCCTCAGTTGGCAGGACAGTAGGTGGAAACTGGGTATTGTCCTGGAGATCGGGGACACCGCGGCTGTGGCCGCAGGTTGAAGAGTCAAGCAGCCTGCACACACAGGAGTCAGCAGGACACGCAGGAGTCTGAGAAGCTGCAGTGCCACCCGCTGCCACCCAGCCCAGCGTCCCTGTGGTTCCAGCAGCATCGTGGGCTATTTAGGGGTGTGTGAAGATGTGGAGACTCCCACGGTCTGGAGGCTCCCTGTCCCCGCTTCCCTCAACCATCTTCTGATGGCCACGGCTTGCCTGGGATTTCTGGTCCTCACATCAAAAAGGAGGCTGCACGAGGGTGCAGGAAGTATTTCCTCTTGTACCCTGACCCTTTGAGGGCACAGCCCGAGTCCTTGTGGCCAGCGCCCCTGTGGACGGGCGGACCACTGTCCCCGCTGCACTACAGAGCTGGGGGCATCTGGTCCCACAGCTACCGCACCAGCACAGGAGCCGGGACTGGCGCCGGGGCTCTGGCTCCAAATCCGGCCACCTTGCTCCTCCGCACTGCCCGGCTCCCAGCCCCCAAGAGACGTCCCAGCTTCCGAGTCTGGAGGTGGAGATTTCCACAGCACAGTGGGTGACACGGGGCTGGAGGTCAGCTCGGCTGGTCTTGAATCCCTGCACTCCCTCGCAGTGCGGACAGGCCATATAACCCCTCTGTGCCTCGGTTTCCTTCTGGTGAAATAAGACTAGTAACAGGTTGATTGTGAAGATTCAACGATTTAAAACAGGTAAAGCTCTCAGGACAGGCCCAAGCATGCAGAAGGTGCTCACTCAATGCCTATCGTGGTTTTTATTTAGCACACGTTTGTCTGCAGCCTGCCTGCTGCTGCAGTGCCCACGCCTTAGGCCTGCCCAGGTCTCCCTGAGTCCCAGGTTCTAGACTCGCCTGGGACGGCTGGGCTCTGCGAGGCCTCCCAGAAGCTGACGGGCGTCTGTGGGGTCCTGGCTGGTGCCACAGCCCTCTGACACTCCTCAAGGCCACGTCCTATTCAGCCCCCAACCCCCTCTGACACCGGCCCTGGCTCCTCTTTGCAGATTTTAATGAGAACGGCTTCATCGACGAGGAGGACCTGCAGAGGATCGCCCTGCGCCTGCTCGACACTGACGACGTGTCTGAGGACCTGCTGATGGACCTCACAAAACACGTGTGTACCCAGGGCAAGGGGATCAGTTGTCACTCAAAGCCCCGGATGTCAGGCACCCTCTGGAAGAGACCCAGGGCCAAGCCTGAGGCAGATGGCATCTCGGCCTGTGGTGCGCATGTTCCGTGGGGGCTGCCCTGGGGTCAGGCAGCTCGAGGCGCCCTGAGGAACGGGTACA
This sequence comes from Propithecus coquereli, assembly GCF_000956105.1. Taxonomy (NCBI): domain Eukaryota; kingdom Metazoa; phylum Chordata; class Mammalia; order Primates; family Indriidae; genus Propithecus; species Propithecus coquereli. The sequence goes on along the minus strand of NW_012149618.1, from coordinate 2,430,871 downwards.
TAGCCGAAGGCAACTGCCCCTCAATTTTCTGTCCCTCCTCCAAGTCCCTTCTAGGGTCCCCAGAGCAGTGTGCCCGACCCACCCACTCCAAGGGGCCTTCTGCCAATATGGCGGTCGCCATAGGCGGGTGAGCCAATAGCAGCAGGGCAACAGACAGACACGTCACAACGCCCCCTCCCCACGTGGCCCAGCGCAGCACAATGCCCAGGTGTGCTAGGGTGACAAGACGTGAGAGCAGCCCTGCAAACCCAACACAGGGCGTGCATCTTTGTTTTCAGACCATGGCAACAGTCAAGTGTCCCTGGTCTGGGTGGGAACTAGGAGGAAGATAAAAGCATGAGAACTGTTGTCACCTCTGCCTCCCTGACCTTGTCACCCGGCCCTTGCAGTGCAGAGCTCCTGCCTGTGCTGAGAACCTGCTTCCCGAGGGTCAGGGGGCCTGGCCCTGGCATCTGGCAGCCACATGGCTTGTGGTCTGTCTCCCTCCCTCCTCCTGTGTCCCCATGTCACTGCCTGACACCAGGTCCCACTCAGCCCCTTCCGTGCCCCCGACCAGGTCCTGAGTGAGTCGGATCTGGACAATGACAACATGCTGTCCTTCTCAGAGTTTGAACACGCGATGGCCAAGTCTCCAGATTTCATGAAGTAAGGAGTTCTGGAGGGGGAGGGGCTGCCCAGAATAGTGGGGGGCCGGAAGGGTACCCCAGTCTCCCCTCGGCGGAGGAGGCATCTCAGTCTTTTCAAGGAGGTTGTGAGTTTCCAGGGCACTTGGCAGATTTTTCTAGAACCAGCAAAACCGGGGCTTCTGAGAAATACCACGGGATAGTAAAAGGCAGAGGGGAGGACCGGATTCCAGGCTTTGCAAAGACATGAGGGGTCCGGCCTCAGGAGCATGCCCTGTGACAGCCAGCACAGCTGTGTGCCCCGCCTGGCCACTGCTGGTCCTGCTCCCCTCCCCCACCGCCCCAGCAGTCCCCTGGAGCCGGGGATTTGTGGGGGCTGTGAAGGTGCAGGTGGCAGAGCTCGGGGAAGAAAAGAAACGTGACGAGAGAAGCACCCAGTTCTACATCTGGAGCAGGAAGGGGCCCTAATAGTTGACTGTGGCCCAGGTGCCCTTGAGATGATCGGCCATCTCCACATCTCCCCGGCCTGTAGAACAGTCTGTTCTGGATCCTTCCAGTTACGGGATACGCACTCCCCCTGGAGGCAGCCCCTGTCATGGCCTTCGTCACCCATGCTGGTGTCCGTGGACGTGTTGCCTACTCCTTGGTCCCATTCTGCCCCTCGGCCTCATGGTCTAGGTGATGGCAAGGACGTGTGCCTACGAGAGATGTTTTAGCAAACAAACCCCAACAGAACAGAGAGCTAGACCTCAGCGAGCACCAGGACAGGGGCCAAGACAGCTCGGTCCCTCTCTGGGCCAGCGTCCCTGCCTCCCACCTCGTCCCCCCACGCTCGGCTTATCCCCCACGCCAGCAGTCCCCAAACACGGCCTCCCTACGGTGGGCACGTTTATACCTCCTTGGGTTTGAGTGACGTTCAGTGACCTCCAAGTGATGTCCCTCAGCTCTGACTCCACATTCCCAGAGAGAGAATCCGACTGAGGTCCCGCCCTCTCCAGCCACCCGGATGAGCGAGGCCTCCACGCCAGCACGCTTGCCAGGGGCCTGGGGCTTGGCCGCACCCTCCTTAGAGACCCCAACCAGAGGAGATTCCTCTTCTCCAGGACAGCCCAGTGCGTGATGGAAGCTGGAATCCCCCCACCTCGAGTTTCTCTCTTAATCGCTCCCCGCTTTCCCCTGATCTCAGCACTGCAAGGTTCTGAGACCCTTTGCATTCTGGTGATGCTAAAAGCAGCCTTTGAGAAAGGGACACGAGACTTGGGCCAGGGAGGGCGCCTCTCGGACTGCTGTCAGCCCCAGAGTCAGAGGGCCCCTGAGAACGGCAGGCTCAGTGGCTCACAGAATTCTTTCCTTCAGCTCCTTTCGGATCCACTTCTGGGGCTGCTGATGTGGCAGCCAGCACAGCGAACGCCAGATCTGGCAGCCTCGAGGGAGACCGTGGGAATCCACCCCCTCCAGGCACTGGGGGTTCTGCTTTGAAGTGTGACTTTGTCCCAGGCCCTCCCTCACCTCTCGCGTATCGTTTATTAAATAAAGCACAAGAAAAGCCGTAGCCCATCAGTTCATTGCTGTTTAAACGCAGGATCATATACAAGTACTTTGCATTAAGAACTGCTCATTCCAGGGCTTAGGTTTGCAGTGACGCCGACCAAGCTGGATGGCAGTCGCTCTGAGGGCAGGGTTCGGGCTTGTCCTATGTCATAGCAGAGGACCAGGCCAAATGGGATGAAGTTCACTAGGAAAATACAAGTCCTTCCCTCCCGTCCCCAGAACCCCGCCCCGCACCCCGCAGGCGGATCTGCACAGGCTGTGCACACAGCGCTCATTCCAGCCGGGGCCTGGCTCCCCAGTCCTCTCCCGAGGGAGACGACATCTCGGCCCCACATAGCACCCCCAGGCCCTGGGGATGGGACAGCATGTGACCAGCGATCAGGGTTCATTTGCTTTGCTGTTCGGCCAAGCTCTGGAATGAATTTGGCCACCACAGAGACCCTTCGGGGCCCAGCTAATCGGGGATTTTAAGATACAGAAGCAGCCCCTCATGGAGAGCCACCGGATGCCCACCTGATGGGCACATGGTTTCTCTTATCTCTGCTGTCCTCGGGGAGGTGTCCAGATGCTGCCACAGAGGCAGGGCTGTTTCAGCCTTGGTTATACTTGAACCTTGCTGTGGTCTTCTTGCCTTCAGGGCCTGACTCACCCATTCATGGGCAATAAAGGCCCCGTTGCTTAGTGGGGTCCCCTTGATCAAATCCAGGAGTTGCTGGAATGTCGGAGAAGTCCTGTGGTGTGGGTACACACCTGGCTCAGGTCCCCATCCCAGATCCTGTCTACGAACGAGCTGTCACCCACATGCTGCCCATGCCCCAGCAGGCAGGAGCCTCCGGGAGGTGGGGAGCAGAAGCTTGGTGGGAACAGACACTCCAGACCCCCCTAGGCCACCGTAGAAGTGTGGCCTAGGCACCCACTCCCAGCGCCCACTTCTGGTCTGGAGTGGCTTAGTCCTGGGCCATTTCCTCCCATTCCCTTCCAGAAACAGCTTCACCTGTCCACACCAGTCTGAGCAGAATGCAGGAGTGGCCACTCCCCATAGCTTCTCCCAGGCACCCGCCCTCCGCGGGGTCCTCGTGATCCCAAGGGCTGTGTCGTGCCTGCCCCTCTGTCTCCACATGGGCCATGACAGGGTGTGTCATGCAAAGACCAGGGCTTGGGAGTCAGCTAGACCTGGGTTCCAATTCTTGCTACATCACCTCCCAGCTGTGTGAGCCCGGGCAACTTCTCACCTTCTCTGAGCCTCAGTGTCTCTTATCGGTAAACTGGGACAATGGCGCCTCCCTCACAAGTTCCCGTGTGGACCGAGTGATGCCAGGGCAGGCTCCGATGGGAATTCCTTTCCATCTCACGGCCTGTGCAACACTCTGGGGCCACCTGCCCCTCATTCTCAGACGTGGGTGATCGGGCTTCCTCGCTTACACCAGTGGAAGCAGGTGGGAGCTCTCTATACCTGAGTGACCTGCCACTAAGGCTTGGGAACTCCCCAGTTCCACCTGTCCCACCCTGGGGGAGAAGGTGGGTGGACCCGCCAGGTAGCTGGACCCTGCTTTTCCTGGGCTCGAGTCCCTTGGGCTGAGCTTCCCACGGGCCCTTAAGACACAATGCTGTGTGACCCTCGGGGGTGCTTTCCTGCTGTGGCCATATATCCCTGCGCCCAGAGGAGAGGTGTGTGGGATGGTCGTGGCTAAAGATTTTATTCCAAGCAAGTCAACCTGCTGGGGGCCAAGGCTCTCAGGCCACCGGGCCTCATGCTCTGAACTCAAAGTAGCAGTCTCTGCTCCGCCGCTCTTGTGGAGAGACCCTCTTCCCTGATGGGAAGGTCTGGTAGGTCTTCGGGTTCTCAGGGGACACTCTTAAAAGGTTCCACTTGTTCTTCAGGCTCAGCGGAGGCCTGGGGGTGAAGATGGGGCCAGCGTTACACAGTGTGCTGGAGAGGGAGGGTGACACCTGCCCACTCCCCAGCCCACCTGCCCCTGCTGCTGCTCATCAGCTGGACACCCGACAGGTCACCCTGGATGTGAGATGATGACAGCCTGCATCTGCACAAGTGGTTCAGAGTGAGGACACAGGCCTCAGATAGTCCCGCGTGGCTTGCAGCCCTAACTCCTGCTAGAAGTGCACACATAAAAATGGATTTGGGTTGCTGTCTCCCTCTTGGCTTTGTTTTGAGGACTAAATAGGCAATGCTCATGAAGCCCTTAGCATAAAGCTGCACAAGGAGCAGACACTCAACCGGTGTGCTGGGGAATGGTGCCGGTGGTGCTGATGGGAATGGAACTCCAGGAGGGGAGGGACTTGCCCCAGGCCCCAGAGCCCATCACCGACGCTCTTACCCCCAACCACCTGGCTGGCCCTCTGCGCTGGGCATGAAACTATCGGCAGTAGTGCAGGCTGCCTGGCAATGTGGAGAAGGAGCAGAGTTGGGGTGTCCCAGGCTCCCCAAAGCTATGGGAGGGGCAAGCCTTGGCCAGAGCAGTCTCAGGAGGAGATCTGTCCCCAGGAGAGGCCCATTCTGTCCCCGGGGACCGACTGGCTCAGAGCCACCTGAAGCACAAAGATGGCCAACCCCAAGTCCTGGAGTTGGTGATGGGAGATGCCAGTTCCTTTTCAAGCCCAGCCTCCAGCCAGCCAGCCAGGCCACCCAGCGGAAGTCCCCAGGTGATTACTGAGCCTCAGTTTCCCTATTTATAAATTAGGCCCATTATCTTACAGAGAGGAACTTTTAGAGGCACTGAAGTCTGTTTCTTTAAAAACCATTAAACTTTATGGAAATGGATGCTGCTTTAGCAGTAACGAAGAGGCTGAGAAACCCAGATCTATCCACTGACCTCCTGGCACAAGGAGAGGCCTGGGCGTCAGGAGGGAGATAGCACAGTAACTGCCTGCGTGGATCATCTGTCAGGGTGGGGTGGGCCTTCCCCAGGTAAAGGAGCTCTCTCAGATAAAAGCATCAAGGGGCAGGTAGTAAGGAACTTTCACATTTTTTTAGATGGACAGTTGGACTTGCAAGGTATTTTCAAATCCCTAGGAGAACACTTCCGAGTCTGCTTGGTGTAGTTCCCGTCATGTCCGCCAGAGGGAAGAAGCCTCTTGCTGCTGGCAGCAGCCGTGTTTGGACTAGTGTAACTGCAAGGCTGCGGTTGCAGGGGAGCAGTCTGCAGATTCTGGCCAGCTCAAGGTTTGCTCCCAAGCTCCCAGGGCATCTGGCTGGGAAATTGCTCTTCCTGACTTGCTCATTCAGTCTCCTGGCGTCCCTCCTGAGGCTGCCCAACCCCTGGCCCCAGTGCTCTGTAACTGCCACACTGCATTGCAAGTTTTAGGGCAAGGCTACTAACTCATTGCTCAGCCTGGCTGAGAGCCAGTGCCTCATGGATTGTGCTGGTTGACCGCATGGATAGAGGGAGGGCAGGCACTCACAGGTCGGTGGGGAGAGGGTACCGGTCCTCTCTCACAGGCAGGACGAAGTAGGGGACCCGGGGCACCGTGCCCGTCTTGTCTCGATAGTACTTCCGATGCTGCTGTACCATCTACGGCTCAACCAAGGAAGAGACGACAGGTTGTTAGTGTGCAGGAGTGACCTCAGGCACCTGCAGCCCATGCCTGGCTAGACCTGGCCAGGAGACCCTGGAGGAACCCCAGCGTTGCTGGGGCCCTGGCTCAACTGCTGACCAGCTGGGTGTCCACTCTGAGCCTCAGTTCCTCATCTAATGCGGATAATGACACCCACTCTACCAGCTTTGCCACAGACAGTAAATGAGACAAGGGGGCAGCTAAGATAAAGAGCGAGCACCCAGTCCCACAGGGCACACACTTGCTGTGCACACGGACACTGGAAGCCCGTAAGCTCTGTGTGGGTTTGCTCATCCACGTTCTGTGTGAGAGCCACTGAGATGGTCCCACAGAACCCTTAGGGGCTGATGGCAATGCCCTTGTCCTGCTCCCAGAGCCAGGTGCCTTACTCATACAGGTTCTCTGCCCTGAGACCAGGAGGCACCCGTGTCCTAGAAACCAGGCTGGGGGCAATGTTCGCAAGAGGGGATGGGGAGAGCAAGCTCTCTGGGAACGAAGCAGAGAATGAGCCCTCGGCCCCACGGAGGGATGAGGGCCAGCTCAGGCCCACGCATCGTGGCCCGCTGGGGTGTGTCAGAACCAGATCGGGGCAGAGTGGGAGGTTTACGAGCCAGAGGAGCAAGACAAGAACATCAGGGGTGTGGGCGCCCCCTTCCTCCTCCTCGCTTTCCCAGGGGGCAGTTTGGTCCAGTCTGGGGCTGAGGCCGACTGGGGCACACACTCAGAGGGACTGTGGGGCAGGGAGCAGGCAGGGCTGGGCCGGGGCTAGGGGGCTGGTGTGGGCCTTTGCTCATATGTGATTCATCCTGTGGGTGAACCTTAGGCCCTTTACTCAGCTGGAGGGTCAGCGGGGGTCTGCAGGGCCAAGAGACTGTGGGGGGGGCAGAGAGGAGGGCAGGAACACCCTCAGAGACCCCCTGCAGTTGGGGGAACAGAAGCAGAAGCCACTGAGGCCCCTGGGGGTGGGAGGAGATCAGGGAAGCAGAGTCCCTAGCCAAACTCGCCAGGTTCCCTGCTGGCTCAGGGGCTCTGAAAATGCCAATCAAGACACTCTGGAGGGTGTGAGGTCTGCCCTGGCCCTGCCATCAGCCTCTCCCCTCTCAGGGCTGGCGGGCAGGCGGGGAGGCGGCAGCTCACCTGGTAGAAGTGAGAGAGCCGGCCGGCGTGGTCGCTATCCAGGTTGAAGCGGGTGTAGCTGGGCGCGTGCAGCGAGCGGTCCCTGGTGAGCGAGCGGTCGACGAGCACGAGGTCGGGGTTGGGGGAGAAGATGGTGGGAAAGTGGCCGCCCCTGCCACGCTCCATGGCGGCGTTGCGGTGGTCCTGGAAGTACTTGAGGGTGGTGGTGCCGTAGGGGGAGCCGAAGGAGAAGGCCGCACCGGGAACGTGGCCTTGGTACCTGCCACGGCAGCGGGGCAGGGGAGGCGCAGATCACTGAAGGGCTCCAGGGCCAGCTCCAGAGAGGGCCTTAAAAACTGAGGGTGAGGCCGGGCGCGGTGGCTCACGCCTGTAATCCTAGCTCTCTGGGAGGCCGAGGCGGGCGGATTGTTTGAGCTCAGGAGTTCGAAACCAGCCTGAGCAAGAGCGAGACCCCGTCTCTACTAAAAATTAGAAAGAAATTAATCGGCCAACTAAAAATACATAGAAAAAATTAGCCGGGCATGGTGGCGCATGCCTGTAGTCCCAGCTAATCGGGAGGCTGAGGCAAAAGGATTGCTTGAGCCCAGGAGTTTGAGGTTGCTGTGAGCTAGGATGACGCCACGGCACTCTAGCCCAGGCAACAGAGTGAGACTCTGTCTCAAAAAAAAAAAAAACAGGTTGAGGTTGGGGGCCTTGAGAGCCTTCCTAAGGGGCACCCCCCACCCAGGTGTTTGGGGAAGGCCAGTGGCAGGGTCTCTGCCTAGAGGGTCAGCTCTCCAGACCAGAGGCTCACACCGGGGCCAGAGCACCGGTGCCCCTCAGCCAGGCCGCAAAGAAATCGCTCCCCCTCAGTGGGCCCCATTCACTCAGGGGCTGGCCCGAGATGTGGGGGCCTCCTCCAGCGCTGACATTCTGTGGCCGTCTCCTTAAAGGGCAGAGAGTATGAGAAGAAGCCGTTGGGGACCCCGTCAAGGGAACGTGGCAGGTGCTAGATCCCTTACAGCCGAGGCCTGGATTCCAGAGCTCTGCACAGCCCTGCCCCCAGCACGACGGCCTCCCGAGGCGCCACTCCTACGGCCCGGAGACCTCGACCGAGGCTCTGGATCCCTGAGAGCCTTGCAAGGAGCTCCTCACCCTCTGCGACCAATGAGGTGCAGTGAAAGGGACAGGAGGCAGGTGAGCAGAGACCTCGGCGACACAGGCACTCGCAAGACCCCTGGTGAAACGAGACTCACTCAGCCAAAGATTCGTCTGGGCAAAGCACGAAGAGAGTCAGGAATCCCCAAGGAGAATGGGCATCGGACTGTGGCCAACACGGGAAAGATCAAAGCTTTCCAATCAGCACGACCCTCGGCGCCCCAACCCCTCACCCTCCGAAGTTGGGCCTCTGCCCCAGGATGCTCTTGAAATCGCTCTTCACAGGCCACCAACACCCCTCCTGCCGCTACTCGGGGGCACTGCTCATCTCGCTCTGCCTCCTGTGGCACCGGGTGACGCTGGCCTCTCCCGCTGCACTTGGTTTTCATTACACTGCCATTTCCTGCTGCTTTTCCCCTGCATCTTGGACAATCCCTTCCCAGTCGCTCACGATCCCCCTCCTCTGCCCATCTCTTAAGTGCTGGTGCTCCTCTGGGGTCTGTCCTGAGTGATGGCAGCCACGCCATGACCTTGACCACCACCTGCGTGCCGATGACCCCTGGACCCAGCTCCAGCCTAGGAGCTCTCTCCAAGCCTCAGATGCTGCACACAGTTGCACGCAGACATCTCCCAGGGGTGCCTCCCGGCATGACCTCCCACTCCCACCTTCCCCGGCAGTCTGGTCCCATGTCCGTGAGAGTACTCCCTGGCTGTCCAGGTCAAACGCTCGGGCATCCCCCTCCCTCACATCCAACTGGTCACCAAGTCCTGTAGCTCCGGCTGCACCCTGGGAGCTCGGCCACAGCACCTCGGACCTGGGCTGTGGCCGTCGCATCCTCCTTGTGCTCCCAACTGCACTCAGAACCCTCCCCTCCAATCTGTTCTCCACACTTCCAGCACACTGAGCTTTCCAGAGTCAAATCCTTAGTGTGGCATTCAAGGCCACTCGTGAGCTGGCCCTTGCCTACTGCTCTAGCCTCATCAGCTGCCTGCGCCCCAGGCAGCTGTCTAGATGCCACTGTACACTGTCGCTCTCTCCCTCTCTCCCTCCCCTTCCTGAGTTCTTGCCGTGGGCCTTGGGCCTCAGTCTCCTCACCAACAGAATGGGTGCTGGCCCGGAATTAGACAGCGATACATGCTTTCCTTCTTTTCACCTTCAGGAAAGAGGCAAGAAAGCTAAGCAGAGTGACCACTGACATACCTTCCCATCCCCATGTTTCCACTGTATTTATTTCCACAAATAAAAAGAGTCCTTCCCCGGCTCCTGGTCCCAGCCACCCCGGACAGCTGCGCCTTCCCAAGTCTCGCAGCTCGGGCTGTTGGCTGGGCCCGAGCAGCGGTGAGGTGGCGGAGCAGCCACAGAGGTGACAGGCTGCACCGCCCCCGCCAGCTGCACAGGCCTCTCTGGGGCCTCACTGCTCACGTGTCTGGACACCACGGACGCGCGCCCTTGACACCGTGACCCTGGCAGTCATGACCCTTCTCCACCTGCCTCAGTGCCCTTCCTGCTGGTCCCCCGAGCCCCCGTGGAGGCCATGTCTCCTGACCTGGGCAGACGGCGGGGCTGGGGAGTGCCTTGTTGTCCTCTCCCGTGAGCTGTGTGGCCACCTTAGCCACTTTAGGACACAGAGTCCTCCTCTTTGCCAGGACACGCCCCCCTCCCTGTCTGCACCCCTCCCCCACTGCCCCCAAGGCCTCGTCCCCTCAACCCATCTCTCCCTGTCTCGCTCAGCCTCCATCCCTCCTCTTGGCCATCTTTACTGTCCCCTCCCCTCTTAGCTTCTTCCCCTCTGCCTGAGAATGAGCATGCGCCTTTCCTGGACTGCAGGGTCCCCAGGACACCTTGCTGCGCCCCACGGACTGTCCTCCTCCTCCCACACATCCTGAGCCCTCCAGGGGGTCCTGCGCCCTCTGCCTTTATGTCCCAATCCTACGCCTTCCTTGCCCTCCCTTCAGTCTGACTTCAGACCCACCCCTTGAACGCGACCTCTACTTCTAGATGAAGGTGATATAAGAGCATCCCGTTGCCAAAGCCCGTGTCCTTGGCTCACGCTGTCTCTCTGCAACATTCGCATCGAGGAGGAAACGTGTTTGGAAGAAAACCTAGAAGCAGAACTCCTGAGATACTTTATGCTGCGGACGACACTTAACAAAAATATAGATTCGACAAATCAAGACACCAAAGACAAGTGACAGGGAGATGCTGTTTCCTCTGTCCTGAGAAGTCCTCCCACAGGCAGGGAGCTCCACGCCAGGCCCGTCCCCAGGCCCCCTTGCTCTTCTTGTGCATTGGAGGTGGAGGAACATCTGAGTGGTGAGTTGAGAAGAAAAAACCGGGCTGCTTGTAGGCCGGCCCTCCCTCCTCCTCTGCCTTGGAAGCGAGGAAGCACGGGGCGCCCTCAGTGCCTTGGGTCTTGGATGGACAGACTGCTCGTAGGGGAGGAGAGCCCGTCCCAGCCCAGCCACCTCTCCCATTCTCAGAGTCAGGCTTAGCCTCATTCCCCATTGACAGAGCTGACTCTTTCATCTTACTTCGCAAGTGCTTCAGATCGTAGGGAATGAAAGACAGACCAGCTGTCAGGTGCTGCCAGACCCCAGCATAAAGAGAAAGCAACAGAATGAAAACTAAAGATCGTCTGTGACATTGTGCAGGGAAAAAAGCGTGGCCTCAGAGTGTCACACCGGCCCAGTGGCCATTCAGGTGTAAAGCCAGCCTTTCCTTGCATGAAAGAACTCAGGAAATGAAGCTCTCACAGACTCTTCTTGAAGGTAGTGTTCAGTGACAAAATCCTGCCAGCCAAGAGGTGAGTCAAAAGAAAAAAACCAGCTCAGTAATGTAGAAGCTCTGTCGGAATGAGTGGTGGTGAGCTCCCAACCTACATAAGCGCAGAACTGGGAATAGCAACTAGGTGAGTGATGGTTGCAGAACAGAATGTAAATGTTATAAAACCTGTCACAGTAAAGCTAATTTAGGCACCCAAAATTGGGGGGTGGGTGGAGGGGAGATGGGGACGCACTTACTAAGAATCTCTTTAAATAGAGTCAACCCAACCCATGGCATCAAAAATTGAAACATGTCGTTAAAAAGAAACACAACATCATGACTCTAAGTCTAACCCTTCAATGGTTTTTATCTCCTCTCTCTCTCTCTCTCTCTCCTTTAGAGTGATCTTTTAGGAACTAATATCTCCTGTAAGGAATTGACATTTATCTAAATTCTACCTTTTTTTTTGAGACAAAGTCTCACTCTGTCACTCTGGGTAGAGTGAGTGCAGTGGCATCAGCCTAGCTCACAACCTCAAACTCCTGGGTTCAAGTGATCCTCCTGTCTCAGCCTTCCAACTAGGTGGGACTAAAGGCACACAGCCATGACGCCGGCTAATTTTTCTATTTTTAGTAGAGACGAGGTCTCACTCTTGCTCAGGGTGGTCTTGAACTCCTGAGCTCAAGCGATCCTCCCACCTCGGCCTCCCAGAGTGCTAGGATTACAGGCGTGAGCCACCGTGTCCAGTCTAAAGTTGACCATTTTACTTCAGTTTCGTTCCCTTCAGTTAAGCTCTAGTAAGAGGAAATTTCATGCTTTTCATTTAAAAATAGAAAATATGATCACATTTTTATAAAGTTGCCCTTGTCTATCCTATATCCGTCCATCCATCCGTGCACCTCTCCGTCCTTGTCATCTGATTATACACGTGGAAAGAAACTGGGGATAAAGTCCACCAAATGTTAGCCCTGGATAATTCTGGGGGTTTGGATTGGGGGTGATTTATTTGTTGCTTTCTTCTTTGGACACATATCATTTTTGAAAAAGAGAATCAGATGGCATTAAATGTTAATTTATTGGGAACCTACTGTTTGCTGGCACCATGCTAGTGCTGGGAATACAAAAACCCTGCTTCCTCGAGCCCACCCTTCATTCCACATCTACTGAGTCACGGGGTGCGTGTGCCGGTGCCACGCCGGTGCTGGCACGGGCACAACCAGCTCCCGCTCCAGTGGGACCGTGGTCAAGGCTCCGATGCTATTAAACACAGGAGGGAAGGCCCGTTGCCCGGGTGGGCACTGGCAGACTCCACAAGGAGTCTCCACTGGGGAGAACCTCAGAGCAGGGCACAGACTCTGGGTCTGGCTCCTTCCTCGGCTCATCTGGGTGTTGGTGTTGCCCAGAGTCGTCTTCTCTCCTCAGGGACCCACTGCTCCTGGGGATCTCACCCACGATTTCCAACCCCTTCCATGCACTGATGACAACCAGATCTGGGTCTCCAGCCTCGACCATTCTCCTGGCAACAGATCCACACGCCCAGCTGCCCACATAGGGCTGCCCACATGCCACAGATCAGCACGAATGAAGCCAGCCTCCTCCTCCTGCTGCGCATCCCTGCCCTGGCTAACATCCCCCTGGCCACCCTTCACTGCTCCAGAAACTGGGACTCCATGGCCCTGTGTCCTCCCTTCTCCATCACCGTCCACATCTAACCCCTCCCTAAGTCCTGCGTAGGCCCCTCCTTGGCCTCCTGTCCACGGCCCTCCTCCATCTCACTGCCACCAGCTTCCCTCTTCACCTGGACAATCCTGAATCCCCTAGCTGGTCTCCTAGACCAGTGTCGCCCCCTCCAGCCTGCCATCCGCACTGACGCCAGGGCCATCTCTCTCCCTGGTCACTTCCCCAGCAGCGTTTCTCTCAGTCTCTGGGCCCCAGGTGATCTCCAGGCCTCTGGGCCTGTGCGTGGAGCTCCTCTGCCTGGAGCGCCCTGGCGCCTGCTGCCTACCTGGGGATGGGCCGCTCACTCATCAAGTGCTCTCTGTGGCCTCCCCTGACCGCACGCCCTGTGGCTAGCACCTTCGCTCACCATTCGGGGTATTGTCCTTAAGTCCACACTCGGACCCACACGAACATATCTCCCCCCGATGTGTGTTCTCCTTTATCCTGGGCGCCGGGCACATACATGACAGCGCTCAATAAGTGTTCACAGAGGGAGGGAGAAGTCCGGAAACCCTGGGGGCACCACGTCCTGGAGGCTGTTGAAGAGGAGCCCGCCCCTGATCTTCAGAGCTGGAGTAGGCACGAAGCATCCCGCCCACGGGGGCGTCGGGCTCTTCCTCGGAAGAAAGGAGCCATAGAAAAGTGACGTGTTCCCGTGACTCTTCTCTCCGCCACCCCCAAGCTCTCTGCCATACTCCTCCTCTGCTCCCTGCTTTCCCACCTTCTCTGAATGCCAAGATATTTGCATCCCAATAGAATAGAAGCCCTCTCCTCCGCATCCTCCTGAGTTCTGCCTGGATTCCGTGCAGAGCTTGCTGCTCAGGCAGGTGTGTGTGTGTGCGTGTGTGTGCACATGAGCACACGCATGTGCATGTCCACATTGTTTAGCACTCCGAAAGCACACCTTGCAAGCCAGGTCTGTGTCCCTGGTACACACCTGCATTTGTGTGCCTTGAGCACGACCCTATGCGGCTTCGTGGTAGAGTGTTCTGCAGCCTTGCTTGGGTTGGTCTTGGGGCAGGTCAGAGTGGAGAGGAACAGAGGGAAATGGCAAGTCTTGCAACAGGGCATAGAACAGTCCTGATGGCAGCATCTGCTGCGTTGGCTGGTGCCACCACCCTTCTCCTCAACCCGTTCATCTCCCCCGACCCCTGACCCGCCCTCCATCTTCTTGTCTCGGACACAAGCCAGGAGACAGTGCCAAGCCGGGCCTCGGGGCAATGGTCACACGTGGATTCTGAAGTCTACCGTGGGTTGCTGTGTGCATAGGGAGCAGTCCCTTCCTGCCTGTAATAGCACTGCTTGGCCCCACAGCTAACATTAAAATTAATTACCATGAGCCATCGGGGAATCCCACGAGCAGCCTTATTAACTAATTAACTTGTTACTATTCAGCACGTCCCCATTCCACAGTGCATCCTCTTCTCCACAACTGCTCCTACTCAGGACACTTCTGATCAGACCCTTCCCCCACACAAGAACATTCAAGGGCTCCCCATTGCCTGTGACATCAAGAACAAGCCGAGCCAACTGCTAAAGGTCCTCCTTGCGGGCCTCTGGGGGAAGTCACTCCAGTCCTACCCACTTTCACGCAGCTTCTCCACCCAGCCGGAGAGGCCGTCGGCTGCTTTGAGACCATCCTGTGGGACCTCCACCCCGTGCCTTTCCTCAAGCCGTCCTCTCCACCCCATCGTGATCTTATCTGCCCTTCAAGGCCCATCTCGAAGCCAGTATTACAAATTAAATTATATAAAGTTGCAATTACATAAACTATATTATAAACAAAGGTGATATCATACTCAAAACTCATGACTTCCTTGTTATGTTACTACCTCTTGCTATTGTCTGTACTGTTGAGGTTATTTGCCCCCGCTGCATCTGTAGGGGAAATGCTATATAAGGGTGTGCTGCTGTGTGTCTCTTCCCAACTCTGTGATTAGGGATGCGATGTCGACAGCTTGAAATCAGCTATGGCAGGAGTGTTTACACCACAGAGACAGGTCGATGTTACAAATCAAGGCTTTTTGCCTCCAGAGAACTGGTTGTTAAACATTTACCAGCAATGCCTGGTTGGGCATGTCTGTTGTACAGCGATTTTGGGGATGGGGACACAACCGCCTCTGTGGGACAATGGTGAGTATGGAATGCACTGATTTTAGGGCTCTGAAGCCCAGCTCAGTGGCAGATGTGGGCATAGCTGCCACTCCAGGCAGATGCAGGGGGGGTTGGGGTGCTGATCTTCCTGCCCTCACTCCTGGTGAGAGCCACTGGGCAGGAGCCGTGGGCATCAGACACAGTAGCAGTCTGGGCACAAATGAATGCACAATGGCAGGCCAAGTGTTTGCACTGCAAGCCAGGTGGTGTGTGGCAGCCACCCAGGTCCAACCTGCGAGCAGGAAGCTCAGACTCTCACTGAGGCCAGTCTCACCCCTTCAAATGCCTCACAATCCCAGAAACTCTGACCCAAGAGTTCCTGCCTGTGGCAGGGATGGCAGTCAGGCCAGGCACATGCAGACACTGCCTTTGGTAAGGTGCCTGTGAGCTGTGCCACCCAAGAGCAGCAAGGGACCAAATGGAGCACCTGGCTAACTAGCCTGAAGACCAGCATCATTGTTGTTGTCTCCTGGTCCCAACGTTGCCTAGAATCAGGCATTGAACACAGTAGGGACCTAACTAATGATAATAGCTAACAATTATCAGGTGCCAGGCTTTATGCATATTAACTAATTTAAGCATCTAACCCGCACACCATTATCATCCCCATTTAACAGATAAGGTAAGTGAGGCAGAGAGGATAAATAAGTTGCCCAGGGTAAGGAAGGGATGGAGCCAGGGTTTGAACCCAGGTGGACTGGCTCCAGAGTCTATTTCCAACCATCCATCCCATTCCCTCCCTGCAGTGTGAAAGGCCACATGCAGGTTGGGGTACATATCGGGGTGAGCTGGGGTATTGAAGTCACATAGACTTGGCTTGACACCATACTTGCTGAATGACCTTGGACAAGCTGCTCACTCATCATCAGGAATGTTGTGATGATATATTAAAAAAAGAAAGTTTGTAAAGGGCCCGGCACAGTGCCTGGCACATAGTTGGCACTCATACACAAGGTTCATGGTGTTACCACCAGGCATCAGCGACCTGGTTCCAGCCCAGCTCTACTGTCACCAGTGTGGGGCTCAGGCAAGTGCCCCCGCCAGACCTCAGTGACCACATCTGGAACAGGAGGGGGCTGAGGTCCTTCCCAGCATGAATAGTCTCTGCCTCTACGAATAAAGCTGGTAAGGGGGGTGATTTGAGTGTCAGAACAGACTAGCTGTGTTTTAAAATCCTGTGATTAATGTTTGAAAAGACACACAAAAATAATAATTATCCAAGTGTGGTGGGAAATCTTGGATTCTTTCATTAAGTTAACAAAATTGCCAAAGAAGTAGTGTTTAGAAACATAAAATGACTCAATTCATTCCTCGATGAAGGGAATCTTTAAGGAGAGCGCATCCCTCCCAGAAGGATCCAGATGAGAAGGCAGCAGATACAGGCTCGACTGCTCAAACTAGCCCAGTGCAGCCTTGAGGCCTTATTCGTGATCTTCTTGTTATCACCATTTCTCACTCAACCACAAGGCCAGGGTGCTCACGGGAACTATGCCAAGTGGCATGGATAGAAAGCAGCCTTGGGATTGCTCCTGAAACAACCAGAGTGGGGACCCGCAGGAGCAGGGTTTGCAGGAGCCCCAGCCCTTGCCCCACGGATAGGAAATGGTCAAGGAGTCAGACAATGCAAGAGGTTCCAACTGGGGACTGTGGCAAGCTTAAGAAAAAAATATCAAAGTATAAAACCAAATCGCGTGCTAGACATCCAGAACACCACTGGCCAAGGCTGCAAAATGGATTCGAACTAAACCCAGACTGGAAGCCCCTCAAGGGCAGCCCCACTTATTTGTCTCCGTCTCCCTAGCATCTTAAGACAACACCCGGCACATCCCAAGCACTCGACGTGTCTTTATCAAATGAATGTCTAAACGAACAAAAAAACAGGCAAATCCTAAGTCACCTTTTCTAACATGCCTGGCTTGGCTTCAAGAAACTGCTATGATCTAATAAATCAGATTTGTCCGATGGGAACAACCCGAAGTAGCTTTGAGCTCTCTCTAAGGCACAAAGAAAGGTCCTGTTCACAAACGGGCTGAGTTAAAACTATAGTTGCTGCTACGTCCCCATGCACGTTGTCCAGAAATGATTTTAATATTACAGCTCCTCAGTGTCTTGCCTATTCTGCTTCAAAACAATCCAAACTTTATACAAAATGTACTCTTTTCCTCATTTTGCAGCCAGTTCCCCTTGCAGGAGAGATCAATGTGGTTTTTTCACCCGTTTGGAGACCCTGTCTGCAGAGCTCTCAAGACCTTCACTTCATTCATTCAGTCCATTCACACTTGCTGACATCGAGCAGGTTCCTTCTCAGTGTCCAGTTGGTGTCCTCGTGCCCATGCTGACTGGTAGGAGAGAGAAGACAATCTTACACCCTGGAAGAGGAAATTGGGAGTGGAGATATCAGACATTTTAGAAGAAAGGACCAAAGAGTGGGAGGGAACAGTCAGACTTGCATCTTAGATGTTTGGAGTTTGGAAACATCCAGGGAAAAGAAAGGTAGGAGCGACCCATCATTTGAAAACGCTACAAGCAAGGCAGCACTCAGCGCAGGCGGCTGGGATGATTTCAAAATCAAACTCTGGGAGGATAAAGTGAGGCCAGTGAAAGATCCGACCACAAAGTCGGGTGGATGGTGCACTGTGCGCTCTATTAACCACTAACTGCTGCCCACCCCGCCTTGCCAGACTCTTCGAGCAAGAGCGCGCCCGGTCTCCTTCCCTCCTTCAACCAACACATACTAATCTTGCCGGAAGCCTGGGTGCCCGCATTGCGCTGGGGACGGCAAGGGGCTGCACCTTTCTCGGGTACCGCCCACATTCTCTGTATGTGCTCCAGGCTGCCCGCCTGGGGCCCCTCCAAGCACCAACCCCACACCGTGGCTCCATCTCCTCCCCATCCGCGGCCGCATCCACGCGAGGTCCCGTTATCCGTTATCCCGGTCCTTGGTTGGGCTCACCAGGGACCCTGCGGGCGCCCGCCCACTGCGGGCTCTGAGAGAGCGCAGACCCCAAAGCGCAGGGCGGCAGAAAGGATGACAGAGGGGGGCGCTTGCGGGGGGAGGGGCGGACCCCCAAGCCCCGACCGTCAGGTTCCGGTGGGGCCGGGGTGCGGCGCGGCCTTACCCGGGCATGAGGCTAGGGGGCACGTAGGCGGCATTGAACTCGGTCAGTAGGGTGCCCGCGCTGCGGGAGGCCATGGTGGGCGCGACGAGCACGCGGTGAGCCAGGGCGCAGTGGCTCCGAGCCCCACGGTAAACAGCCCGCGGGTCACCCAGCAACGGCGCGCCTGGCAACGCAAGCGGCCCCAGAGCGGTCCTCACGTTCCAGGGCACTCGGCCCTCCCTGGAGCAGCCCCGCAGAGCGCGCCAGGGATGCCGCCACACCTCCACGTGCTCTGCCGTGTGACCCTGCACATCAGCCCTCTGCTCTCCCGCGTGCCAAGAGGTGGAAACTGGGTCGAGAGGCCTGGCTGGATCCGTCCTGCAGCGAGGTGGCCCTGGCTTCAGAGGCCACACAGAAAGCAGCTGCCCCACTGCTGCTCAGGCCCGGGAACTGAAATGGCCCCAAGAGCCACCTCTCCCCAAGGCTGCTACCACTCCGCAGTTCCATGGGAACTCCAGGAAGGGGCTCTGCGGGGGGCCTGGCTCAGCGCGGTTGCCTAGGACGCTCCGTAACTTAACTGTGTTGGGAGGAAGTGCATTTTTCCAGTTAACCTCTCCCTAGGAACCTCCTTGTCACCTCATCTTGCCCCTCAAACTACTCCACAAGAGTACTTTTATAAGGGACAAAAAAAAGTCTGAGTGTGTGATTTACATCTGTCCCCAATTCTGTGGTTCATTTTGGCCCGAAAATTTGCAGGGTTGGCCTTTGCCCCAGAGAGGAAACCTCCCAGGGGCCCATGTGAGGTCTGCTGTGTAACACGCCTCTCCCCATGTGACTGTTTGGGCTTCCACGTGCTGGTTTCCCCAGCGACCCTCACATCAGCCTTGGTGGCATGCAGGACAGGGCCAGGGCCTTCGGTTTTTAATTGGGGGGTGAGGGTGGTGGGGACAGGTTCCAGGGAGCCGCGCTCGTTGGGACTTGGGTCCAGATCCTGCCCCCTGCCTCCCTTTGCAGCAGTCGGGTATTGGTAAAAAGGTGTTGCGGTTTCCCTTCAACTCCCTCCCACTTCTTCCCCTGGCTTGCCAGAAGGAGAGAAGTGTCGCCTTCACACTTTCACTCTGCAAATGGCAGCTGATGAAGACCACGGACACTAATGAGTTCACAGGACGCTGTTTTGACTAGAGTTCTCCAAAGACTTTCTCTGACAGATGACAATGAAACTGCGGGAGCCACAGGCTTCCACGAGGCTCAAGAAGCAGCAGGGGCGGCCGGTGGGGAAGGGAGCTACAGGC
>NW_012149618.1:2394013-2411138 GCF_000956105.1 Propithecus coquereli | reverse complement strand
GCCTGGCCCTGGAAGGAATTCAGTAAATATTCATTAAATAAATTATACACTAGACGTTACCAAAATGGGTACTAGTCAGGAGAATGGAAGCTAAAAAGTGGGATCCGGCTTAGGTTTCAGAAGGGTCAGCTGACTCAACCCAAGCCCGCTGTGTGGAATTGCTACTGTTTTATAGATGTGGAAGCTGAGGTTCAGCAAAGTTGGATGTCTTGACTAGGGCAGATTCATGGTCTTTTTCCTAAAGATGCACAGGTCTGGAAGGGGCTTCATGAAATCCACCCCCTTCAGGAGAGAAGCTCTAGAAGGCCTAAGAAGGAGATGGCTTTTTTTTTTTCCTATCAAATGCCACCAAGCCTTACAAACACAGATCACCTGATAACCTCATGGATGGAAAATGCCAACGAATTTAGGTTCTTTTTAAAGAGACATTAAACTTATCTGGCTTTAAAAAAAATTAGACATTCCCTTGTCTTCAATAAATCAGATATTCTAAAATATTCTTTAATTTAATATGGTCAGATAAATATGAGAATGGTGAGCAGGGAATTGAGGGAGGAAAGAGGGAGAGGGGAAAAGAACATAAATAGAAAAATAGGGTAAAGTAGCAAGGAAACATCTAGAAGGAGGGAAGAAGGCTCTTGGGATACCCTGCACGTTATTCAGACTATTGAATTAAGGGAATAACCTCCCGTTATCATGCTATGAAAAATTCGTATTTCTCTTTTTAAACCTTTAGACTCTATTTCAGATAGGTCACTGGGCTTGCCCTTTTATCCTATCAGCACGCACAGGATACCCTGGGATACAGAGATGCTGTGCTCCAGGGTCTCCCCGGAGTCAGGGGGGAAAGAGGCCAGTGGAACAGCGCCAGGACCCCATGAAATGGACCCCATGAGAGGGGCAGGAGCAGCACAGAGAGGTCCCCAACCCAGCCTGGTGCAGGTGCAGAGGCCCCCCAGGAATAGGCACCTGCTGAGCTGAGTCGAGGGGAGAAGGCAGGGGTGGGGTGGGAGGCGTTCCACCAGGAGCAAGTGGAGAGAGCAAGGATACAGATGACCCTGCACAGACATCCCTTCTCCCAGCCCTAGCAACTCTTGAGAGCAGGAGGTTGGACAATTCTGCTCCTCTCACTGGAAACCAAACATCAGCCTGTCCCGCCTCCCCCAGGCTAGGTTACTGCCCCGGATCCTTAAGCGTGGCTCCTGGTAGCACATAAACCTCTGTGCCCTCCACAATCAGGCATCCCTGTCATGCGTGGCCTGGTCCTGGCCTTCCCCCCAAGGGGCAGCTCCACCCTCCCCACCTCCCGACATTCAGAAACAGTGATCCCGAGGCAGGGGCTCAGGACCCGGCCTCTCGGGGGCACAGTCTCAGGGGGGCAGTTGGGCAAGTGCGTTTCATTCTTCTCATAGAGCTCTCCTGTGGGAGGGGTGGGTGGCGAGCTCTTAGCAGGGAGCAGCAGAGCCCTGCTGAGGGGTGGCCAGGAGCCCCAGGCACTGGGAGAAGACACCTGAAGCTGGACAGGGCTTTATCTGGGAGCCAGCAGCTGCTGAATAATGGATTCTGACTCTGCCTGCACTCCCAGGCTGCACACTGAGTGCACACCACACACACACACACACGCACACACACACACACACACACAGATCCACACACGCTGGGCTGACAACTTGGAGGGGCGGGGGCTGGCAGGGCTGTGAGGCTGTGAGTCGCTGGAAGGAGCAGCTCGCTCAGTTGCCTTGGTCTCTGTGGGCAGCATCGGAGGGGCCCCAGGAGGAGGAGGAGGCAGCGGCAGAGAGGAGGAGAGGAGGGAGGCGTGTGAGCCGTGCTCCCCGGCAAGCTCCTTCCCACCGCTCACCCCTGGCAGCACCAGGCCCTCCACACCGGCATGGCCCTGCTCGTCCACCTCAAGACAGTCTCGGAGCTGCGGGGCAGGGGCGACCGCATCGCCAAAGTGACTTTCCGAGGTAGGGAAGCCCCTGTGTTAAGGAGACCCCAGCTCTGAGGGCTGGGTCAGCCACGCTTGGGGGATGCTGGGGAGAGGGCAGGCAGGGAGGATGGATGGGAAAGTTCCATCGGGGGCTGGGGCAATGGGCTTTCCACAGGTAGCCATCTGCCCCTGGCCGGCCTGGCCACGGTGATTTCTTGAAAATCAGGGGCCCCTGTGTTTCCACGTCTGCTTCTCCTTGCACTTGTCAATGTGCCAGTGCCCTGGCAGCATGCGGAGCCCTCTGCCCGGGAAGGCAGAAGTGAGAACCCCACTCCTGGGCTCAAAGAGACCCAGGACTGAGGGGTCCAGCCCTGCGGAGCCTTCCTGGGCCCCCTTCCTCCTCTCTCGTCCTCTCCTGCAGGTTGTTTTCCTTGGGCACAGGGTGGAGGTGGAGTCTTGGAGCCTGGAAGACCCACCAGGGGCTGGTAGAGACCAGGGCAGCCAATGGCTCTCCGGGCCCCAGCGTGATGGGGGTGCTGTTGGCTTCTTTCAGATCTTTTTTTGGGCAGGGACCCTGTGAACTCCATGGCCTTTCCTCTGTCGGGTCTTTTCCTATTCTTCTTCTCACTCATGCATTCAGCAGCTATTTATTATGACCTACCGTGTGCCCAGGATAGGGCTGGAAACATAAAGCATGACCCAGCCCTGGCCTCAGGGAGCCCACATCTCAGGGTAGGGGGCAGGAGGACCAGCAGGCAGACAAGTGACAGGTGTGTGATGCAGCGAGGATGGGGATGAGTGTAGCATGCAGCTCCAGAAGTGGCACCCTAACCCAGGCTGGGGAGTGGTCGGCAGGGCAGTCTTCCAGGAGGAGGCAACACCCAACTGAAACTCAAGGGACCAGCAGGAGGGAGCAAGGTGAGGTGGTGAGGACTGAGCAGGCCGAGGGAACAGTGTGCCCAAGGCTGGGAGAGGGGCAGGAACTTGGGGCCAACAGAGGCTGGATGAGCCTGGAGCCAGAGAGGGTGCAGGAGCTGAGGCCGGAGAGCCAGGCAGAGCCATAGAGATGAGGCTGGACTTTGCCCAAGATCAGTGGAAGCCCCTGAGGGTTTTAAGAAGGGAAAGGCAAGGCCGGGCTCACCCTGCCTTTTACCCACCCACCCACCCCTCCCTCTCTGCCTGGGCACTGCCTAACCTTTCAGGCCATGTCTCTAGCAGACTTTGACCAAAGGCCAGAGTACCCTCACTAGACATGGCGCCTTCTTCCCATAGAGGGGTCTGAGAGTGAGGTGGGGTAGTGGGGAAGGGGCTGAGAGAACCACACCATGCTGCAGGCTGGGTTCACAGGGATGGGCAAGGACAATGGCAGCGTCTCTGCTGGTGGAAGGAGTCAGGCCGGAGGGAGAGGATGGGGGGGCTAGGCCACCTGTTGCTTCTCACCCCAACCCGATGACTGCTTTGTCTGCAGCACCCCAGATCTCCATGTGCCACCTGCCAGCTCGTGCAGGCTTTAGAAAAAACAAGTGCATCCATTCATCTGTGTAATGCGGCCCTGTGTTCCAGAGACAGCACAGTGTTTGGCTGTGTAGCTACAGGTTGCCATGTTGTTGCAGATACATCAGGACGGTCCAGGCTGCACCAGGCCAGGCCTGGGTGTAGAGAGTTCTGCATGGCATTCGTGGAGGAACTGAGGCACGGTGGCCCCTGGTTGCAGGACCTCATCCTGGTTACTCAATCCTGTCAGCTCTGGGTCTCCCCCTGGGCCCCCTGAGTATGAGCACCCTGTCTGCCTGTTCCCACCTTCTTCTCTGAGCAGTGAAAGGGCTTGGGCCTCCAGCCTTGCTGATCATGCAGGAATTAGCCTATTTGCAATCTGTGTCCTCCAGAAGAGGGGAGCAATCACTTCCAAAGAGACCCTCCCACATTTGTAGGAGGCGGCCACAGGCAGAGCTCCTGGGAAGAGGATGGGTGGCAGGAATAGGCAAGTGGCAGTTTTCCAGCAAGAGTCCCTTATTACAACCAGAGATGCCTCTGCCATTGGCCTGCTGCAACCAGCAGCTGATGGCTATGGGCATCCCAACATACACAATAATTCAGAGGGAACCGACCCACTCTAGAATGTTCCACAGCATCTTTGGCACACACAGCCACTGGTGGCCAAGCAAATACTTTGGTGAAGAAACTTGGCCAAGCAAATACTTTGTGGGAAGAAACAAACTGGTGAACAGTCAGAGGAGACACTGGCTCCAAGCTCCCTAAATGCCCTGAGTGGGCTCAATGCCAGGTTGGGTGACAGAGCCCTGGGCGAGTTGCGTCCATCGGCAGTGGCCCCAGGTCGGCCAGAGCAGCTGGCTGAAATGCAGCTTGACCTTTTGTGCTGGGCCATCGAGACACTACAGAAAGAGCCCTCCTGGGCTGTGGTGGAGAAAGCTCTAGATACTGAGTCAGAAGCCCCGGGTCCTACCTAGATTCTCTACTTACTTCACCTCTCTGACCCTCAGTTTCCTCATCTGTAAAACTGGCATGGTAATAACAGCTATGTCACCAGGTTGCTTCAGGGAGACCCCAGGTATTGGAGAGTTTGAGGAAAGAGTATCCAAATGGCTCCTGTGCCTGTCAGGAGACCGTCCCAGGTCTCTGGCAGCAGCTGCTGGCTCCCGAGTCATCTTCTCTCCAACCCAACCACCTCCTTCTGTCAGCCAGCAGTGAGCAGGGAGAGATAACGGGGAGCGAACACATCTGAGGGTGAGCACAGGTGCCCGACCTGTGCCAGGAGCAGGCAGGTTGGGCCAGGCCTCTGCTCTGGAGGAGCGTCGGCTGAGCCAAGGAGCCGGGCGGGGCCAGACCGTCCCAGATCCCTGTTCTCACATGGGCTGGGTGTGCACAGCTTTGCCCGTGGCCACCCTCTTTCCCACCACCCCCAGGCCAGTCGGCACCCCAGGCTCAGGCTCACCCAGTGCTCCCTGCCAGCTCCATCTCCAGCTCTCAGCTCTGACTTCCCCGACGGCCACTCCTAGGCTGGTCCTGCCCTATCCATTCATTTCCTGAACATACTCATCTCTGTGGACAGGCCTGGGCTCTGGGGGTGAAGGAGACACAGCCCGGCCCTCCAGGAGCCCCATCCCACTGGACCAGACTGGAGACAGGGGGGCCTGGACTCCAGTCCCAGTCATGCCTGCGGGTCATGGGCCCTCAGGTTCCCATTAACAAGATGGAGACAGCCATCCCCCTTGAGCTCAGAGGCCTGCTGCTACCAGGAGTAATCAGGAATGGGCTGTCTGGGAAGGGGCATCTTGACCGCAGATCGATACTCAAAGAGAGGATATATTAGCTTCGAGTCTGTCCTTTCTCAACTCCTAAAATAATTCCCCGCATCAATCATAGAGCCACAGAATGCAGGGTGGGAAGGGCCTCTAAGTTCTTCTAGTGCAACCTCCTGTCCAGGGCTCAGCACCCCGCGGGCCCCCAGGCCCGGGGACCTGAGCTGTCAGGGAACCAAGTGGCAGACTGTCTGGGGCCAGCTCTGCTCATCCCCCCTCACTCTCCAGCCCCTGAGGCTTCTTGCCAAAGCACGAGGTTTGGGGATCTTCTGTGAGAGGTGGGGGTGTCTGGAGGCTTCCACTGGCCTGGGGTTGGCTCAGCGGCTCGCTCCAGCAAGGCTTTCCCTCAGCCTTTTCATCCTCATTGCTCTCTCCGACCCCCGCCCCAGCTCCCACCCACTGTGTTCCCGTCCAGCCCGTTCCCCAAAGATGCCAAGCCCCTTACACCTCCAAGCCCTGAGATGTTGTATTTCTTCTGCCTGGAGTGACCTCCACCCTCCACCTTGAGAACTCCCATTAATTCTGTTCATCCTTCAAGGCCTAGCTCATATGTCATTTCCTCCATGAAGCCCTCCCCTTCCCTTGCAGTACTTTGTACATACTCCTGCCACGGGTCTTCTGTGGTACATCGCATTTTAGAAACTGGTCCCATTTCTGTGCCCTGCGCTATTGAGCACCTTCAAGGCAGAGATCAGCCCTTAGCTATCTTAATTGAGCCCACGCTAAGCACTGGGCTTGGTCGTCGAAATAACTAAGAAATGGTTTCTGTCTTGGAGGTACTCGCCTTTGATGGATTTAAGTTCTTTCACTGTGGCACGGCCACCCTTTGGCTCAGTCTCCCCATCTGTGAACTCCCACACCAGAACTTTCTATCCAAGGGGAATCAACAAGGGACTGGAAGAGGCCTTAAGAGCCAGGACCCCAGAACCCTGGCTCCTATTCCCTCCATCAACCTCCCCAACCTGGAGAATCTTCCGGGGCCCCAGGGGGAGGCTGACCTCATCCTCTAAGTAAGGGGGCTGCACTTGGACCTGCCCTTCAGTGAGCATGCTCTTTCTCAGCCTCGCTGCGACAGCACACAGGACAGAGTGGGGGACAAACCAGGGTCTCACAGTCCGATGGAGGGGAAGAAACACGCAGATGTAATGGAAACGAAGGCAGCCTCTGGGAGGGCCGAGGTGTGCTCGTGGGGCAAATTGCCACAGTGATCAGAGGGCGCAGCTCTCTTAGAGCCACAGAGATCAGGGAAGGCTGCGGTAGAGGGCAGAGGAGCAGGGCCGGGGGAGAAGGAAGCAGATCGGGGTCTTGAATAACCGCCTAGTTTGCACACATGGAGATGCAGAAGGAAGGGGTAAGACGAGGCCGTCCTGGGTGAAGGACTGACCAGAACAGAGGCCAGAGGAGGGAAATCATGGTCGAGTGCAGTGACCGGGAGGCCACTACATGTGGAGGGAGCAGAGGCTGCGGGGAGTGGGTGGAGGGAGACCAGCCGGAAGAGGAGTGTGGGGTCAGGTGGGACACTGTGCTGGGAAGGGCTGGACCCAGCCTGAGCACTGGGA
This sequence comes from Propithecus coquereli, assembly GCF_000956105.1. Lineage (NCBI taxonomy): Eukaryota > Metazoa > Chordata > Mammalia > Primates > Indriidae > Propithecus > Propithecus coquereli. Next base: position 2,404,329 of record NW_012149618.1, on the reverse strand, counting down.
CAAGATCTCCCCTACTCTTGGCTGCAGGGATTGCCTCTGGCTCCAAATTAGATTTATTTTCTCCAGTAAAATGGGGGAGCTCTCCCTCTTGATAATAAATACTATTTCTATCTGGATACTTCTCTACCAACACTGGTAAAGGAGTCAGAGCATCACAGCGCCTGACCCTGAGATGCCCCCTCGATGCTGGGGCCTGCCTGTGGACACTGGTCCAGCCTAGCACCCCTCCATTGGAGGATGTGGGCTGAGTTTCGCCCCCATAGAAAGCAGCAGCAGAGGGGACCCTCAGGACAGCCTGGGCCTGCCTGTGCTCTCAGCCCTGTGTGCTCACCGTAGACCGAGGGGTGTGCCCCCTGAATCCGCCACTCTTCCCAGCACCTGCGGGCCCCCTCAGCACCTCTGAAGGGAAATCTTCTCTGCCAAAGCCCCCCAGGTGGTGGATGTTCCCCTCTCCTCCCACCCAGAGCAAGCCCATGCAGACCAGAAGACAGCAGGCAGAGCACGGAAAATTCCTCGGGCTTTTCCTGCTTTGATAAGAGGAATACGTTCTCATGAAATGGAAATGATTATAAAACTGTCTTCTGCTACAGAGGCCCTCAGCAAAAATGCTTTTGGAAATGTGCTTGAGAACAGATTTGCAAATAATTTTCCCGAATTGCAGAGCTATGGTTGTCTTACCTACCTTATAACGCGAGGGCTATTGTATTTCTTTCCTGCATACTTCATCCCTGGGTCTGGCCCTTTTTTTGTTTAAACTTCTTTTATGGAAAACCTCAAATGTATACAAGAGTAGGGGAAATAGTAAATGGCCCCATATTCTTCCCATCCAGTTTCAACAGCCATCAATTCATGGCCGATCTTGTTTCATTTATACTCCATCCCACTCCCCCACCCCAAATTATTTTGAAGACAATTCCAAACCCCATGCCATTCCATCTGCAAACATCCAGTACATAGCTATGGAGCATAAGGACTCAAAAAACCACCGCCTATTTTATCATTCCTAAAAATTAACAATAATTCTTTAACGCTATCAAATATTCAGTGATCAAATTCCCAATTGTCTTATCAATGTCATAAATTTTTTTCCAAATGTGAAAGGCTTCATTTGAATGTGTTTTGTAAATCAAGTATTTAATCATTCACTCACCCGTGCTTCCTTTCATCCAGGTAATGAATATCCACTGAGGGGCGGCCAGGTGCCAGGTGCTATTCCAGGCACTGCGGGGAGAGCAGGGAACGGGACAGATGCGGCTCCTGCCCTCAAGGGAAAGGAGTCACCACACGTCGCCATGTGTGTGAGGAGTATCGTGGAAAGGGAGGCACAGGTGCCACGGCCACTTAGCCCAGGAGGTCAGGAAGCTGCCCGAGGTAGTGAGGGAAAGACGGACAGACAGATAGCTGAAGAGCAAACGGGAAGGGAAGTAGGGCTCGGAGTCGGCCCCAGCTCCATTCCAGGCAGAGGGGCTGACAGGGGCGCAGATGCAGTGGTGCGGAGACGCGTCACACCGTAGAGACTGAGCGTTGTTTTGTCAGGAGAATGGGGTGCTAAGATCTGGTTTTGGAAAGAATATTCTATACGTCCAGACTGCAGGCAGGAAGCCCAGGGGGGAAGCTGGAGCGGTGTGCAGATAGAGGGCTGAGAGCCTCTGGGTGGTCAGAGAGAAGGAGCAGCGCTGGGATTGGGGGAGTGAGCAAGAGGGCAGGACAGGGTGTCTCTGGACAGGAGTAGGGTAAATTGTGGCCCCAGGGACCACCTTGGACCCAGGGATTTGGGGGGCAGGGCTTAGCTGATCTCCCTCTGGACTTCTCCCAGTTGCTGACACTTTAAATTCTGGCAGACATGAAGATGTCCGGGTGGAAACACCTGAAGCTATCAGCTCGCAGGTGGGTACCCCCAGGGCAGGCCCTTGGCTGCTTCCCGGGCGGCCCAGTGCCTGGCACAGACACAGCTGACACAGAAGCGGGAAGGAGCACGGCCTGCAGGTGCAGCAGGAGCAGCCGATGGGTTAGCAACAGGAGCCCCTCTGCAACCGCCACGCAGGCGGCCCCAGGCAGGGATCCCACAGTTCTAGAAAGGTCTCCTGAGACAGGGAACATCATGTGATCATTTTTACCCCAGGCTCCCTGACTGCTTTCTACCTGGATTCATCCACCTTCTAGACACTGTCTCTGTTTCTATTTTATTATTATTATTTTTCAAAGCAGGAGGGCTTATCTGCTTAGTTAGTGATCAATTTTCACTTACTGGCTCTTTTTGTTAAGCCAAAATTTAAGACGAAGTCAGGACTGCAGTTTCCACAATATTTTTATCCCATTCGAGAGTATAAAAAAGAGTCACCTTCCCATCATGCCTCACTATATCCCCAGTGCCTGGCAAGGGATGGAAGTTCTACGTGCTTGTGGATCACTGGGACCATGAGCTCCTCCATCTGCCACAGCAATGGAGAACCTAGGACCCAGCAGTTGCTGAGTGTGTGGCTGGCACTGTCCTAGGCTCAAAGGGAAACACCACACTCCTCCTCTGCCTCAGTGTTAGGGTCTGAAAAATTGGAACCAGAGTTACCAGTTAGTTACACGGCGAAGTCAGAATTTGAGTGAGCACCTGGAAGACGTACAAGTTTGAGCTGAGCCAGAGAGATGGGGTTTATAATCCCTGCCCTGTCCCTGCCTCTCAGATAAATCCCTGACCCGAGCCTAAGTTTTTGTCTTGTATACCTGGATGTTAACAGGGTGGGTTAAAGGGAAATAAATAAGTAGAGGCAGAAATGATATTTGAGTAAGATTCGTGAAAAATAAAGGGGTAGAGTTACATGGGACCTACATTTAGCTAAGAAATGGGGGAGATAGAAGGGCAACCTCCTGTGGGAGGCCCAGGGAGTCCATATCCCAAATCTGGCTCTGGGACACTGATGATTTTCAGAGAGTATTCTATTTAAGAAACTCGAGGAACAGCTGCTTTCCTGGACAACTTTTTTTGAATTGAATTTCTTCATTCTAGTGTGCCATCAACTGTCATTATAAAATTGATGATGTGTTCCTGACAAGGACAAAAAGTGTTATTATAAGAGATAATCACAAACAACTAGACAGGAAAATCATTAGGGATATAGACGATTTGACAACACCATCAACCACATTGACCTAATTGGCATTTCTAGAACATTACACTCCCAAACTAAAAAATATAGATTCTTCTTAAACGCACATAGAATACTCACCAAGCGAGTCCATAAACTGGACAATTAGACAAGTCTCAATACATTTCGAGACTGACATCTTGCAGAGTATGTTCTCTGACCAAACTGGAATTCAACTAGAAATCAATAAGAAGAAGAGTATCTTAAAAAGCCCCAAATATTTGGAAATTAATACCCTTCTTAAAAACCTATGATCAAAGAAAAAAACAAAAGAGAAAATTATACAACATTTCTAAATGAATGATAATGAAAATACAACATGTCAACATTTATAGTTTTAAATACTTATAGCAGAAAAGAAGAAAAGCATGCAGGGCGTGGTGGCACATGCCTGTAGTCCAAGCGACTAGGGAGGCTAAGGTGGGAGGATCATGTGAGCCCAGAAGTTCAAGGCTGCAGTAAGCTGTTATTGTGCCACTGCACTTCAGCACGGGTGACAGAGTGAGACTCTGTTTCTAAACAAACAAACAAAAAAAAGCAAAAAAAAAGGTAAATCCCATAATCTAGGTTTCTGCCTTAAGAAGTTACCAAAAGAAGGGCAAATTGAACCCAAGTCTTGAAAATATTATGCTAAATGATGATCCAAATATTATGCTAAATGAAAGAAGCCAGACACAAAAGACCACATATTGTATAACTCCATTTACAGTCAAGTATTGCTTAATGGTGGGGATACATTCTGAGAAATGCATCATTAGGTGATTTCATCATTGTGCAAACATTATAGAGTATACTTACACAAACCTAAATGGTGTAGCCTACTATACACCGAGGCTATATGGTTTGGCCTATTGCTCTTGGGCTACAAACCTGTGCTGTAATCATACTATAGGCAATTGTAATATAATGGTAAATATTTGTATATCTAAATATATCTAACTATAGAAAAGATTAATAGAGAATTAATAAAACCAAGTTGTTTCTTTGAAAAAATTATTAAAATAGATAAACCCTAGCAAGATTGATGAAGAAAAAAAGCAAGAATACACAAATTACCAATATCAGGAGTGAAAAAGAGAATACCATTACATTAAAAGGAAAATAAGGGAATATCACAAATCTCTTATCTCAATAAATTCTACAACTCAGATTAAATGGACACATTCTTTGAAAAACAACTTATCAAAACAAACACAAAAAGAAATAGAAATTCTTAAGAACCCAATATCTATTAAAGACATTGAATTTGTAATTACAATGATGACAACAAATAAACTTTCTTCCAACAAAGAAAACTTCAGGGCTAGATGGTTTCACAGTGTATTACAGAAAACATTTAAGGAAGAAATAATACCAATCTTACACAAATTCTTTCAGAAAATAGAGAAGGAAGAACACTTCCCAACTCACTTTTTATGATAACAAAACCTGACAAAGATCTTACACAAAAAGAAAATTAGAGCCCAATATCTCTGATGAGGACAGATGTCAAAATCCTTAACAAAATATTAGCCAACTGAATAGCATTATATGAAAAGGATAACTCATCATGACAAGTGAGTACTATGCCAGGAATGCAAGGTTACTTTAAAATTAGAAAATCAATGAAAATATTTTGCCATATTAACACAATAAAAGAAAAAAACTACATGGTTATATCAATAGACACAGAAAAAGCATTTGACAAAAATCTAACACTCAGTCATGACAAGAATTCTTAGCAAGCTAGAATAGAGGGAGATTCCTCAATCTGATAAAGACAACTGCAAAAAACATCTAGCTAATATCACACTTAATTCAGAAATAATGAACATTAAGATCATAAGCAAGGCAATGTATATGATCCACTCTCACCACTTCTATTTAGCATTGTATTGGAGTTCTAGACAGTGTAATAAGGCAAGAAAAAGAAAAAAAACTCATACAGATTGGAAAAGAAGAAGTAAAACTGTCTTTATTCATAGAAAACTACACAGAAAATCCTGCAGAATCTATTTCAAAGCTGCTACAATTAATGAGTGAATTTAGCAAGTTTTCAGGTATCTGATTAATATACAAAAAATATTTCATCAAGACGTAAAAGAACTTCACACTAAAAACAAAACAAAACAAAAATGCTGAGAGAAATAAAAGAAACCCAAATATATAGAAAATATGTTCATGGATTGGAAGATTCAGAATTGTTAAGATGCCAATTCTCTACAAAAAAAAATTTTTTTTGAGACAGGTTCTCACTCCGTTTCCCGGGCTAGAGTTCAGTGGCATCATCATAGCTCACTGCAACCTCAAACTCCTGGGCTCAAGTGATCTTCCTGCCTCAGCCTCCCAATTAGCTGGGACTATGGACATGCCCCACAATACCAGCTAATTTTTCTATTTTTAGTAAAGATGTGGTCTCACTCTTGCTCAGGCTAGTCTCCAACTCTTGAGCTCAAGCGATCCTCCTGCCTCAGCCTCCCAGAGTGCTAGGATTACAGATGTGAGCCATCATGCCAGGCCTAATTCTCTACAAATTGATCTATAGACCAAACACAATCCCAATAAAAATCACAACAGGCCATTTTGTAGAAATTGAAAACAATTTTAAAATTTATATGGACCTACAAAAGATCTAAAATAGCCAAAGCAACATTGAAAATGGGTTCACACTACAGTTGACCCTTGAGCAACACAGGTTTGAACTGCATGAGTCCATTTATATATGGATTTTCTCCTGCCTCTGCCACCCTTGAGGCAATAAGACCAACCCCTCCCCTTCCTCCTCCTCCTTAACCTATTCAACATGAAGACAAGGATGAAGATTTTTAAGATGATCCACTTCCATTTAACGAATAGTAAATATATTTTCTCTTCCTTATAATTTTCTTAATAACATTTTCTTTTCTCTAGCTTACTTTATTGTAAGAATACAGTATATAATATATGTAACATACAAAATTGTGTCAAATGACTGTTTCTGTTATTGTTAAGACTTCTGATCAATAATAGGCTATTAGCAGTTAAGTTTTGGTGGATCAAAAGTTATACATGGCTTTTCAACCTTTTGGGGGGTTGGCACCGCTAACACCCATGTTGTTCAAGGGTCAACTGTATTTGATTATAAGGTTAACTAGAAAGTTATAAAAATCAAGACAATGTGGCATTGACCTAAGAGTAGATACACAGACCAATGGGACAGAATACAGTATCCTGAAATCTACCCTATGCATATACAATCAATAGATTTTCAATCAGGGTGTTGGGTATCTAGAAGAGATAGCTATCTATCTGGGTGAAAAATGAACTTCAAACTCCTACCTCATACCACCCACAAAAATTATTTCAACATGGGTTATAGACATAAATGTAAAAAATCTATAAGCTTTTAGGAGAAAATATAGAATATCACTGTTATACTCTTTGGTTAGGCAAAGATTTCTTAAAGAAAATTTAAAAAATACTAGACATAAGGAATAAATTTCAATAAAAAATTGATAAATTGGATTTTTTAAAAATTGAAAACAGCTGTTCATCAAAAAATGAAGAATATGAGAAAGCAAGCCACACACAGGATAAAAATACTCACATTTATCTGACAAAGGACTTGTAGCCAGAATATATGAAGAACCCCTATAAATCCGTAATAAAAAAACAAATGATCAAATTTTTTAAATAGGCAAAAGACTTGAACAGATACTCCACAGAATATAGACATTTGGCCAATAAACATATGAAAATGTGGTCAACACAATTAGTCATTACAGAAAGGAAAATCAAAATTATGAAGAGAGACTATTTCACATGCACTAAAATGGCTGAAATGTAAAAACTCTGACCATAACCAAATGTTGATGAGAATGTGGAGTAACTGAAGCTTCTTTTTTACATTGCTCATGGGATTGTGAAACGTTCCAATGACTTTGGAAAACTGTTTGGCAACTTCTTATAAAGTAAAACAGACACCTACCCTATGACCCAGCAATTCTGCTCTTAGGTATTTCTCCAAGAGAAGTGAAATTAGTATATGTTCACAAAAAGACGTTTATAAGAAGGTTCACAGCAGCTTCGCTCATAATAACCCAACACAGGAAGGAACTCAAGAGTCTATCAGCAGAAGAATGGACCCACACGTTGTGGTATATTCACCCAATGGAATATTACCCAACAATAAAAATGAATAAATTGCTGATATATGCAACAACATGGATGAATTACAACATTACATTGACCAAAAGAAGCCAGACACAAAAAAAGCACATTCTGTAGGATACCATTACATGAAGTTTAAAACAGGCGAAACTAATCTTTCGTGCTAGAAGCAAAAGCAGTGGTTACCTAGAGGGGAAGTCAACGGGAAGAGGGCGCGAGGGAGCGTGCTGAGGAGACAGGAATGTTCCGTGTCCTGACTGCGGCGATCACACAGGCACAACTCGTTAAACTGTACACTGGAGATCTATGAATGTCAACTTCATCTAGTTAAAAAAAGAAGAGATAATCACACCTAAAATACCTGAAACTTGAAAAAATATTACATAAGATGAGAAAAAAATTATTTCTGATCATACGCTACTAAAGATAAGCTACAAATGTAATTCATAATAGAAGAGAACATTTTAATATTTAGCACATAACTTAAAGGTCTAAAGGAAAAGCAGGGCTCTTTCGTAGAATGATAATAGCTATTTCTTATTGAGCAACACACCATACTCCAGACGCTATTCTAAGCACCATCATATCCTCCCCTGTACAAACGAGGAAACTAGGGCAACGAGAAGTTAAATATCTTCTTCAAGGGCACACAGCTAGCAAGTGGTAGCACGGGGACTTGAACTCAGGCGCTCTGGCCCTAGAGCCTTAACCTCTATACGATGCCCCTGTGCTTGTAAGGGACTTGAGGCTTTACTCAGACTTTCTCAAACACGGTTTCTTGCTGGTCCTGCCAACGGTGCCAGGATATAGGCTGGTGTCGGATAATAAACCCCAGTTTACCGATGACTCTGAGACCCCAGGGGGTTGGCAGCTCCAGGCCGCACACCTGGCTCTTTTTCCTGCACACAGGGGCGCCTCAGCCTTGCTTCCTGGTGCTCTGTGGGAGTGCTGGCCTTCGAAAGGAACAGGCTTGTCTAACCTTGGGAGAGTGGAAACACAGCAGAGTGGAAATACACTCAGAGAGCCCCTGTGGAGGGAGAGCGGGCGAGGAGGTACCAGGACACGGACCCGGGAGAGTCGCAGGAGAGGATAGGCGGCTTGCTGACCTCTCTGCAGTCCATCCTTGGCTTTGCATAAAATGAGGCTTTGCTGGTTTTAAATGAGCCACAAGCAGAGTATTTTCCTCTATTTCTCAGCGCACACAGGGACAATAGTAACGTCAGGCACTGCCAGGACATAGGCCAGAGGGCTGGGTCCTGGCAAAAACAGGCTGTCCTTGAAAATAGTCTCAGGACCTTTTCCACCCCCTTTGGATGGCTTGCCACCTCACCCTCTACCCTCCTGGGCCCCCAGCCCCTTCAGTCTTCCTTCGCGGGGCTGCTCCCTGAGGGCAGACCTCTCACGGTCTTCCTTTCACCATCCGGACTCCCCCGTCCTGTGTCCTGCTCCGTCTGGGCTCCATTCTCTGCTCCCCGCTTGCAAACATTTGCTCCCATTGTTCTCTCTGCCTGGATTTCCTCCTCCTCTCTTCTCCCCAGTCTCTCGGCAGATCTAGATTCCGTCTGGTCTTCCAGTGGCAATGCCCATGCCACTACAATGCCTTTTTTGACCTGCTAAATTGGGAGTCACTTCTCCTTTTCCTGTGTTCTCACTTTATGCTTTTTGCACGCCAGTGACCAAATTCTGCCTCGTGTAATAGCCTTTTCCACGCCTCACATATCCCCGTCTGGGGTATAATAAGCTCTTAAAGCCATCATCCAGATTCAAATGATCTCTGTACAACTCCCCTCCGCTAGGGCCACATGGCAGCGCAGACACATGCCAGGTGGGGAAGACCCCTGTGGCCGGGGGAAGTGAATGAATGCACACGGGCTAGCAGCTCCGTCCCGACTCACCTGCTTTTCTCAAAGGTCTGGCTCTAGCAGGCTAAACCGTCTGGAAGAGGGAGCCATTTTGTGCAGATGGGACGTTTTGTTCCTTAAATCATGTCACGTGGAAGGCTAGCACACCACCCTGCATTTGAAACAAGCTCTGAGCTCGCCTTCATTTAGGAGGGTAGCTGCAGTGTGGATATTTTAAAATGGCGAATGACATAAAAGTTATTTCTATTAAGCTCTGGAACACCTGAGCCCTCCCATTGGGGATGGGTATCTCTGATGCCATGGCATTTATTACACTTTAAGCACAGACTCTGCTGTTCTTACTCCATTTATTGACTCAGGGAGTTTATTTCAAACCAAACAGCTCAGCATTCCCATGAGCAGCTGCCTTGGAAGGAAGGAAGGAAGGAAGGAAGGAAGGAAGGAAGGAAAGAAGGAAGGAAGAAAGGAAGGAAGGATGCTGTTCAATTTTCCCCTCTGACCTCCTCACTCAATCTGCAAAAGCCTCTCCATGTGAGGAAGAGGCTATTTTCCTTCAAGCTTTATTCTCAATCTTCCCTGTGGTAAGAAAGGTGATTAGATACTGAGATTTTTAATAGTTTTGTCTGAGCCATTTAAAATGAAGCAGAAATGTCAACAAGATGATGTTGAATGGAGTAGATGTTAAGTGAAAATGAACTTGAAACAAGAGATGGGGTTAGTAATCCCACTGGTAACTTGGAACGGATGATGGAGGTCCCTGGCTCTGCTCCAGTGAGCACAACGGGGCCACCCGAATGATCCCTGCCCCTGTTCGTACAAACCAGCCCAAAAGTGGTTCTTCAAAACTGCGGAAAGACATTTTGTTTTTTTACTCACTTGGCCTTTCCACTGTTTCTATATGATCGATTTGTTTCAGCAAACCTTTTTTTTTTTTAATGCCTAGAGGTAAATTTTAGGTGATCCTGTTTGAGAATATTCACCACATCTAAATCCCCAGGGCCTAAGTCAATGAGATTTTAGCACATTTCAAAACAGAAATGTATAAATTCCGCAATGGCTGATTTCACTGTATTTTACTTCCTCTCTAACAAGGCTATGGGAAATACACAAGCGGGGAGGGTTTGAGCCTGGGTGCTTCACGCTCACTCCAACCACTTGGAGCACCCCCCACCCCACCACAGCCCCC
>NW_012149618.1:2391602-2393958 GCF_000956105.1 Propithecus coquereli | reverse complement strand
CCAGGTTGCTCAGTTTTCACTCCAGGAGACCCTTGAGGACAGCATCTCCGAGGCTCATTAAGATCTTCTCGGAGGAAAAGACCTTTGATTACTCAGAGCAGCAGGGCCCCGGGAAGCCCCAATACACAAATATGTTCACCTGATTCTCAGTTTATATTGTGTGCTCCTTGTGGGAAAAATTAAAAGAAGCTTATAGCTCAGGCGCCATCTCTCAAGTTTCACTCTCCTCCCCTGGCTGGCTTGGGGTTTGTCGTTGAGATTTTTCTTTTTGATTTTTTGGTTTGTTTTGTTCCCCGCCCCCCCGGCTAGCACTAACAATTCTCTTTCCCACCTTGTCTACTTCACACGGATATTCCGCGCACGTAGCGTCTGCGTTACAGCTTCTTCCTCGTTCTCTCAGCTGCGGGCCCTCCCCACATCCCCCAACACACACACCCTCTTCCTCAGACCATCCACCTTCCTCTGTTTCCAGGGGAGCTGACATCAAACCCCTGCCCTCCTTCTCAGAGGGGGGCTCCGTATTGAACTAGAACTAGCTCCTGGGTCATAAAAACCTCAAGGGCGCTGGAGAGCTCCTACTAAACAGACGAGACCAAGGAGGCCAGAGGAGAGAGGCCTTCTGGTTCCTAGAGGACACAAGCTGCTTTGCCCAGCCTCCTTCCTCACCCAGCCCCAGTCCCATCCAGGGGAGGGTCAGAGGGAGCTTCCACCCCTCCAACCCCTCCTTGGCCTACGAGGGACAACAGTGTGGGATGTGACCAGTTGTCCCAGGGCCTGGTCTGGGCCGGAGCCCCTGGTGTGGCTGCAGACTCGGTCAAGGGGAGGAAGGCTGGGCTTCACAGACCCCGTGAGGCAGTGGCTCACCCTGTGGGCCAGGCTTCTGCACAGGGCAGCAGGCCCAGGGCCCCCAGCAGAGTGGGGGAGGCTGCAGGGGAGGCCGAGAGAGCCACTGGACAAGCAGCATGGCGAAGGGAAGAGCCCTGGGGTCCGCTCCCACACCAATCCCACCAGCAGGGCCTCCTGTGCCCCAACATTCTTATGCGGAGAATGCAGATAACAACCTTTGACCTGCCTACCTCCCGGGGCTGCTGGGAGGGTCAGGTGAGAGGTTACTGGGGACTGGCCTGGAGAGAGCTGCACAGCCCTCAGCTCCCACCGTTCATGACAAGTGCTTGTGAGGCAGATGCTCTTGGGACAACTGCCAGGTCGAGGAGTTCTGACCCACGCTTGTTGTCTAGGCAGCTCTGACTCCAGAGTGTCCTCTTCCCCCCACAGGGCAGTCCTTCTACTCCCGGGTGCTGGAGAACTGCGAGGATGTGGCTGACTTCGATGAGGTAGGGTGCCTGAGACTCCGCTCCTTCAGCCCTGAGCCCTGAGGGCAACCAGCACCCCTCCCTGCCTCCTGCTGGCACACACTGGCCCCAAGTCCCCAACAACCGCATGTCAGAGCCCCTCGTCTCTGGCAGCTTCCTGAAGGAGGCAGTGGTGGGAGGGTGTGGAGGAGCCTCTGCCCAGGAGGGGCCTGTGCACGCAGAGGACCGCAGGCCAGGCCCACCTCTGCCCGCTCTGGGCCCGTTTGGTGCTGTAGGTGCTGTAGGCCTGAGCACGAGCCACCGGCTGAGGGCCCAGGAGGGTGAGAGCAGGTGGTTCCTCTCCAGTGTTCCCCAGAGCCCTCGGAGGACCCAGGCGAACACCGCCTGGGCTTCCGACAATGCCAGGCTCACCCAGACCTCACCCCTTCGTAAGAGCAATTGGGGCGCCTCTCCCACCGCAGCCACCAAAAGTTTCCTGTGATGGAGACACTGGGACACACACACACACACACACACACACACACACACACACACAGTTTCCCTCAGCTTATTTTTTCTTTTGAACCACAGGCTCAGGGAGTTGAGCATATAAATCATTTGCCCCAGTTCCTGGCACACTGTCTCACTGGTCCCTACGAGGCCTCACTCCTGCTTTTATGCACGTATCTGTATTTCTTCCCTTTTCTCTCTGCTCTTTCCCTCCATATGCACCATTCTGATGTGTTTAATGTGTATCTTTTAGTTTCCTATGTATTCTTGCAAAATGTGTACTGTCGTCTTGTGAGCATATGTTTGTGGATTTAAATAGCGATGTGTTAAATATTTCGTCTTCTTCTTTTTTCCACTGTGCACTGTTTTTAAGTTCCATCTGTGCTGCTACATTAACCTGTTGCTTCTCCCTGCTGCATAGTACTCCATGGGACATACCCAACACATAGGGTGACCAACCATCCTGGTTTGCCTGGGACTTAGGGGGTTCCTGAGACACAGACTCTAGTGCTAAAACTGGGGAAGTCTTGGGCCAACCAGGATCTTTTGGACCC
>NW_012149618.1:2355814-2389076 GCF_000956105.1 Propithecus coquereli | reverse complement strand
ATTATTAGATACTATTTACTTTCCCAATATGAGAGTCTCTGTCTTTTAATTAATGAGTCTTACTCATTTCCATTTATTACAATTGCTATTATCATTAGGTTTATTTCATTTTTTGTTATTATTTTTCTCTGAGTTAGGGAACATTAAGTTTATTTCTATCACTACTTTATTTTATATTTTCCATTTACTGTACTTTTGTTTGTTTGTTTCTCTTTTTCTCCTTTCCAGCTTTCCACTGGATAGGTTGAGTTTTCTTCCGTTAGTTGGAAAGTTATATATTTTATTTTTATTTCAAAATAGTTGCCCTTACTAATTTATGTGTATTTATCGATAGTTCACACAGATCAGTAATTATAGCTTCCCCCTAGTATAACAAGTAGTTTAATAGTCTCTCATGCCTCCGTGATTTCCCTACTTCAGCCCACCCTGCATGCTGATACTGTCTAGAGTAAAATTTTAATTCTAGATTCTTATGGATATACAGTCTCTTTTTCTTTTATTTGTCCTAGACTTCTTTTTGCTTCAGGATAGCAATAGCCTTTACCAAGATCTTTGATTTTCTTTACTTCTCATATCTCTTGAAGTAGCTCATGGATTTATTTCTCTTCTTGTTTGAGTACATCTTCCAAAAGCATTTTTAATTCGGGTCTTTGTATTACACACCTTCTAAAGCTTTGTGAATCTGAGAATATTTTTCCCATTTCTTCAAATCTGAATGAGAGTTTCACTAGATATAAAATTCTAGGTTCCAAGTTCTTTTCTTCACAGCTTCAGAAATATCATTCTACATTGCTCTTGAGAAACCTGATGACTATGTGGTTCTTGTAGTTTTATGTGTGATCTTCCCTTTCTCTCTGAAAAAAATGTATAATTCTTTTGTCTTTGATATTCTTAAATTTTATTTTAATGTGTCTAGTTGTGGGTTTTCCTTATCTTTCCTGTTTTGCACTATTTTGTGAGCCCTTTCAAATCATGGGCTTTCCTCTTTTGTTCATTATAGAAAATTCTGTCTCCATTATTTTTTCAAATATCTCTTCCACTCAGTTTCTATGTTGTCCTCTCCTCTGCAACTTCTATTGACAGATGTCAGGGCTGCTACTTCTGCTTCTAGCTGCCTCATGTCTGACCTTTTATGTTGTTCATCCATTAATTCTTTCCTGCTGTCTTCTGAGGGAGTTCTTCAGACACAGTCACCACAGAAACATTGTTGACCACCCCACCCAAGTCAGGGTCTCATCACCGGACCGTTAAGGGGAAACAGGGGTGACAGAAGACAGTCTGGATTTTTAGCAGACTAGCTCTGGGGTTCCATGAAAGATATGCGCTATTGGTCTATCAACCCCTATTTTTCTCCATCCTCACCCCAGCAAGGCTGTTGTCAGAATTTTATCAGGAGTCAGGCAACAGTGCCCCACGGGAATGCCAGGGAGAGGCAAAAGCATAACTCACGAAGCTTTCCTGCAACCTGTTCCCCCACTGCCCTCTCCTCACCCTCTGGCCCAGGCTGAGTGTCTTCATCCTCATACACTTACCAGTTCCAGCAGCCTTTGGTCTCCTCAGGCTTCTTACACTCTTTTATTCGTCTGTTACTTTCTGGAATCCATACTTCCTTCCCTCTTGGTGCTCTAGTTTCTCTAGGGTTGACTTGGGGCAAGAACCAGCAGTCCTCAGTCGCCATCTTGGCACAAACTGGAAGCTCCGTTGTGACCTGTGAAATAGTTTTCCCCTTCTTCCCTGGACTTACCTCTCCCATCCAGCTCTGTTTGGGCTGGGAAGGGCCTCGTGGCAGACTCTTCCCCTTGAAGGTGGCCACTGGCATTCAGCTGAGCCCCCACCAGGCTGAGGGGCCACCTGGAACCAACCGTCTCCCCCCATCTGAAAACCAAGCCACACAGTGTAGCTGTGTCCTTGGCCCAGAGCTGGAGGCAGAGGAGCAAGGCCTAAGTCTCCTCAGCCAGGCTCAGCAGCAGCCGTTGACTGGCACATCCCCACGCTGAACTCCCCCAGCCACTGCAGGGTGCCTGTTGCTGCTGCCTCCCTAGATGTCCCCAGTGCTCCCCGAGGCATTGAATTCCTCATTTAATGTGAATCCCCAGAGCTAAGGAGAGTTCTGCTCTGACCTTCTCCCCTTCTGGCTATGAGACTTCCAGCCTCAGTTTCTAAGCCTCAGTCACTTTGCTCAAATGAAGGTCTTTGCAAAATGATGGACAGATTGAGGGGTTCTTGTGGTGGCAGAACCACTGCTGCAAACTAAGCCAGCTGTTTGAGGCCTCAGGCTCGCCCCATTACACAGCCAATCTGGTAGCCTCTACTCCCCATTCCTCAGCCGGGGCCTGGACAGGGGAGGCGCTGGCAGGGTGAAGATGCATGTGGCCTGGCCTCGTTTCTCAGTCCTGCCTCCCTGGGCCTCTGCCCCCAATCCACCAGGCATAGCATCTGACTCCCTCTCCCAAGACTCCCAGGGGACATGTCAGCCCAGGCCTCCAGCCAGTGAGCAACCTGATGCCCCTTCCAAGGGCATTGCCACCCCTTTCCATGTACTGCACCCCAGGACACCCAAGCCACAGGTATACATGACATTCAAAGTTAATCACTGTGGCCTTCCTCTTCCCAACGCTGCCCAACATGGGTCAGGTAAAGAGCTGGTCTCTGCTGCCCCTGAGCATGGGTCCACATTCTGAGCATCTGACATGTGCCAGTCCTGGGCTAGAGAGACCCCAGAGGGAGGAAGCCGGGCTCTACAGCCCATGAGGATCCACACGGGAACATGGGTATGAGGCAGCCTGAGTAGTGTGGGGAGACAGGAGGGAGTCAGAAGCCAGGCAGGCATCAGAGAGCAGGCCGCGTGATGGGGAGAAGTGGTTCTCAATGGGGAATCTACCCCACTCACCAGGGCACAGGGAAGTTTCTGGCTGTCACAGTGGGGAACCCACTGGCGTTTAGTGGGGGGCGGGGCAAGAATGCAAATGACTTGCAGTTCTCAGGCCATCCCACACTCCCACTTGGGGAGCCCGTGGGTAGAGGGTGGGAGTCCCTGCAGCAGCACTGGGCTGCTTCCTGCGCAGCTCCTCTTCTGTCCAGTCTCCATGATGATCCGGACAGTGAAGCTCAGGCTCAGATGGCAAGTATCCTTCACCAGGTGACAGAGCTGGAAGTAGCCAAGCCAGGATTCTTTAAGTCCACGTGTAGATCAGATTCTGAGCCTTCTCTGGATGCCGCAAGAGGAAGCTGCTCCAGGGCCTGACTCCCACTGCCCCTACAAGGCCCTCGCTGAGCCTCCCCATGCCTGCTGCCTCTGTTTATCCCTCTGCACTGCCATCCCAGTCAGCAATGCACATCCCACAAAGCAAGGCGGCAACCCTCCAGCCCCAGGGTCAGCCCAGTCCCAAAGAGTGCCTCAAGCTGTACCCAGGCTTGCCCTCTCTCCCCAGACCCAGTGGACAGGTCCTAAACGTCCCTGGCTGCCCTCTGAAAGGACCAGCCTGCCAGTGGTTCCAGACAAACCTGGAAAAGAAATCCTCACAAATCCCCCTAAAGCTTCTTGGCTTCCCAGAAAGTCTCTTTTCTCACCCTTCCTCCACCCAGGGCCTTCAGGAACCAGCTTAGTGAGACACAAGGCATATTGGCCTGGGCTGCAGTCCTTGCTGAGGTGACCTCGTTGGGCCTTAGATTCCCCTTCTGTAAAATGGGATGTACTCCTTTCTCAAGCTTAAAAAAAAATGAAAGGAGAGACAAGAAAGCAAGTGTCTCTCCCTGCTCTACTCAGGTAAGGGATTAAGCAAGGGAGGGGCCCTCCTCTGCTCAGACAGGGGTGACAAGGGCTGCTGCAGGCTGCGCTTAGGAACATGAGTGGGGAGGAGGTGGCCGTGGAAGAAAGACAATGCTCCCTCCAACAATGGGTGGAAACAGAGCCTGGACATGGTGTCTCCTTTCCCGAAGGCTGGAACCTGAGATCCTACATTTAACCTACAACTCTGCAGAAGCTGGAGAGAGAAGGAGAGGGAGCGAGAGCGAGGCCCAGCCTTTGTGTCCTGGGGAAGCACGAATGGCCACGCTGGAATATGAACCCAGGTCTTTAAGCTCCCAAGACGGTCTCTTTCCATTGTACCCTAAAGCTTTGTAGCATACCTCAATCTCCCCCCAAAACCTAGAGGACTGTCCCTTTAAGGATGCTGTCTTGTTGATTTAGGATGGTTCCTGGCCCCGTCAGTGGTCATTATCCAACGTGCATCAGGGAAATCTCTGTGGAGCCCTAGATCACTGGGGCTGATGGGATGCAGAATTCTGTGCCCCAGCCAGCAGCAGCCAGGTCAGGGCTAAGCCTAGGAGCACGCAAACTGGGTCACGACTCTGAGGCTCCCGACAGAGGTCCTCTTTCCCTCCCCTGCCTGTAATGCCAACTGCTTTACTGCTGTCAAGGGTCCTATCACAGGTGCTATTCCAGGTCTGTGCCTGTCTCCAGGACTACCCAGGGGCATCCCCAGGAATGAGAAACAAGCTGCATCCCTGCACTCTGCACAGTTCCATGTACAGAGCCTGGCACACAGAAGGTGCTCAGCAAATGTTTGCCCCTGCATGGGGCTTGCTGGCTCCTGACATTTTGAGTAGCCATGTTCGGCTTATCTGCTACCCGAGTGCCCCAGCAGTGCTAGGCTCATGTCCTGGGGGTGTTTGGGGGCTGAGATGGAGCAGAATTTTAGATGGTGTCCTGGATTTCCTTGGCCCAGTCTTGAGGCAGCTGATTTTCAGGGCACCCCCAGAAATAGAAGACACCCTCAGCTGTTATGGCCATTGGAAGCAAATCATGCTGGTGCTAGTCAGGCTGGAGGAGTGCCCTCCTGCAGTCCTGCAGTGTCCATCACCAAGAAGGCCAGGCCCTGCCTCAGCTCCTGTAACTAACAACAATACAATAATAATCATTATAATAAACCCCTATATTAACTGTGCCAGGTTCTATGCTAAGCGCTTGGCTAGCCTCAAAAATACCCCAAGAAGTAAGTTCTGTTACTGTCACCCTCACTTTGTAGAGAGGTGAGCTAACCTGCCCAAGATCACACTGCTAGTAAGGAGCTGCACTACAGGCAGGCAAGTCCATCAGTTGAGACCTGTTTACTGAGTGCCCACTGTGTGCCAGGCCCCATGTCAGGTGCAGGGGTTGGTGAATGAGACAGAAACTTCAGTCTGATGGCTCTACTCATGCTCCGAACTGCTCTAAGAGTGACAGGCAAGGCTGTACCTGGAGTTCTTCAGGCCAACAGGAAGAATAAGGAGCAAGAGAGCTGGTGTATGCGGGGGAAGGCCCAGGGCATGAAATCCAGCTCTGCCTCTGATTACAAGTCTCCCTAACAGAAGTCTGACACTTAGAGAGAGGTACAGATAGCATGGAGAATGTCATAGTTATCAAGTGCTGTGTGAAATACCACCCAGAAACTCATGACTAAAATTATCAACATTGTAGTATGCTTATGATTCTGTGGGTTGGCCGGGCTCAGCAGGGCAGTTCTTCTGCTCCATACAGTGTCACCTGAATCCAGCTGGGAGCTCCATTGGTGCTGGCTGTCATCCAGGGCACTGTGGGTCTCCTCCTCGTGTCCTCACATCCTCCTGGGCCTCTCTCCACGTGGCCTCTCTATAGTAGGAAAACCTGGGCTTCTCTACGTGGCAACTGACTTCTAAGAGGGTAAAAATGGAGGCTTCTGGGCCTAGGTGCCACACAGTGGCATTTCTGCTACAATCGAGTGGTGAAAGTCAAAGAGCCAACCTCGATGCAAGGAGATGGGAGGAGAGGCAAAGTCACAAGGCAGAAAGGGATGTAGGCGATTGCTGAGTCTCCCTTGGGAGAGAAATCTCTGGCCTGGAAGGCAGGTACACACCCAGATAGCAGCACTAGTTACAACCTCTTCAGCATTTACATTTACTCTGTGGCAGGGCCCAGGGTTTAGGTGACATTATCATCTCCATTTTACAAATGAGGCCACTGAGAGGGGAGGTAACTTGCCCAAGGTCACATAGCTGTTAAGTGGCAGGGCCAGGATTTGAACCTGGGCAGTCTGGCTCTTAACTAGGAAGCTACTAACCGCTTATTTTAGGCAAATTCTCTCTGAGCCTTGGTTTCCTCATCTGTAAAGTGGGGATTCAATTATATAATGTTTGTGTAAAGTGTGTAACCAGTGCCTGGCACATGGTCAGCCTTCAATAAATAAATGTTTTGTTGCTGACCACCTGGAAGGATGATCACAGCCACAGATCCCCCTCTGAGATGCAGCCTCAGCTAATCTCCCAGGTTTCAGAAGAGGGTTCAGTGTAGTGGTTTAAACTCCGGACTAAGCATCCAGAGATTTGAGTTGGAATCCTGCCTCTGCTACCCACCAGCTTCATGCCCTTGGGCAACTCTCACCTCTCCACTTTCCCACTTGTAAAAGAAGTACATTTTTGCCATATTGTTCCCCACTCTGCTCCAGGAAGGAACACCTTTCCTGTCCTGCTTGCTACTGTACCAGAGCATCCAGATGGCAGCTGAGCAGAGGAAGATGTCAGCAACAGGAGATCAGGCTGGACATGCTGCCTGGGCCCAGCAAGGGGGACTTTGCATGCTAGGAGGAGGAATCCCCACCTATTTCAGGAAGCAGTGGAAATTTTTAGCAAAGGAAAGGCAAAAATAGAGAAATCAGCCCAGGAAAATTCAAACCAAAAAGTCACTTACCAAAGCCCATGCCTCTGCTTCCTGGGACGCCAGATGGGAGTAGCCCCAAGTCCCAGCCCTAAGTCACTCCCCTCCAGCCTGTAGGCTGGGCACAGGCTGCAAGGCCCAATACTGAGGCCTGGACCCTACCCAGAGCCTGTCTCAAGGCCTGGGCCTCCGGATTTTTTTAAGTCTTCTGGAAGTAATTCTAACACGCAGCCAGGACTGAGAACCACTGAGAGAGATAGAGACAGAGAGACAGAGAGAAACTGATACAAGATACAATGGTGAGGAGAAGGAAGCAGGGGAACAAAACAGGAGAGAAGGAAAACAGAGAAATGAGGGGAAGTTCTAGTGTGGGTGGAAGTGGGGTAGAAAAGTGAGGAAAGGGACGAATATGTGTGTGGGGGGGGAATCAGAGACCAAAGGAGCTTCTGGGTCTGGGTGAGGACTGTGTCTCTCTCTCCTGAATGACGCTCCTGTCTGGCTTCATGCGGACTGCGCAGGCCTGGCCTGCCCAGAGCTTACTCAGTCCTTCTCTCCTCCTGTCCCCTCCCAGCCGGCTCCTTCCTGGAAACACTCAGCCTGATCCCTCCACCAACAGATTCCCGAAAGGGCACCCAAGCCACAAATCCAGATGTGCTTCCCCTGGATTATCCTCTGCAGTCAGGACCCCCAGGGCCCCTCGGTCCCCACCCGGCTCCCGCTCAGCAGACTGGCCCATGATGCCACGTCCCAAGCTGCTGCCCTCTCTGTGTCCCTTTGCCTGGGCCTATTGCCACTGTTCAACACCCCCTCTCTCCGACGATGCCATTTCTGTGGTCATCTCCTTTTTCTCCCAATCCTTCTCTCCTGCAATACCACAACCCCACCTACAGATCTCAGGTGGATCGAACACCCCTGCCCCCTTCATCCCAAGAAAATAGAAATCTTGGTGGCTCCTGCAGCCCTCTCCCCCCGCAGGGCGGCTAACGAGTTGGGCCTGCCTGAGTGAGCGGCTTCATTTCCCCGCAGCCCCATAAAAGCAACTTCATTAAGGAAACCGCACACTCTGCAGAGCTGCGCAGGCATCCAGGAGCTGGCGCAGAAGCCGCTTAATGAGGCCTGTGGGTCAGGCAGCCGTCTCCACCGCCTCCCGACCCCTCAGCCCACCCTCCCTCCTCCTGCGCCTGCCTCACCTGCCCGGCCCACCCCAGGGCCCTCTGCCTCCACTGCTGCTTCCTCCCTCACCAGCCCAGGTCGGGGGCTTCCCTGGGGACTTGACCAGTGCTGAAAGGGGGTGTCATGGAGGCCATATTCCTGAGACGGGCGCTGCCCACACTGAGCAGTGACCTGCCAGGCTGGCCCAGTGCGCCTGAGCCCTCCAAGTCCCCAGTCTGGGAGGAGGACGCTGAGCTTTGGAAACAGCGGACATGTGGGGTGGGCTCCCAGAAGCCTCCTCCCCCGTGCCTGCTCAGCCGCCAACAGTTCTCTGCATGACGTGACTGCTCTAAGCCCGAGTTTCTCTGTCTAGAAAGCAGAGAAGCCATTACCAGTCTCTTGGGCTGTGAGAAGGACTAAATGAATTAACATACATAAAGCATTCAGACCCTGCATGATAAAAAGTTCTCTATAAATGGCAGCTATTATTATTGTAGCTGCTAAAATTATTATTTATTACTGGCCCATTGAGTGGTCTGGATTTGGTGGGGTATAAAAATGAAATTAGAAAATAAAAAGTCACTGCCTTCTACCTGCTCTGTCAAAATCCCCGGTGGTACTGTCTCTCAGCAGTGGCCTGGAGCAACCCCAGAGCTGTCTGGTCATTTTCGGTTATTCGAAGTCCAGTCCTGAAGGGATTACTACTCCAGTCTGGCATCTTGGTCACACTGCCTCTTGCCTTCCCTCATGCTGTGGCTGAGGACGGAGCAGGGCAGGGACCCCTGCTCAGGCCCACCACCTCCTCCCGACTCCCACTGGGGTGGGGGCTGTGGGCTGCGTTCTTGGCCTCTGCCATGGACCTGACTCCTCCCTGTGCTCCTTGTGGTGTGGTGGCTTCTCTGGCCAGCTGTGGACGCTGCCGCAAGGCAGACCTTGCAAAGGAGCCCTGAGTGTCCTGACACATGATGTGGAGCCCCATGTAGGGGACTTGGCTCTACCCCACCCCAATTCCTGCCACTGGGGGTACAGCCCTACAGCCTCCTCTGAGCTGGGGACCCCTCCTCTGGTGGGAAGCCTTTGGACAAAGTGTAAACCAGGTACTTGCCACACCCAACAGTGGCACGCCAGGCTCCTCGCCCTTTAGTGCTCCTGAGGCTTGGGGACAGACCAGCTGGTCCACTGCTCAGACAGATGCCACTGGGAACTTGCATGCCAAGCTGCCCTTCTGGCAGGTGCCCAGTCTCTATGAGCTATCTCCCCAGGGAAGTACCATGAAAACGTCGCCCCTAGGACATGATTCTCCCCACCTCTGCCTTTTCCAGTCTCCTTTCACATCCAGGGAGGAGGAGGGCAGGGGTGATGGCTGGGGTAGCAGGGCCTTTGATCTGCCTATCAGCAGCTCTCTTTAGAAAACGGGGCACTTGACACCTTTTAGCCTCTATTGTGGGCCCTCGATGCTACTTCAAGGGCATCAGGAAAAATTCCACTCCAGTTCCTATTCATTATTATTATTGATTTAGGGAGACAGCAACATAGAAATGGTAAGGGCGAATCTAGAAATAGTGAGTTGGGGATGGGCCATGGGCCTGGCTTTAATAACACTAAATAGCTAAAACCTGTCCCCAGAGTTAGCATTGCCAGTGAGGAGTGGTTTGACCTGAATGAGGAGTCTGGGGCAGAGCCTGCTCTGGTCAGGATGGTTGTGATGGGAGAGAGCTGGAAGCTCACAGCTCCATTCAGCACACACCAAAAACCAGGCTCACAGCCCCGCAGCCTTTGCTATTGCCCTGGGCCCGAGCACCACCCACTTGCAAGCCCCCCAGGAATCTAGGAGGCAGCAGGGAGGCGGTGGAAGGAGCACTGTGGGAGGAGTCAGAAGTCCTGGTTGGGCCCAGGTTCTTCTACTCACCATATGACCTTGGGCAGGTGACCAGCCTCTCTGAGCATGATCTTTGAAAGAGGAGTGGGCCATACCCATTCTACAAGGTGGTCGTGGGAATTAAATGCAATTCAGGGTGTGAATGCTTTGTCCCTGGGGAGCGCTGGCCCATGTGAGGGGCCGCCCCATTGGAGACCCCCTACCAGAGATTCCCCTCCCACCCCCACAGCCCCTGCCTGCTATTGCAGCCCGAAGAGCACAATTATCCCTTTCTCTCCAGACGTTCCGGTGGCCGGTGGCCAGCAACATTGACAAAAATGAAATGCTTGAGATTCAGATTTTCAACTACAGCAAGGTCTTCAGCAACAAGTAAGTTTCGGGGGGCACTGGAGAGGCGGAGACCAGAGGGGCTGGGAACCTGCCCTGCTCCTGGGTGACTCTCTCTCTGAGGTTTAAAAGGGGACCTGCACCCCCAGCCTGCCCTGGATTGATCTGCAAAGACTGAGGAGGTCTTGGGCTGGCCTTTGATCCTCATCCTGCTTCCTCATGTCATCCCCAGAGTCCCCCAGACCTCCCAGCCTTTGTCAGCCAAGGACACTCCACCCTCCTGTTCACCCCTGCCCTCCCTTTCCTTAGATCTCCCCTATACCATGCTGGGGGACGGTTACCCAACAGAGACGCTGAAGGTAGAATGGCTGATGGTGTCCTCCACCAGACTCTCTCTAGCCTTGAGGGCAGGCTTGTCCCGCAGAAGCTGCAACACAGCATGGTGTGGTGGTTTAGCAGTCAGGCAAGCCTGGTCTCGGATCCCCAGGTCAGTCATGTACTGTGAGACTCTGGACAGGTTACATAACCTCTCTGAGCTCAATGTACTCGTGTGAAAAGAGTGTTTACCTCAAAGGGCACTGTGAGAATTCAATGAAGTAGATGTGCATTCATTCATTCATTAATTCAACGAATGTGTACTAAGTGCCTATTGTATATCAGGCACTGAACTAGGTGCTGGGGAGGCAGGATGCCTACCCTCATGGAGCTTTCCTTCTGCAAGTGAAGTGCACCTATCACATGAGCATCATCACTATGAGGTGTTCAATAAAGGTAGTTCCCATCCTTCTCTTTGGGGGGCAAGCAGAATTCAGAAGGACTTCAACAATCTGGAATGGCGGCTAAATATAAGAAATATAAAGTCTTGTGTTGGATTCAAAAATCACGACTGGCTGCAGTGGCACACCTGTAGTTGCAGCTACTCGGGAGGCTGTGGCAGGAGGATCCCTTGGGGCTGTAGTAGGCCTTGATCACACCTGTGAATAGCCACTGCACTCCAGCCTGGGTGACATAGTGAGATCACTTATCTTAGGAAAAAATTGCTCTTATACAAGCTGGAGGGGGAGTCATGGCTGAACACGGCGAGGTGTCCAAAAAGGCATGGAGCTATTAGCTCACTGAGGGCTCAGCAGGACTCAACAGTGGGAGGAGACCACAAACAAAAGAAAAGCTGACCTAATCCTAGGTCAGATTAACAGAAGTAGAGCACCCCTGCTCTGAGCAGGAGAGGTGAGGGTTCCACTGTTCCTCTACTGGTTGCAGAGAACTCTAGTAAGCATCACTTTATAGTTGCCAGGGAGAAAGGGAATTTTAAATTGTACCTGTGACAAGTGAATGAGATCCTCAAGGAGAAAAATCATAGAGAATATATTCATCCATTCACCTAGCCATCCATCCTTCCTTCCATCCATCCATCCATCCATCCATCCATCCTTCCTTCCTTCCGTCCATCCTTCCAGTCACTCATCAAACATCTACTGAGCAAATATTTTGTACCAGGCAAACACTGGGCTAGTCACTGGAGTCACTAGGATGAGGATTAAGGCACAGTCCCTTCCCCTCAAGAAGGTTTTCTGCCACAGGAAGAGGAAAGAGAGGTGTGTGCCTAAAGGCAAGATGAGGACCAGGCTGTACTGCTGGACGACAACAGATAGCTGGAAGGCAGCTAGACCTCTCCAACCAGGGCACTGTCTCAGGAAGTAGTGAGCTCACTACTGGGAGAGGTTGAGCAGAAAGTAGACCATGTTGTAGAGGGGATTTCTGAGTTGGGAAGGGCCAAAACACATGGGCTGTAAGCAGGTTCTGATTCTGTGGGTTTTATTAGGAGCCCACAGGATCCCAGCTGAATATGGGCGTGTGCATTGCAGGCCTGCTGGCGGCGCCACAGGGAAGATGTGTAGGGCACAGAAGCCTCTCCTTTGCCTCTCGGGGTATCACGTCTCAGGCACTGTGGAGGCCTTTCGCATCCACAACAAAGGTCGGTAAGAGACTCCACACGAGAGACCCCCGAAATGCAGCACAGTCCTCTTCCCTGAGGTGAAATATTGGGCGACCTACAAGGACAGGGGAAACAGGAACAAGAGAAAAGAGCCCACACAGAGACCAGGTGGATGTGAAGGAGGAAGCAGAATCGGGAGCTGAGCTCCAGGAAGGGCAGCCCAGACCCCCAGCTGGAACCCACACGTAGATGTCAGAGCACCCAGGAGCCGGACAGCTTCGCCAGTGCAGCCCTCTCTGTGCAAGAGGGGAAACTGAGTCTCAGAGGGGCTCCTCAGGTCACATGGGTAGACAGTGGTAGAGCCAGGGCTAGGATGCTTCTACCTCCTCTTCCTGATCTAGCTCCCAGAAGCCCAAGTGTTGGAGAAGAGATGGTGGAAACTGAGGACGTGGAAGAGAATGTCAAACCATTTACAGTGGAAGACCAACCACTGAAATGCTGGAAACCCTGAACCCATCAAAACTCCTGCTATAAGTACTTGGGAAATTGTTTGGGAAATGGACTACCAGACAGTGAATATGCTGAAAGCTGTGTCTTCAGTTAGGTGTTCTTAAGGGCCAACCAGAGGGAAGATAGAAAAGGGGATAGTTCCTGTTCTAGCTCCCCCCTTCTTCCCTCCCTGCCCTCCCTGCACCTACCCAAGAGAAGGCAGGAAACCTCACAAGGGAGGCTCAGGCCTGGCGGGAGAGGGTGCCGCCCTTTCCTTGGAAGCCCAGAGAATGTCCAGGGCTCTGTCGGCTGCAGAGCTGGGATGGGGGAAAGGAGAGGCCACCTTGTGGAGTGTAAGGCCCACCCTGACATAGGCCAGCTGAGGGGTCAGAGTGGGAGGGGTGCCTGGAGTCGGGTGGGACTCAGGTCTCCCCATCCTGGAGTTGGGGCTCTATTTCCCAGAGCCAGAGGAAAGGCCCGCCTGGTGTTCTCCTGGACAGGCCAAAGAGGCTGTGAGGCCACCACCCTCAGTCCCCGCATGGCCCAGCTCAGTCCCCAGGCTCCTTCTCATGGGGCAGCCGAGCAGAGGGGAACCCTCTCTGGGGTTTGCGCTGGGCTTAGCAACCAGCAAAGCCACACCCACTCCTGGGGACAGTGCCTGGAACACAGCAGTCCCCTGATTCGTTTGTGGAACAAGAGAATGAACAAATGCCCCCTTGGGATCAGGAGGCAGAGGGTAACAGGGTGGGAGAGCCTGGGAGCAGGAAGCTGAGTGGCCCTTCTTCTCTGAAGAGTTCAGGGCACTCAAGGGTGAGGCCAGCATCACATGACTGATGCATTTGGGGAAACTGAGGTAAAGGAAGCTAGTGTGAGAATGGAGCCTGTGAGTCTGATCCCATCACTGGACTTGTCCTAGAAGCACAGGACAGCTTGAAAACTGGCCCCTCACCCAGTGGTTCTAGGGGCCGTGGGAGGTAGAGACATGGTGTGAAGGAAGGCAGCGTCCTAGTCAGAGACCAGGAGACCCCGAGGTTTGCTCTACCCTGCCTGGAACAAAGGCCTCCTCCCAGGAACCTTGGGCTTCCCTGTGAGGACAAGGCGTTGGGTTCAGAGGAACCAGTGTGTCCAGCTCTGCCTGTCCAGGACCTCTGAGGGGCAGTGGCCTGGCCCTGCTGCCAGCCTCCGGGCTGCTGAGAATGCCCAGGGTCCCTGAATAATTCAGGAGCCAGGACAGCAGTACAGGCCTGGTGGGGCCGAGGGCACCCGACACCGGCTCCCGGGGGAAAGCAATGAATTATTGACAGGATTCTGGTGCCAGTTGCCGATCTATTGTGGTCAGTCTGTGGGCCTGTCTGTACCTGCTGCCTAATTACCTGGGAATCCTAGCCCTGCCCCGCCCACCCGGCCCCTCGTGGGTCCCGCCAGCCTCCAGTGAGTTACCCTCTTTGCGACGGGTAACTGGGAAGGCTGCATGAGGCAAGCTGCCAGAGGACATGGAGTTAGCCACAGCTCGTTCACCTAACAGCCCCAGGGAAACTGAGGCCCAGAGAGGGCTCTGGTCCAGAGTCACACAGCACCTGTACAAAGAGCAAGTGGGGTAGACAGGGTCACCTCTGGGGTCACCACAAGATCCAGAGCCAGGAGCTTCCCCTGCCCCTTCCTATCCTGGCCCCTTCCCCAGAGAATGTCTACCCAGCAGGGGCTGAGGGGTGGCCTTCTGGTTAGAATCAGCATCAGGGCCCTTGTTTTGAAGCCGTTTTTATGGCAAGCATTGTGTTTTTGCACAGATGGTATGCTACAGACCTGTGAAAAGAGCAAAGTTTCATAAAAATGCTTTTCTTTATACTTTACATAAGACTGAGAGAATATCAATTGTCCATTTCAAAGAACATAATTTTTTATTTTTATTTGGGGGAGATTGTAGGGGACCGTTAGGAGTTAAAGCCCCCCAAGCCACCCCTGGGAGTGTGGCCGATTGATTCCTCTGGCCATGCAAGGTCCTAGCATCCCATTCTCACCCTCCAGGCCACAGACAGGCCCTGGCTCTGTGGGACTGTGCGCAACTGCGAGGGTGGGGGCAGCCTTGGTCTGCCCCCAGAGCCCGTCCTGCGTGGAGACCAGCCCCGTGTGGGCCCTCCAGACGGCAAGCCCCACACAGCATCAGGGAGGGAAGGGGCTGGCAGCTGTGTGCCGGCAGTTAGAGGAGTTTCACACGAGCCTTCTCCTGACCACTGCCCAGTGGAGCCAGCAGTGCCACCTCCTTTGGGAGATGAACAAACAGGGCTCAGAGAGGTAGGAGAACTAGGCAGAATCACACAGCTGCCAGATGGTGGAAACCCTTTAGACCCTGCGGGATGAACCCCCATCTGTCTGACTCCAGAGCCCAGGCTCTTCCCACTGTCTACACTGCCCCCCTTTAGGGATGGCACTTAGTCTGCATGTGGACAGGGCTTGGAACAGGGTGTAAGGAGGACGCATTTGCCAGGAGGCCGACCTCAGCTCACTGTGTGATTACAGCAGCGGCAGAACGGTCTAGCAGTGAGAGCCACTGTAGAGTAGCGAGAGCCCTGTCACTGTCACCGTCACTGTCTAGCAGAGGCTTGCGGGCATGTGTCAGGGAGGTTGTTTCAGGGACTCCTCCTGGAAGGGGTGCAGGACAAGCTCTCCTGTAAGGCCCCTCCCAAGTCTAGAGTCTGAGACTCTCAGGCAAGTGAAGCCTGGAAGGCACCAGAGGCTTCTCAGAGCACTTGCAGGGGAATAGCTCCATCCTGCCCCCTGGGGGTGTCTTGTCACATTGCAGCACCTCTGCTGATGGGGGCACCTTCCTTTGCCATGCTTGGACATCTGAGTATGGGGAAAGATGCTCCTGTTGCCCAGCACTCAGCATCGGCAGGTCCTAGTGGAATCAAAGTGGGCCTGAAAAGTTGTCTGCAAAGGGTAATGGTAGGACAGAGATTCTCATTGTGTCACCCCAACCGGCATCATCAGCGTCACCTGGAAACTTGTTGGAAATACACATTCTCAGGCCTCCTCCCATCTGCTGAATCAGAGCCCCTGGGCGTGGGGCCAGTGGTGTGAACCGAACTTGGTGGACAGTTCAGTGACTTCACATTAGAAGCCTGAAGCTGGTCATGGGGGCAATATTTACACCATGGAAATTGGCAAAAACTAGAAATTGGCACTACCCTACCCTCCTCCACCAGTTAAACATTTTCCAGCACATCCATGGGAGTGGGCGCAGGGGGGATCCCTGTCATTTGTGTTTTCACTCGCCCTCCAGGTGATTCTGTTCATGCTGAAATTTTAAAACCGCCAATTTAGAACCAAAAGAAGTGAGGCTGCAAAAAGGCGGGTGTACTCCTTCCTGTCTATTCCTTCATGCCCACAGGCTACTGTTAGAAAGTCTACGCGAACAGCAGCTATGAGCCCACCCACTTCATTGTATAAAGACCAAACAGAGACTCGGGGGCAGCGGCTCCGGGTCCCCTGGCCCAGCCCAGCACCCCTCTCTCTGTGACACAGCCTGCGCTGGGGAGAGGACGCTGCTCTGAGGAAGGCCTAGAAGCCAGTTAGGCTTTGAGTGGAGGAGTGGTGTGACCTTTCTCCCTCGGGGAGGTGGGCGAGCTAGCGGGTGGGGCTCCGAGCTCCAGAGAGAATCGGTTTATATTCACCCTTCGGATTCACCCACAAGGCTGCTCCCACTTCCTCCCCGCACAGATGGGAGGATTTTTTTCTTTTTAAGTTCGTGTTCGCCCTCCACAGCCCTCAGGGTGGTACAGACATCAAACATGCCTAAGTCGGAATTCATCTCATCACACCCAGACTGGCCGTTAGTTAGCTGTGTCCCTTCCCCTCTCGCGGCCTCACCTTCCTCCTCTATAAATCACCGGCAGCACCGGGTGATCCCACGACCCCTTCCAGCTCTCACACACTGCGGCTGTGTCCCCAGCCTTCGTCCCTTCAGCTGGAAACGGGGTGTGTGTTTTCATCCACCCCACGCAGAAGCACCAAGGCCCCTGAGCGCCCTGTTCTCTCCCAGAGCAAGCCTTCTAACCGTGGGATGACATGGGGTTCAAGGCAACTCCATCAGCATTTATTGGGCGCCCGCTGTTGTTCATTAATTCAGCCAACAGACACTGAGATCTCTGGTGTGCCGGGAATGTCAAACACGGGCAGGAAAATACCCCCGGGCCCTTGAGAGGCTCACGTCTGGAGACATCACATGAATAACGACTGGCCCGTTTTTGGGGGGTGGGCCCTGTGCTGGGGACTCCGTACAGACTTTACAGAGTATCTCGTTAGTCCTCTACCAACGGCCCTGTGGAGTAGGGGTTATTAGCTCACCTTGCAAGAAAACCAAGGCTGAGAGAGCTGAGTAAGTTGCCCAGGAAGCAGGTAACTCACTAGCAGTGTCAGAGCCGAGTTTCACATCCCATCTCTCTGACTCCAAGACTGATCTCAGCCACGGCCCTGCCGTGCAGCTAGGAATATGGGGGTTCTGCGGTCGCATGGGTCCCTGGCATCAAGGAGCGCCCAGCTTGCAGATGTGGAATGAATGGACATGTGGTGTTGGTGAGGGCTGGGCACCTCGGCTTGGTTAGGGAGGTGGGAGGAGGAGGAGCTGCTTGCGTGTCCAGGAGCCCCAGGTCCTGCTCCAGCATCCTCCACACTGGCATCTGGACGCTGCTCTGCAGGGGCTCAGCTGAAGCCCTATCCCATGTACCCTGACCCCCAGTCCGTGGACATTCCCCAGGGTGCTCACTGCCCCTCGGGGCTCCCCTGGGGAAATGTGTCTCACACATACAACCCTGGCTGGGACCAGGCCTGGCTCCTGGGCCACCTTCTCCAGCCCAGCCTAGAGCCTGCGCAAGCCCATGTCTCCTCCCCAACCAGTCAAGGCCCAGAGGATGTCAGCCTTGTTCCTCACTCTGGCCTCTTCCATGTAAACACCTTCCGCCTCTGCTATTCACAGGCTCATCGGGACCTTCCGCATGGTGCTGCAGAAGGTGGTGGAGGAGAGCCACGTGGAGGTGACCGACACGCTGATCGATGACAATAATTCTATCATCAAGGTGCGTGTGCCCCGGGGAGTTCCTGGGCTTCCCCACACAGGGTCTGGGGGACCATAGGGTGGTCTGGGGAGTGCTCCTCATGCGTGGCAGGGTGAGGCAGGAGGAGGAGACTCGGTCAGGCTGTGCCGAGCTGCTCAATCTGACAGCTGTGGTTGGAGGCCCTGCAGCATGGCAGGGTCTGCTGTCCCACAGCGGACACCCCAGCCCTTCCTACAGTGGGAATGCAGGGCAGAGCTATGGGGCGGGGGTGAGCTCCCTTCTCCACCAGCCGGTCCTTCCACTTGGACCCAGCTCAGGAATCGCTAAAGAGGCTTCTCCCATGGGAAGGCCAGGCGGAGCCCTGGTGGCCACTCTGGGGCATGGTCCTCACTCTGCACGTCTGACTTGCCTCCTCTCTACGAGGAGACATTCTGTGAGGGCGGGGACCTTACCTTCCATTCTGTTTGTCACATCCCAGCACACACGCACGGACAACGCACAGTCCGTAGGCGCTTAGTACGTGTCTGACAAAGGGAGGAAACGAACCAACCCGGATGCCCAACCCTAGGCTCTGCTCTGATCACTGGCCCCTCGAGTTCATTCATGGCTGCTCATGAATGAGCAAAGCCCCTGGGAATGACTCTTAGTTAGGCCACTCACTCTGTGGCTTGGGCAAGCTACGTATCATCTCCAAAGTGAGAAAAATTATGGCATCTATGCACAGGATTATTCTGAGAATTAAATGAAAATACACAGCAACTGCTTAGAACAGTTAAGTAAGTGCTCAATAAATATATCAAATAATATTGTTAGCTAGTTCCTGGCCTCAGTTTACCCATGTGTAAAATGGGGCTGTACCATGGTCCCCCAACAGGGTCCTGTGTAATATATGGCCCTGCATAGTAACCAGCAGAAATAGCCTCAGAAGGCAGGACTGCAGCCACAGGGGGACAGAATGGAAGGAACCCTCTCTGAGGAGTGTCCCACCACCCACCTCAGCTACCCATTTTTATGGATGGGGATGCTGAAGTCCTGCACGGGAAAGTCAGAAAGCTGGTCAAGAGCAGGGCCAGCACTGAGACCCAGGGCTCACCATCCCAGGTCACCATTTCCCACAACATACTTGGTTATGCCAGAAGGGTCACATTGGTCCAGTGGAGAGGACATGGGGCTTGGAGTCCCGCAGTCTGGGCTCAAATCCCAGCCCCAGCACTTCCTAGCCATGCGACTTTAAGCAAGTAACTTAACCTCCCGATATGTCTGGCAGGGCAGGTTGGAGTGTTGAGAAGATCAAATGAGTGAACACTGAAGCGTCTTGGCACAACGTCTAGCACAGGGAGGGTTCCGAAAATACGTGCGCCTTTCCCTCCCCTTGGGGAATTTAAGCCTGGGCATTGGGAGGTCCCAGCACGGAGTGAAGCTGCCTGTCTGGGGCACAGGAGCAAGTCACCTCTGGGCCTGTGAGGAAGGGCAACCACGCTGGGGGCTCCCATCACCCATGCAGGTTGAGGAAGGTCTGCGCACTGGGGGCAAACGGGAGCTGAACGGAGGTGAAGGACACAGAGCGAGATGCCCAGTCGCGATTCTCCAGCACTAAGCTTAACCCCAGGCTCCGTGCTCTACTTTCTCCCAGAGCAAAATCCCAGGGCAAGCCCCAAGTTCCCCCCCTCTCCAGGGTGGGAGGGTGGGTGTCGGATGAGTAGGAAGAAGCGCCGACTCTGCACCTCTGAAGGGAACCCTGGGGCCTGGGCTCCTCTCCTGGAGGCCACGCTCAGCTCATTTCGTCACATTTCCAACCAGCTGGTCTTAGGCAGACAACCCCTCAAGCCTGCAGACAGGCCTGGTTCTAAGGACAAGGAGGTGACCTGATCACTGGGGACACTGAATGCTACTCTTGATTATGTATACAGTGGCCTTGGAGAACCCACCCCCGTCCCAAGCTCAGCTGTCCAAGTCAGGCCGAACACCCCCCACACACACAACCTTGGGTACCGGGGGAGAGTAGAGCCACATGCAGCAGGACCCGCGGCCAGAGCCCAAGTCTGCACATGTCAGTCTTTCTGAGCCTCTGTTTCCTCATCTGCAAAATGGGGTGACTTCCACCCGTGAGTCTGTGAGTCAAGGGTGTGAATGCACTTTGGAAACATCACGAGGCATAGAGTGTACGGGGTTATGATGGCTATTGCTGTCCCAACCACTCACCACCGCCCCTCCCCCTCCAGACCAGCCTGTGCGTGGAGGTCCGCTATCAGGCCACAGATGGCACCGTGGGCTCATGGGACGATGGGGACTTCCTGGGGGATGAGTCTCTTCAAGAGGAAGAAAAGGACAGTCAGGAGACGGATGGACTGCTCCCCAGCTCCTGTCCCAGCTCCCGGCCGCCCGGCGAGAAGAGCTTCCGGAGGTAACAGGCGGGCCCCTCTGGCTGCCCACTACCCCCAAAGACACAGGGAAGAGGCCTGTGCCCTGGCCCCCCGCAGGCCTCTGTAGGCCTGGCTGACTCACAGCACAGATATCCGAGAGGCGGGGAGATGTTTCTGCAGCGCCCCCACCCCAGAGCTCACTCGGATCAGGCTCACATCGGGCACTGAGGGAGGCCGAGCTCCAACACGAGGGGAAGGGGCTAGACTTCCTGCTCTCATCAGAGAGGGCGAGAAGGGGCAGGAGGAGGCCCTGACCTCTCCGTCCCAAGCCCCACCAGTGCCAACCAGGCACAGGCAGCCCGGCCTCTATCCAGGCCCAGTAAAGAGACCCGAGAGAGTGTGGCTCTTCCTGCCAGAGTGAGGCCACAGGTCTTGGCTGGGCCCAGCCTCTCTTCTGTTGACAAGAATGCATGCAGGCACCCAGTGTCCAGGCTGCATGCCCTGCAGGTATCCTGCCGCACACAGATGACAGGAAGCTCAGTCCACACGCACTATTCTTACAGAAAAAGAAATGCAATTGTATTACTCTCACCACCCAGAGAGACAGAACCTGGGCTAAGCTAGTAAGATGTCATCCGTAGGTTCCCAGGTCACCGAGAATAACGTGTAAAATGCCGGTAAGTCAATGATGCAAGGACCAGCCTGTGTTTGAGAGAAGGGATGCTCCAAGCCACTGGAAACATCTCCCTCTAATCTCCTTCCACCCTTTTCCTTTCCAAGTAAAGTTTATTCAGTCCCCCTGCTGGAAAAAACATGGGTCCTAAATTAGTGCAACTGAATTAATACACTTTTATTGAACAAATATATTTTCCTTCTTTGCACTTGAACCACTTCGCAGCCCCTCACTCCACTCGCAACACATACACATGCAAGCGCGAGTGCATGCGTGCGCGCAGGCACACACACATGCGCACACACACACACACGCACACGCACACGCACAAGCTTGAGAAACCCCGGGGCCAGGCAGGGAGACTAACGGTAACAAGGTACGAGCAATCGTGCCTGCAGCAAACACGCCTGGACTGTCTACTCCGGGCCAGCCACAGGGAGGGGGCAGCCATGGCAGGGCCAGCTTGGAGCCCACCCCTCAGACTCTGGGCAGTCCCAGCTCTACCTCTTACTAGCCATGTGATCCTTGGCAAGTCACAAAACCTCTCTGACCCTCTCTCCTCCCCTGTACAATGGGGACCATAACAGTGAACTCCCCCTGCCCCCGCTGCCCTGTTGCTGGGAGAGCCAGAGGGATCACTGATGGAGGAGCAGGTTGTAACTGAGGCGCCGAGTGCTGCCCACACAAGGGCTGGTGACAAACAGGTTCTTTGTAGCAGGACAACACAAAGGCAGGAATCTGGCTGGAAATGGTCAGAGGAGGAGCAGAGACAGGGTGGGGAGCAAGGGTGCTGACGCAGTGTGCACGCCCCCTTCCTCTGTCTCCACCAGGAGACGGCTGTGCGGGGCTGGTTCAGAGGCTGCAGGCGGGCTCTAAGAAAGGGCTTCTGAGAACAAGGGTGGAAGGCACGTGAGGGCCGTCCGTTGTAGGGAAAGGTGAGCTGGCCCCAAATCAGGAGAGCTAAGGTCCACTAAGTCCCACCCTGATTGTGCCATTCGCTAACTGAGTGACATTGAGCACATCATTAACCCAGTAACAGGGAGGGGTTCAGCTAGTGGACATCTGGCTCCCTCCAACTCTGACATCCTGAGGGACCCAGAGACGCTCTGGACCCTTGTACACAGCATCGTGGGACACAGCTCTCCTGGGAGCACTTGGCAGTGGAGGAGGCAGCTCTCTGGGTGGCTGTAGCTGAGGCTGAGCCAGGCCAGTTTCTCTCTCAGGTCACAAGAGCGAGCCGTGTGATCTAGAGAAAGCACGGTGGGGACCCCCACACCTCCGCAGAGCCCTGGGACCCAGGAATAGAGACAAGAGGGCTCCTCCCCTCTTCTTCACAGCCTGGGTGGCCTTCCCACCTCTCGCAACCTTCAGTGGCCAGTCCCAGGACAGCAGCAGGAAGCAGGAACAGGAGGGGGATTTTTCATCCTGGGGACTGGGACCCGGGTGAGGGTGTCTTCTAGGTACCCCCCTTCCCTGCCCTGAGTAGCAGGGCTCATGGGAGGGTTCAAGCTCTTTCCCAGGCCTGAGGGCACCTTCGGGGTGGGTGTCGTTGCCACACCTTCTCCCTCTAGGTCTAGCCATGCAGCCAGCAGGCCTTGGGGGTCGGGGGAGGTCAAGAAAACTCTAGAGCTGGGCTGTTTGCTGGTGAGAAGAAGGTGGAGCTGGTTTAGAGAATGCGGGGTTTTCCTGCAGCTTAATTCCAGCTGCCCACACGTGCCAGCGAGTTCTGGGTCAAGGGGTGCTGAGGTGCTGAGTGACCCTGGAAGCTGGCCTCACAGCCCTAGACGTGGTGTCTTACCCTCGTCACAGAAGTACCTGGTAAGCCGGGCCTGCCAGCCCTGGGGCCTGGGAGGAAGCCGAAGAGCCCTCCAGAAGGGACTTGGCCAACCCCTTCGGCCAACAGGAAGACACCGATTCCCTGAAGAGGACACGAAGGGGGAAGGGGCTTCTGTGCCTCACCCCTTGGGGTCCATGTCAGGACCCCAAGTCCTGGCTTTCCCTGCACCTGCCCCCGTCTTTCATCCCCACTTGGGAAGGCCAATCCCTTACGGATCAAGGTATTCAAGGTGTGCAGTGCCCCTCTCGTCCCTCCTCGGCCGCAGTGAGCAGGACAACCTCCTTGCTGGTAGGCAGCAGCGTCCCGCCAGGTCACCTGACGCACAGGCTGTGGCTGGGGATCTGCTGCTGCCTGTCTGGGGGTGTGAATGGAGCACTCGCTGGCTCGGGGAGCAGATGCCATGAGCAGGCGGGAAACAGCCTCCGCCCAGGCGGGCCCCGAGCAGGCGAGGCCGACTCTCCCACAGGCGCCCAGAGGCTGATGTGGGAGGTCTTCTGGGCACTCTGTGCCCCTGTCTGTAGGCCTGGACCCCCTCCCAGCCCTCCCCCCACTCTCGCCCTGTGCCTGGCCGGCTTCTCAGGGACTTCACCCATGTCCACCCTGTCCTCGCCTCAGGGGGTCAGATGGCTCCCAGCAGGGGTGGTGTGGCCCTCAGGTCTCAGCTCCTGTGAGGGCCGCAGACAGGAAGGGGCCTCTGCAGATGCCCACCTAGCAAGGGCACTCGCTCCCGAGACCCTAAATACTGCCCTGAAGTTCCCCATCCTCCTTAGGCAGTGTGTGCGGCACGTCTGCCTGTTCACCCTCAAATGGAGCCGAGGGCTCCATCTCTCCTAGGCCCCGGTCAGTCGCGTGGCCTCTGAGCCACTCTGTCCACCTCTTTAGTCCCCGCCCCCAGGCCAGGGGCCTCGGATTTCTGCCAGGTTCCTGCGAAGAGCCCCTGGGGCTGTACCGGGAAGCAGTGCAGTGCAGTGGAGAACACAGGCCCAACCCCCAGCTCCGCTGTTTGGGGACCCACCTCCCATCTGTAAGGTGGGGCTCGCTGATGCCCCACAGGAATGTTAGGATTAAAAGAGACAATGCAGGCAAGTCACCCACCACGGGGCCTGGCGTGTGGTTGATGCTCAGCCAGTGTCCGTTTCCTTCCTCTGCACAGACTCCGCGCTACCCTGACACCAGCTTTTCCTACCCTGAGCAGTATCTGACCTTTTGGTCCAGGTGCTGTCACCAAGCTCCTGCTGAGCTCTGGCACAGCCACCCAGGGCCAGGGGCAGCGGGCTCACTCACAGTGTTCCCCTCACCTCCCCCAGTGTCAGTGTCGCAGAGAAAGAATAAATTACTAACCTCATGGTTAGCAGCTCCCAAAGCGGCTCAGAGGAGCCAGGGGCAGCCGGCTATGCTGAGATTTGGGGCAAGTGAGACATGATCCCCCTTCTCTGCAGCAAGCAGCACAAAATCGGGGTTCCCCACCCTTGCGTGTCAGCATACATCTGCCCCAGTCTCTGGAGAGAGAAGAGGCGTCAGCCCTGAACACACACACACACACACACACACACACACACACATGTATGCAAGTGCCTGTGTTTGCATACACTCACGTGCATGTACATTCTCCGGGTGACACCGGGGAGCAGCACACGCCACTGGATTCTGGGCTGTGCTGCTTCTGTCTCTGGGGGTCATATCTTAGAAAGGACAAAGAAAGGAACCTCAGCCTGAATCTTGCAGCTGAGCTACAGAGTCTCAGGCCTTTCCTCCATTCCCTGTATCCCACCGCTCTCTCCCCTTCTCGGTTTCTCCGCCTGGCCTGGCCCGCCTGCCCTCCATGACCCCCACCTCCTTCTGCTGCCCAATCCCCTCTCTGGTGTCCCTGGGGATGTAGAGGTTCCTGCCTGGCTTCTCTCTGCTGGGTCTCATCTGGGGGCCGGTAGGGGTAGGAGCCACTTTCCCTGTTCTCCTTATGGGTCATTCTTCCACTCCAGGGGAGACCCGCAGTAGCCAGGCACCTCCCTCCTATGCCTGGGGCCAGAGGGCAGCCGGCAAGTGTGTGTGGGGTGGGGGGGTTCAGAACACCCGGCCTCACTCCAAGAGTGCTGTTTAATCAGTTCCCATAGCCCCCAGAGAGCTGGAAAATCCTTCCCCAGCAGCTTTTGCCAGCCTGAGCTCCAGAGTTGCTGTGGCTCCCAAAGCAGCTCAGAGGAGCCAGAGGCAGCCGACCATGCTGGGATCTGGGGCTACTGAGACACAGTCCCCCTTCTCTGCAGCCAGCTGTTCTCTGCTCAGTGGTCTCCGCTGATTTGGGCAGCCAGAGACCCGGCTAATGTTAACCCCTCTGAGCTACAAACTGACCTGCTTGCCTGAGGCAAAGGTTAGCTGGCCAGAGCTGGCCAGAGCTGGGCTGCATTTAGGCCTTCGGGTCCTGAGCTGTCGGGGACGAGTCAAGTCCACCCGGGCAAGGTCTGTGCCAGAACAGGGTGTGAGGAGAGGGAAAATTGCTAATTGTTATTCGCTTTCTTTTCTTCATCCTCATTGTCACAGCATCGGGAAAGCATGAGAGAACATTCCAGAAGGGCTCCAGAGAGCTAGGAGCTCTGAGCCCTGGAGGAGTAGCTCAATTACAGCCCCACCCCCACCGTAGCACCTCCCCACCTACCTGTCTTCTGGGGACTGGATGTCCTCCTTACAGCACACCTCCTCACCCCTCGCCTCGCAGGGCAGGCTCAGCCCACGGTTTCACTCGAGGCCCCAGAGCCTGGGAGCTCCCCACCCCATTGGAGAGGACTAGGGGACAAGGTCAGGGAGAAGCAGGGTGGCCCAGGCTGGAGGGTAGCCAGGCTCCTCTAACCCCGTGCTCCCTGAGGCAGCTGCAGCCCACATTCTGGAATCACCAGACCTTGGCCTGGGGTGGAGGAGATCAGGGATACCTTGAGCCCCCCCTCACCAGTCTCACTCCCGTAAGCCCCCTCCCTCTCTCCCTCAGAACCAGGGCCCGTGGGACCCCTGCCCAGCAGTCTTGGGCCAGAGCAGAGGCTGTGTGGGGTGAGGGGTCTGTGGGACAAGGAGACTCCAGGGCAGTGCAGTGGCCAGCAGGGTCAGGGGCTAGGCTGCAAGAGTCTGTGGTCCACACACTCTCACACACGTCCCCTTGTCTCCTCATTTCTCCCCCCTACTCAGCAAAGGCAGAGAGAAGACCAAGGGAGGCAGAGATGGCAAGTACAAGTAGGTGTCCCAGCCAGGGCAGAGCCGGTGGGGCGCGGAGGCTCCTCACCACAGGGCTGTGGAGGGTGGGAGGGCCCTCTGTCCTGGGTGGGGCTAGGGTGGGGTGGGCAGGTGCCTGGGCCTTCTGGTTTCCACTCTCGGCTCCTGGGGGCCACCCTCCTCCCTTCGGTGTCTTGTTCCTCCTCCACTGCCCCCAGGCGTCCCTGTGAGGGAGGGTACAGCTAAAGGCCAGGGCAGGGAGGGGCCCAGAGAGCTAGTGGACTCCCCTTCCCAGAGTCAAGGCAGGGCTGGGCAGTTGGACATATGGCACCAGAGGCCCAGGGAGGACAAGCTCTGGGCACTGAGTGGCTGCAGGGCACGGCCGGAGCATGAAAACTCAGAAAGCCAAGGAGAGACCACCACTCTGGCAGCCCCACTATCTCCATTGCCCCAAAGGCTTCCTCGGGGAGGGAGACTGGGGCGCTGCATGGTGGGGAGAGGAGGGGACTCCAGATGGGAGAGGCCACAGAGGGCTAGAAAGATGCGAAGCCTGAGGTTATGAATGGGTCGCGTAGGCTCCCCCAAAGCACACTGGCGTCTGGAGACTCTCTGGCATCACAGGAGACTCCACCAGGGCAGGGGGAGCCCTGGGGCTGACCACACTGGAGAGGGCCTCTGGTCCACCCTCCTCCTTACAGATGATGAATCTGAGTCCCAGAACAGGGGCAGGGTAGGACCTAAAGCACAGAGACTCTGACTCCCCAGTAGACCGAGCAAGCCTAGAGCAGAATTACCTGGACTGTAATTTAATTCTCCAGACACACCAGTGAGAGCTGAAAAGCCAAGAATGTGGTCTTTATTTTCCAGATAAAGAACGTGAGCCCCAGAGAGATGTTAGGAGATTGGCTCAAAACTGTGGTCCGTATATGTTAAAATTTAGCTCATGTGAGGATATCATGGAAACACCACAACTGCATATTTAGGAGTATGAGCTGATCAGCACTGGTGTGGGTTTGGGGTCTCTACTAATGCAAAGATTTCAGGGAACTCATAGCCTTGGTCACTGCTCTAACAAAAGCATGTTGAGTTCCAACTCACACTTGTTACACACAAGCAGAGGAAGGATGATGCAGTGTGGACGCCGCAGTGATGGAGGAAACAGCACCATGTGGGACGAGCTCTGGCCCAGAGACCCGATGGATGGAGGTTACCAGGTTCACAGCAAGGGAAGAAGCGTCAGGCAGCGCATATGTTGAGGCTTGGCGAGGCAGCCAAGGAGCTGCAGCCCAGAGTGAGTGGGAGATGATGGCGGGTGCTGAGCTGGGGAGATGCTCTTAGAGAGAGAGTTCCAGGGTTCGGATTTCTCCACGGACACGTAGATGTAAAAAGCACTTATATGCAACACGAACAACCCGCCCATCCCCAAGCTCTCTGTCTGAGATGGGCGATGC
Organism: Propithecus coquereli; assembly: GCF_000956105.1. Taxonomy (NCBI): domain Eukaryota; kingdom Metazoa; phylum Chordata; class Mammalia; order Primates; family Indriidae; genus Propithecus; species Propithecus coquereli. The sequence continues at coordinate 2,362,053 of NW_012149618.1, read as the reverse complement.
TCTAAGGCCCTTCCTGATTCCCAGCTCTACAGTCGGTCCCCGGCCAGACCCACAGGGACTCAGACTGGCCGGATCCCTTTGACTGGCTACAGCTATAGTAGCAGGTGCCTCACAGCGTCGGCACACAGTAGCTAGCTCCCTAGCCCTGCCTCATCCTAACTTCTTGCCATCTCCAGTTAACATATGAGATGAAGCAAACCGGCATGTATTATGGTGATTTTAGTGTGTGGATCAACCAGCATGTATTATGGTGATTTTAATGTGTAGATCAAAAGGACTATTGTAAGACAGGAAAATGGGATTTCTAAGAAGAGACTGAACAAATTGAAACCCTTTAGCCTGAAGAAGGGAAAACGGTGGGAACAGTTTTCAATCTCTGAAAGGATAGCATGTGGCAAAGCTGGCTAGTTTCTATCTCCACTGTGGAGAGAGAAATGGAAATAGATTTAAGTTTCTGTAGGGAAAATTAAGACTCAACCCATGAAAGAATTCATGCACCCCTGAACAGGTGAGATTCTAGGATAGGTTTGAGGAGATGGGAAATATATTTCCATGATGCTGTTTCCTCGAGCCTTGCGAAGGGTTGGGTACCAGGGAGAAGTGAGAAGCTTCTTCCCTGGTGACCCTGGGGTCAGGATAAGTACCTGTGGTTCTCTCAAGCCTCCTTTACAGTACGGGCACATGTGCAAATGGGCCACTTTGGAGACAGGGTGGTTCTTGTATAAAGGGTCGACCTGTCCTGCCTGCTTATAGGAAGCTAATGAAAACTAACACACTTTCAAAGATACCTGTAAAGGCTGCAATTATGAAATTCCCTGTACCTGGTGAGTGGAAAATAAAGAAATAAGCCAATCAAGGGGCACTTGGAGTACATGGCCCCAAGTCTTGAAAATCTGGCCGTTTGAGCAATGCAAAGGACCACAGAGCCTGTTTCTCATAGATAGGAGTTTTTATCCTGATTACCTGAGGCCTGAGCTAATGAGCCTAGACACTTCCGACTGGAGCCAATCATGGGGCAGAAGCCTTGGACAATGAGTAGGCTCAGCCTGCAAGTTCATTTACGGTAATTACCGTCTAAGTCACAACTTTCAGAATAATACATAGACCGGAATTAATGAAACACTTAGGTCACTAAATTTAATTTGGTGAATGTTCCCAAGTCATGATAAATACCAAGCTCTTCCCTAGGACCCTGTGTGCATCACACAACCACAGCAACCTGCTTCCAAATCTGAGCCAAGAAATGAGCAGAGAATTGTCAGATCCATAAATGAAAAAAAGAGTTTACAGTGAGTGAACTAATTTAAAATCTTTTCCCTAGAAAGAAACACCAGTCTAGGTTGTAGGTGTATATCATTCTGACGATGGCGAATGCAGCAACAGGAAACCCAAGAGTGACTGTGAGTCCTACCCTGGGTCCCGCTGCTCAAGCTTTACTAAGCCCGTGAATAAGGAGTCACTGTTTGTAAAGTGCTTTCACCAGGCTGAGCACTGGCTTGTTTGCTTTGTCTGTTTCTCACCATATCCTATTTTTGGTAATTGTAGAACCCAACGAGACCAAAAGCAGGATTTTATTTTGAGGGGAAAAAAAGGCCAGGACAACAGAAACCTAATCAACAAATTATATTTTTTCAAAATCTAAATCTTTAAAACAAGTGGATAATCTTCAAAATTGCCTGATTAGGTTAACATTTATTTCAAAAAGCTCCTTTACCCTTTGCCAAGAGACATACTGCTTTCTGGGAACTGGAGCTGCAATCAGACAGAAAGGGCTCTTTCCATAGTGTCACTGATCAGAAAATTACGAAGGGCGGTGTCACTACAAAGGGCAGTGGTAGCGATGAATCGAAGAGCAAGTCCAGGAGAACAAACAGGCACAGAGCCTATAGTCAGAATTCCAGAAATTACACCTTCACTACACATTTCTGCATTTTTCATAAAAGGACAAACATCATTTTGAGATCTTCCCAGGCACACAGGAGTACTACCAGTGAGCCTGTCCACTTCAGATGGTTAAAGTTATATAGGGTTGGGAGAGAGGGATTTCTCCTTCGAATTGCTTTAGGGTATGGTAGAGATGGTTGGATAAGTATAGTTTTTTTGTTTTTTTTTTAAGTCTCAATCTTTACCTCCAAATATGTTTGTTTTAAGGAACAAAGTGACTTTCAAATTCGAGGGCCATAACTGCCCAAGGGATACTTCAAGTCCTTTTCCACTTGGGTGGGTCCATGGGAAGAGCATCTGAAAGCCACGATTTCCTGCCACCTAGCACTCCCTTTGGGCCACAGGCAGCAGGGCCAGATCCCTTCCCAGGACGCTGGGCAGCTGGCTACTCCAGGCAGGGCCTGCCTCTGTCCTGCCGCCTCAGAGCGCTTCCCCCAGGGCACTCTGTGTCTGGAACAGCCTGCGATGGTGATGGCATTGTATAGGTCACACATGGGGTGGGGCTAGGGACCCTAAGAATAGCACAGCCCAGGAATGTCGGAAAAGCAATGGTACAAAGTCAAACCCTGAGCCCTGCAGGAGACTCCTGGGAAATTCAGGAGAGAAGTAGTGGGGCAGTGGGGTGAGGCAGAAAGGAATCCCAAGCACTGAGACAGGAAGGGACCCATGGGGAGACATGGACTGGACCGAGGGCCCGCAGTAGCCACAACTCCTGAGGCTGGGCCTGTGGCAGGGGTCAGAGGACTGAAGCCAGCAGTCCTGCGCTTGGGGCCACCATGGGGGAGAAATCACACAGGATGCTGCAGTGTGAGCCAGCCAGGATGGTCCCTTCCCACCACCACACGATTGCTTCTGCTGGGTCCACTGATCTGGTCGATGTTATGTCACCAGCAATTTAACATTTATAGCAGTCTCTTCCCAAATGTGTTGACGCACAGGTTATTTTTGAACAAGCCGCTTCTCCGTAAACATGGGCATGGTCTGTGGGACTCTTCACAGATGACAGCCATCTGCAAACTGCCGGCACAGGGACCGCACCCGTGCCTATGAGTGCAGGCCCCGGAGCCTGTCTGCTAAAGTCCAAAGGATCAGGATGGGTTCATATTCTCAGAGAAGCGCAGTCCCACAGCATCGAGGCGAAGGAGCTGGGATGGGGTGGAAATATTGCTGGCCTAGGACACAGCAGTTTTTATGCTTCAATCCCATTTCTGCCACTTACCGTGTGACTTTGAGATTATTTTCACCTCTCCGAGCCTCAGCTTTTTCATTGGTTGAATGAGCAGAAGTATACGTCCCTCACAGGATTGCTAGGAAGACAAAATGCGTAGACATCTGGAAAAGCTTTTGGCCCTATGTAGTCTCTTTTTGGCCATTTTATATATGTTTTATATGCATTTATGTATATATAACTTATCTCCCCTTATTAGATGGGGAGAAGCTTTTAAAAATAATTCCAAAGGCATTAAGCTTGATTTTTTTTAGAGCTCCTTTCTTTCCCTTTCTTCTAATTGTTACATTCCAGACAAGGCGCTCCTGGAGGGTGCAGACACGTCAGCCTTCTCTCTCCCCTTTCTAGGAACTCGTGAACATGCTAGTGTGCCCTAAGTTGTGAGCTGGTGCCCCACGAAACGGCTGGCTCTTGATTGCTGCCTCACTGGGACACGGACAGGCCTTGTCCTGCGTATGAACAGCAAAGAAAAGGCCTGGGGTTGGGATAAGGCCAGGTTTGGGGGATGAGATGGGCTCCCCAATCCTGAGTAGAGGGGCTTGAGGTTTCTAGGTCATCTCCACGAGGACGGAAAGGTTTTCCCCAACCTCTCATTACCCAGCATAAAGAACAAGGATCTGGATCTAGAAATCATGGTCAGGCCTCCACAGGGGGATGCATGACCTTAAGAGAGTGGGCTTTGCTGCAAGCTCAGGGTTGGGGCCTCAGCCCGGCCCCACCTGGTCCCACAGGATGACAGTCTGCACCCAGCAGGAGGGACAATGGGAAGTGGAGGGAGTCAGGTATCCACTCATGCAATATGGATGGGGTAATGGAATACTGCACTTGGCCCCCGCCAATCCTACTCCTGGTCCCTCCTGGAGCCACGGACCGCGGGCTCGGCTGCAGGGACATCATTGCCCTCTTCCCTCAGCCCCCTGACTGCAAGGCCCTTCACCTGGGGGCACAGGCCACACCAAGCCAGAGGAAGAGGTAGGAACTGCAGATTCTGCCAGAAGTTCCTGGGGTTGGGGGAAAGAGAAGTTCGGCAGTGACAGGGGACAGGCAGAAGGGGCAAAAGCCAGGACCAAAGACAGACAGGAAAGGGCCCCGCTCCTGCTTTTCACTGGCGGCCAAGGAGAGACGGGAGAAAGACCAGGCAGGCTGTGGGCACCAGGGCCATGTGAGACCCGGACAGCTAGTTCCAACCCCGTCTCCCACCGCCTCCTCGGCCTCTGCCCTTCTGCTCTCACGCTGTCTGCCTGTCTGCGGTCCTAGGCTTGCTTTCCAACGAGCAGGCGTGGGGTGCAGGGGCAGGGAGGATGAGCGTGGGGACACTGGCAGAGCTGGGAGCTCTGAGAAGACTGGACTGAGGGCGCTGGGATCAGGCGGAAAAGTCCAAGACCCAGAGGCGCTCCAGAGAAAACGGCTCTTTCCAGCTCAAGGCCACCTTCCCCTCTGGCCGGGCCCCCATCCCGCTCCTCAGTGGGGCGAAAGGACGGCGAAGGACGAAGCGGAGGGGGCGCCTCGGCCCTAATTCCCCCCATGGCTCCCGGCGTGGGAGTCAGACCCCAATACATCCCGGGACCAGCAGGCGAGGGCCAGGGTCTCCATTTCCCCTTCTCTTCTGTGTTTGTGTGTTTTCCTCCACGCGCCCCTGTCCCTCCGCCTCATCCTGGCGTCCCCTCCTCACAGAGCCGGGAGGAGCGTGTTCTCCGCCATGAAGCTCGGCAAGAACCGGCCCCACAAGGAGGAGCCCCAAAGACAAGGTAGGACCCGTGCCCCTGCCCGCGGTTCGGCGCCCCTGACTGGGCCCTCCCCCACCCTGCAGGTGGCGGCCCCCCACCCGCTCCGGGGCAGGGTCCGCCTCCCGGCCCCCCTGGGATTGGTCGGCCAGGGCCACCTGGGAGGGGTATGGCCCTCATTGGCTGGCCCAGGAGCCAGAGGCCCCGCCCCCGTAGTCGTGGTCTTCTAGGAACCCGGACTCTGGGGCCCAGGGAGGGAAGGCGGCTCCGCGGGTCTAGGCTGAGCAGAGAGACCGCTGCCAGTGGGCCTGTTTATAAAGGCTCCTCGGGCCCTCATTGCTCCCCCGTCTTTTTTCTTCACATGAAAGACCCGAGATGTTTAATTAGAGGAGGGAATATCAAGAAGCGTTATTTGGCCGATTCCTTATTTCGGGGGAAAACCAGAGTCCCAGAGCGGTTTGATCAGAGGCCGGGCGGGTCCCTGGGGTGCGGCCAGCTGGGGAGGAGGAAGGCAGCTGTTTCAGAGGAGGCAGGGAGGCCAGGCGGACGATAAGAGGAGAAATGGAGCTGTTAGGGGAGCTGTGTGGGGGCCATTTCCCCATCACGGGCGCACCATCGGGGTTCATGGCTGCCCTCCCCAGCATCTCCTGTAGGGCCCAGTGGCCCTCAGAATCTCCCCCACTCTCTTGCCCGCAGGCCAATTCCAGCTGTGCCTTTCTCCTTCTAGACTGAGAGAGTAAAGCCGCTGGCTGAGGCCCAAACCCGCCATCCTTGGGTGGCTCCTCAGAATCGTCATTTCTTCATCCCGTTGGGTTAATACACACCAGTGCGGATTAGGTTCTGAACTCCATCAGCTGTTTTATATGGATAAGTTCCTTCCTAAGCCTCAGTTTTCCTATTTGTGATGTGAGAACAATGCCCACCTTGGCAGGTCTTGACTATAAGGACTAGAAATATGTATGCAAAGTTCCCGGCATTGTGCCTGGCAGGTAATAGCCACCCAATAAATGGTAGCTATTGTCGTGAGAGGAGCATAAATATGGATTCTTTATTCCCTACCTTCCTCCACAAAGGATGTTCGGTGCTTATGTAAGTAGTATACAATAAAAGAGCATTCAATTAAAATAAATAGGCAAGACCAGGCATAATGTCAATCAAAATCAAAGGTCAAGGCCAGGCGCAGTGGCTCATGCCTGTAATCCTAGCACTCTGGGAGGCCAAGGCGGGAGGATTGTTTGAGCTCAAGAGTTCGAAACCAGCCTGAGCAAGAGCGAGACCCTGTCTCTACTAAAAATAGAAAGAAATTAATCGGACAACTAAAAATGTATAGAAAAAACTAGCCG
>NW_012149618.1:2272829-2355696 GCF_000956105.1 Propithecus coquereli | reverse complement strand
ATCAAAAGTCAAGATTAGGTAGAAAACACTGCAGATATACAGGCCACAACATTCTAAGCAGATGCAACTAAGTAAACCTTGAATTTGACTCTCAGTTTTCTGACTCTGCCAGAGTCAAAGGGGAAACCCAGTCACTATCCCACCATCAGTCAGCCCAGATAACCAGCTTTTCGTCTTCCCCAGATGAACCAGCGGTGTTGGAGATGGAGGACCTGGACCACCTGGCCATTCGACTAGGGGACGGGCTGGATCCCGACTCAGTGTCTCTGGCCTCAGTCACGGCTCTCACCACCAATGTCTCCAACAAGCGGTGAGTGGGCAGCAGCCCTACATCCCCATCTGCCCCACCATGTCAGGTAGGACCCAGCTTGCCATGCTCGGAATATGGGCGGAAACGAGTCAGGACCCATGTACAGCTTCTTCCTAACCCTGCCCTTTTCTTCTCTTCCTTGGATGTCTTTCCCACCTCTCTCCTTGCAAAGGCAGAGTGCAGCAGCTGCAGGCCTGTCCCCAGGTCGTTGAACACCTCCCAGCCTAGGGAAGCCACAGAGCTGCCCAGCCCATATTTGAACCTCTTGATCTAATGTCTACCTCCCTGTTACTTCTGCCTTTGGTTAGTCCTCTCTGTTGGGGCCTCTGAGAACAACTAATCCCCATTCTGTTCAGAAGTCCTTGAGTGTTCGAAGACCATGATTCTGTCCCTCTGCCCCTCTCCGAGGTTTAACCACTGCCAGTGCCCTCCTCCCCCACAAGCAGTCCCGTATACGTAGGCTTGATGGCACCTTCTCCTCCTCAGATCTAAACCAGACATTAAGATGGAGCCAAGTGCTGGGCGGCCCATGGATTACCAGGTAGGTGGACATCTAGAGGCCTCATGCTTTTCAGACTCTGCTCTAATGGGGGGTTCCAGATAGATGTGCATTATAGACTCTGTTGAGGCATGGATCTGGGGGTCAGAGAGAACCACAAACTAAATGTAAGTTCCCAAAGTAAGCTTGTTGCTGGGAGACATTCCTAGAAGTATCATCAGTAGAGAGGTAGAAACCCAAAGAGAAGCTTGAGAACTCTGCTTATGTTGGTCAAAGCCCTTCCAGGATTTTTGTCCAGCACTGGACTTCGTAAAATAGGAAGCACCTAGCAAAGCCATAAGGAGACCAAGGAGAACCACACACACACAAAAAGTATTCAAACAGTTAAAATGAGAGCCTTTGAAGAAAGTGTTTTTGGTGTCTTTTTTAAAAATTGTTTTATATTATTTTATTGCTGGAAGTAATATCAATCCTGGTTATCTCTGGATGGTGAGAATGTGGGTGACTTTTTCTTGGTTTTTCTTCTCTGTATTTTCTCAGATTGATACCTAACTTTTTTGTTAGTATGTTTCTAAAACTAGAGACAAAAAGACTGAGACAGGGAGAGGTTTATAGCTGTAAGATTGTGAATGTGGCCACAGTGCAGGCAGGACAGGTAATGAGCATGTTTGGTGGCTGCTGGGACAGGGCCACACTGGCCTCAGCTTTGCAAGGCCAGACCTGCAATCTTTGCTCTTCTTCCAGAGTTGATCAGAGCCTGAGAGACAGAGTTGCAATAACTCAACTTACGATAGACTGATGTACAGGCCAGAAGCACCAGTACTTATTTATAAACTGGAAGCAAGGGAGGAGGAGGCATCTCTCAGGAAGGGCCCAGGGACTCTCCATTGCTCCAGACCCTCCCCTGGGGGCTAACAAGAACCAGCTATAAATGAGAAGACTGCTGGGCATTCCTGGCATTCAGTGAGAATGGTGGTTGACCAGAGAGGACAGAGCTTTCAGGAAACCCCACCTCACTGCCACTGTGCTTCCTGCCCTGGGGGTATCCTGTCTGGGTGCCAGTACCAGGCCCCAGGATCAGAGTGAGCCCCGTCTCTCAAGAGCTTTATCCTTGATGCCCACTTCCCAGGCCCCATGCACACCACCCCTTCTTTAGGGACAACCCTGCCTCATCTCACTCAGGTGATGACAGAAAGGACTAGACGGCACCTTTCTGTGTAAAAGATACATCTGGTCAGGTTTTCTCCTTAATTCTTGCTTCCGTTAGTTTTCGTCTACACAGTGACTATCTTCCCAGGTGTTTGAAAAATGGCCCCAGGCAGTGTCAAATGGACCTGCCCCTGTGGTTTTAAACCACCTCAAGCCACTGACTGGGTTCCTTGGAAATTTGAGAATCATGACCCCTCATCTCTCTGCCAAAACCCAAACACAAAGTGTCCTGAGATTTCTGTGGGCTTCGCCAGGGGATTGGGCTCAGGGCTTTGTTTCTCTGTGTGCTGAGAACAGGAAAATTTCAATGAAAAAAAGACCCCAACTCAGATACCATGTCACTGGCCTGCCAGGTAAGGGCACATTGAAAATAGAGTCATTGCTGTTCATGTAAATTACTTTTTAAAGATTTACTATATTCCAGGCACTGTGCTGGGGCTATGTATGTATTTCCATTTATATTAGTGTAATTCTTACAACCACCCAATTATAGGGTTCCTGCATTTTATAGGTAAGAAATTGAGGCCCAAGGAAGTTAAGGAGCTTGCCCCAGGTCACAGTTAGTCAAGGCTAGAGCCAGGGTTAAAACCCAAGGGAGGCTGGGCGCGGTGGCACACGCCTGTAATCCTAGCTCTCCGGGAGGCCGAGGCGGGCGGATTGTTTGAGCTCAGGAGTTCGAAACCAGCCTGAGCAAGAGCGAGACCCTGTCTCTACTAAAAATAGAAAGAAATTAATCGGACAACTAAAAATGTATAGAAAAAATTAGCCATGCATGGTGGCGCATGCCTGTAGTCCCAGTTACTTGGGAGGCTGAGGCAGGAGGATAGCTTGAGCCCAGGAGTTTGAGGTTGCTGTGAGCTAGGATGACGCCACGGCACTCTAGCCTGGGCAACACAGTGAGACTCTGTCTCAAAAAAAAAAAAAAAAACCCAGGGATCAGAGCAGTCAGAGCAACTGATTTCTCTGTAATCAAGCCTCCTGGACAGTTCCTCCCTATGGTCCCTGATTCATCTCTCGCTTACGACTACAGCTTGTTTTCAAAGCTTTTGAAACTGCTTCTTGTCAGCAACTTTTATTAACTAGGCCGGACATTTTTCCCTCCAAAGACTTTTTAAACCTGAACTGAGCAAAACAGTTGCTGCATTTAACCTGTCAGAACAGTATTTCCTGATAGGTTCATTCACAACTCAACTGCGAGTATCAGTACACTTTGAGAGAGACCTGTGAGAATGCAAATGTGGAATTATTTTTACTTCCAATAAACACAACGCATAAAGCAATAAAACCAGATGGGATTTCATTCTCTGGGAGAACTTGGCTTTGATGGGTTAGGAAGGGCTCGGAAGGCACACCCAGCTGGTGAGAGGAGACGGGATCTTGGCTGAACTCAGATCCAGGCAGAGTCCTGAGGGCTCAGAACCATTCTAAAAGTTGTGCAGCCCTGAAAGGAGGCCTGGAGGTGAAAGGACCATGGTGTATCCAGACCCCTTGTGGCTTCCATTTGGAATGGATGTGGCGTGCAAGCTCTTTCCTAATTGTTGGCACCTCAAAGGCAAGAAGCCACGGTCGCCTCTGTTAGGGTGGAAAGCCTAGTAGGTGTTCACGGCATGGGTGGAGAAAGATTTCTCATGCAGAGATTAGGATACATAAAAGTAAAATTTATTTTATCTTCTTAGAGGAGAGAGAGAGAGTGAGGGAGTGAAAGAGAGAGGGGAAAGCACGGGGTGAAGAGCAGGGAGAAGGCATGGCATCCCAAAGAAAGAGAAGGGAGATGCCTGCAGTGAGGCCAGTGGCTCACTGCTTTTAAGGGGGTGGAAGAGAAAAGAAAAAAAAAAAATAATGATGGCTGTCAGTTGATAACAAAAGCAGCGGCAGGATGGGCCGGATGGCAAAATCTAAGAGTTGGTTTCCCTGCCTTTCCTTGGAGAAGGGATTATCACAGGACATGTGACCCTGTCCCCAAGATGTGGCTGAGGCCTGGAGCTCGTTCTCCTGCTGTTTACTCGGGAACTCAATAAAAGCAGATTCTCAAAAAACAATTTTGAAAGAGAGAGAGATTTACATCTCTTTTCTGTCCATTCAGCTCTTTTCAGAAGTTGTGCAAAACAGGACTCCTGCAGGGTACCTGTTAGTGAGAGAATTCATAGGATTGTCCTTTAACTGTTACTGGGAAATTGTGGGATTAGGTATTTTCCCATAATTTTTGCAAGGCCACCCCTTTCAGCCTCCAAGTGAATGTGTAGTTTCCCCACCAGAGTGAGCAGTGCCTGGTGCTTGGTTGAGATGTTCTTGGTAGGTTGTGGAGTCTCGAGTCTCTTCCCTTCCCTCTCTACCTGCCACCAAGACTTAGTGCATTTTCACCTCCAAACATCTCTCCAGCTTTCACCTCTGTTTCCTCACCCCCACCACTGACCTGAGGTCCCCAGCCTCGACTGCGTGATTGCACCCACTGCCTACTTGGTCTCCTGCCCTCAGATTGCCTCCTCCGCCCAGCCTCTATGCCACCGCGACAGTGATCTTCTCAAAATGCAAATCTGGTCGTGTTGCATCTCTGCCACCCAGAGATGAGGGAAGGTAAAGGATGTTGAGAAGGACGGTCCTGCAGGGTCCACCGACTCTCACCTCCAGCTCCCAGCTGATATTCCTGAAGCATGATCAGGTCCCTCGGAAGCAGGTCACAAAGCACTTGGGTTCTCCCAGGACAGGGATACAGATTTACCACTCAGCATTGCTCCTTGCGATGGCTTTCATGAAGCCACTTGGGGATTGTGTCCCTTATCTTGAAAGGAGATCGTGGAATAGTCAATGACTAAAAGAGTCAGCTCGTCAGTCGGTCCCAGTCGTGGCTCCATTTTCTTCCTCATCTCCCTGGGAAAATGGAGTCCTCTGCTGACGTTTGGAAAAGCGGATGGCCTGTCCCCTCCCTCAGAACGCTGAAGAATAACCAGTTGTTTTTTGTTTCAAGTGATGCACTTCCCCTTTCTAGAGCCCCAGGCAGTGTGGGAGGTAGCAGGGATGCCTGCCCTCGTCCCCTCCCCCAGCACAGGCCACCTTCTCCAGGCTGCCCTTGGGCCACCCCTCCACCAGCAGGGAGCACCCTCTGAAGCTTCTGTTCCTGACCTTTGCTCCTCAGGCCTCGGCCCTCCTCCCTGCTGCTCCTCCTGCCTCCAGTGTCAGAGCTTCCAGCTGGTGGTTGCCACCATCTGCTCCGCTCCAGAGAGGAAGGTGAAAACTTAGGAAAGCTGAAACAGGGGAGGGAGAAAAGGCTATCATCATGGCCAGGCCTCAAGATCAGAAACATAAAAACCGACCAGCCTCTTGGCAGTGGGAAGGTGAATCTCCTGCTGGCATATCGTTCTCGGTCTACTTCCCAGTCTTGAGTTACAGGAGGCCTTTGTTGCTGTTGTTGCTGGGGTGTTAGTTGTGGAAAAAAATAATGAGATTTTTTAAAAAACCTTTGGCATAAAAAAGTTCACGGAAGTTAACTCTATAAACTACTGTACAAAGAATATTCTGGAAGGATTTCGAATGTCCGTTTACTCCCTTTACAGTGAACTTTTTGGAGCTGTTAGTTAGCCCTATTTCCTTCTTAGTTCCCTGAAGAAATGGTGATTATTGAACTTCTTTGAAGCTTTGGATTCTACGCTTTGACTTTAGTTTCTTTGGCACTCCAAATTCCAAATAGAAATGTTTGCTTTTATAGTTCAAGTGTTACTTCAATTAGTAAATATCCAGTTTCCCATGTATATGCTTTTCTGGCAATGTGCTCATGGGCGTTGGAGTTTCTGTTTCCTTAACGTTATAACTTCTGATGTGTGGGTTTTTCTTGGCCTTCAGAATATTTAAGACTTTGGCCACAGTGGATGATAATTTTAGTGCTTATTCTTTTTTTATGAAATGGGAAGATAATTCCCTCAAGTGAAATCGTATTTAGAAGTTGCATCAAAGCACAGCAACTAAAATACCAAACCTCCAGGGCCAGAAGCATACAGAGCAAGCCTTACGGTTTCATTAGAAGAACGTACCAAGGTCAATGCTAACACTAGCTGGGGAAAGGCTTTTTTGTTAAAATTCAAGTTCGAGAGAGTCAAGTGAAATAGTCCTAAGCATCATACACGACCGCACCTGAGAAGGGAACCACTTAAGGGAAGGTAGAGTCTATTTGAGAAGCCACTTATGTAGCTCACATTTTGCAGCGTTTTCTACATTTCAACACATTTCATCTCATTCAATCCTCATACAACGTCATGGGTAGCTGGTGTCTCTGCTCATAACTGAAAATATTGAGCCCAGTGAGCCTACGTGATCATCTGTGCTCAGACCTGGCAACGTGTCAGGTCTGGGGCTGAATGCCAAGTCCAGCAACCCCAAGTCTGTGCCTCTTTCTGTAATATTTTACCATAGTCACCTAGTGTGAACTGACACCTCCAAATCCAAAGCAAGAACTGATGGCTTAAAATGAGGGTTCCAGAAAAGCAATAGTAACATCAGAAATTACTGTCTCTTTCTCTCTCTCTCACTCCCTCCTTATATCTTACATCTTTTTAGCTATATCTATCTATTATATAGATAGATTAATATTATTAATTAGATATCGATTATTATTATTAATTAGATATCTAATTATTTAGATATTAATTAGATATAAGTATTAATTAGATATTAATATTAATATCTATTATATAGATATGCATCTTTTTAGCTTCAAATATATAAGCCAATCATTATTTACAGTGGCTCTACAAGGGAAGGAGTTGTTTCAGTCCCACCTGTGCCTGGCCCCCGTAGGTGTCCAATAAATATTTGTTGAGAAAATGAGCAACTGCAAAGGGCTTCCCCGGATGGAGGTGAGATTCCAGAGAGCTGAGTGCCCCTGAAAGGGTGCAGTAGAACGCATGCGAAATGCAATCACCAGGCAAGAAAAGGTGGCTCAGGTGGGCGCCAAAGCCCCACTGGCCATTCAAACAAAGAAATTAAACAAAAAGAGAGGGGGCAGGAATGTGGAAAGGGGCCAGATTCCAGAAACACAAGGAAATATCAGAGCCTATAGGCTTAAATGAGCAGGAAATTTAATACAAGTTAGTGGAGACTTAAAAGCTTAATTCCCAAGCACATGAAAACTGTGAAGTGGTTTTGACGGCCCTCTCTGAAACAGAGCATCGATGCTGGGAGAGAACTCAAAGCACTTGGAACCATCTCAGAGCTTTAATAATACTGATGCCTGGGCCCTCTGCCCCAAGATTGGATTGGATTAGTCTGGAGTGTGGTCTGAACATCAGGGTTTTTTTGTTTTGTTTTTTTTGTTTGTTTGTTTTGTTTTGTTTTTGAGACAGAGTCTCACTTGTGTTGCCCGGGCTAGAGTGCCATGGCGTCATCCTAGCTCACAGCAACCTCAGGGTTTTTAAACCACCCCCCACCAGGTAATTCTAGTGAACATGCCCCTCTATAAATGAAGACACCGAGGCTTAAAGGGGAAAAAGCCCAGGATCCCCCAGAAGATTAGAGGCAGTGGTCAGAGTGGACCCCAGGGTATGACTCCAAGTCCACTGCTGGCCCCTGGGGCCCCCAGGCCCTGCAGGACCAAGCTCCCAGGCTCATGCAGCTTTCCCCCAGCTTCCACTTCTCCTGCCCTCAGGTCAGCATCACGGTGATCGAGGCTCGGCAGCTGGTGGGCTTGAACATGGACCCCGTGGTGTGTGTGGAGGTGGGCGACGACAAGAAGTACACATCCATGAAGGAGTCCACTAACTGCCCCTACTACAATGAGGTCAGTGGCCCCATGGCCCTAGGTGGGGAAATGGGCCTCCTGAAATATGGCAGGAGGGTGGGCCCCAGCCCCATCAAGGCCCAACAGAGCAGCCGCGGTGACATTGGCCCACCCTGTTCCAACACCCAGGACACTGACATGTGGTGCCACATCCTCTGAATCCCCAGGCTAGCACCCAGGCTGACACTGGTCTTCGAAATGAACATGTCCATGCAGCTCCTAGCAGTGCCTGTGCACGAGCGCCCCCCGCCGACCCCTCCCCGTGAGGCCGGGTCCCCACTATTTTCCAGGCCAGAGCCCTGGAGCAAGGCCACCTCATTCCAGCCTGTGGTGGCAGTGGCATCATTAACAGGCACTTCCTGTGTGCCAGGCACTCTCCCAAATCCCTTGGGTGCATCACCTCTTCCCACCTTCTCAACGACCATCAGAGGTTGTCACTATTAATTCCCTTTTACACAAGGGACACTGAAACTTCTCAGGGAGGACCTTGCCCGGCCTTAGAGTGCCAGCATGGAGCTCTGAGTGCCCCCTGCCGATCGGGCCCTGTGTGCTCCGCTCTCCACTCAGCCGCCTTCATGCGGCCTGAACCTCTGTGGGACTTCCCCCACAGCACTGGCCTTGACTTTGGGGTGTGAGAGAGGAAACCCCCGGTACCCGCCCCTGTTCTTTACAACCATTCGAGGCCGTGTCAAGGGTGAGGGACCTCAGAGACCTTCTAGTTCAATCTCTCCGTCATCCAGAGGAGGGGGCTGGACCTCAATGTGGGGAGGGGCTTCCTGCAGTCGGGGAGAGCACTGTTCATGGGGCAGGCCCAGACCATCCGGCCCCCAGCCCAGAGCTCCGGCTGCCACCTCAGACACAGCATCTTGACTCCCGGGTTCCAGGTGGGACCCCTTCGTAATTCGCTCTGGTGCGGGGGGCTCCAGCCTCCCTCAGAAGCCTGAGCACACAGCGACTCACCCAGGAGCTGCTGTCCTGGGGGCCCTGGCATCCCTTTCCTGGAGGGGCATCCAGTCTGTTTCTCCCGGTGGCTCCAGGCAGTGAGGGGTGCCAGGCCGGCCCAAGCAAGGCATCTGTGCCCTGTGTCCTGAGGTGGGTGAGGGCTGAGGGTGCCCCTGCAGCTTGGGCAGCTGTGGGAGCCCTCTGGCCGTGCACCTGCAGGAAGGAAGCCCAGGCCTAGTCAGACTCTCCTGTGTGACACAGATGTCCCTGTTCTCGCGGCTGGTTTCCTGCAGGCCCCCAGGGCTGAGCACCCTGCTCAGGACCCCTCCAGCCACGAGGGCAGTCAGGACATTTGGGGCACATCCCTGACTGGAAAAGCCTAGATAAGGGTCTATTTCCCATGACGGATGTGGAGACGCACCCCATGGCCTGCCGTGGTTATCTGATAGCAGAGAAGCCACGTTTGGCTGACTCCAGGGCTTTCCTTGTTGTACCGGCCCACGCGCCTCAGGTTTCATTCCAATTGCCTCCTCTTTCCAAGGGCACAGCGCCGCTCTCCCCACTCCCGGGAAAACTCCTGCTCACCCTGCCGGGCCCAGCTCAAATGGCCTTGCCACTGAGTAGCAAGAGAGCCTTCCCGCTCTCTCTGGGTCAGAGATTAGCACCCTCCCCTGTCTGGGGTGATAACATCCCTGAATTGCGGTTGGTCCTTCCTTTCTCTGTCCCCCGCTATGAATACGTGCTCAGAGCCTGGCACATCCCTGGAGAGGTTCAGTGTCACTGTGCTGAATGGATACTCACCCCAGAGACGAAGCGGGCGTTCCCTGAGCTGCGCTGTGCGCCAGGCCGTGGCACGTGGGCAACGTGGGACTGCAGGGACGAGCCCTGCACAGGTCCCCTTCGAGTTTCAGCCTAGAAACCATTTCCTAACCTCCGTATTTATATCCTCTCAGACTATTCATTCCACTCATCTGTGGACCATCTTAAATTTGTTCCAGATCCCATTTCTGTTCTCTTTCACAAACCCAAGTAGCTCTGATTTTCTTTCTGTCTGTTCCCTTTAAACTAGGGTTTGTCAGACTCAGCACTAGATATTTTGGACTGGATGTTTTTTCGGTTGTAGGATTTTAGCAACATCCCTGGCTTCTACCCACTACATGCTGATAGCAACCCCCCTTAGTCACAGCAACCAAAACTGTTTCCAAGCCTTGCCAGATGTCCCCTGGGGGCTAAAATCGCCCCCACTTGAGAGCACCACTCTGAGCTGTCTTGCCAGGATTCCTTCCAGCCCCAAGGCCAGGGCTTTCTTTCCCTTTTCTTCTCTTCCTGTGCCACGTTCCTTTTCAAGGAAAGACGGCCTCCTGCCTATGGATATGTAGTGCTTCTGGCTATTTCTCTGAGCTGGTGGGAACCTTCCTTTGGCTCCGCTAAACAACAGAGGGAGGTAGGAACAATCAACAGGACTTGGCAGGTTTCTAAGCTACAACAAAAGGGAAATACACTCAGGTAACACGAGGAATGTGACGCAGACAGCTTGGAGCTCAGCGTTCTGGCCCTGGCTCAGCCAGCTCTGCCCCTGGGCTGGCACGGCCGAGGGACTGATGGGCAGTCCCGCCTGGCTCTCAGCCTGCCTGTGTGGAGGGAGGTGCACGACCTCTGCCCCCCCAGAGCAACCTGGCGGTTCACTGCCCAAGCCAAGACCTGTTCCCTGTGTGTGCCTGTGGCCCCGCCCCGGGTACCTCGGGAGCCCCATCCTTCCTCCTGCCTGAGATCAACCTCTCTCCCCCTTTGCCTCGGATCCTGCTCTTTCTCCATCCCAAAGAATCTGGCATTGCACCATCCTGCAACACCCCAACTTTGTCTTTGTTTTTCCTCTGGCTCCTTCGCCCTCGTCTACAAGGTGTTCTACTCCAGAATATTCTAAGAACAACCGTGAAAGCCCATGTATGCACAAGGACAGGAACTAGGAATCTGTCATCCGTCCCTCTCTCTAGGCCCTTCCTCTTTCCCACACGCCTCTGCAGCGACCACCTTTTCTCCCCAGCCCCCACAGTCAGGCCGTGTGGTGTGTCCCCACCTCCTCCCTCCAGCCACACCTCAATCTCTGCCGCTGTTTCTGCCCCAGGGCGGTGTCACTGATTCAGCTCTCCTCAAGGTCACCAAGGACCTGGCTGCTCCTAAGTACACTGTCCACTATGCTCTGCTCTCCCTTGACTGCCCGGTTCCTTCATCCGGCTGCCTGCCCCTCCTCTTGGGGGTGTCTCCCGCCACTTTCCTGCTCCCAAACCACTCCAGCTCCTCCTCCCCAGCCTCCTTCCTTGGCCAACAGGCTGTTGCTCCTTGGAGCCCTGTCCTGGGCCTGTGTCCCTGGCTACGCTGTCCTTTTGTATCTCCTCCATCCCGGAGGCTGCAGTTATGCTCTGCGTGCTGATGAGCCCAAACCTAGATCCCTACCCACCGTCCAGAGCTTCAGCCACCAGCCAGCGCCACCTGGGCCAGTGCTGCCCTGCGCGGCAGTTGACATCACTGTGCACTCGCCACGTGCGCACGCCTGGGTTGAATGCTGGACCAGGTCATCTTGTTGCGACCTCACAACCACACCTCACAGCCCCTGTGCGAATAGTGCCCCTGGAGAGATGCAGCGCATCACAGAGGGATAAACTGAGGCTCAGGGAAGGAAGTGACCAACTCAGCAGTAACTGCCAGGCATGGCTGGTTGTAAAGGCGGCTTCACCCAGAATACTTCAGGGTGAGCCTCTGGCTGCCAGGAGCGCATTTGCTTTAGACATTTGCCCCATGCACCGTGGCAACAGTTCTGCCTTCTCCTCCCCACAAGATCACCAGAGCAATGGTCCTTCCGCTCACAGCACACCCAGGCCAGGGGAGTCGGGGGACAGTTCCTGCCCAGAGCACTACGTTTACAGCTGATTAAGTGCTTTCATACACTGTAGTTCATCCTTTCTAAGACTTGCCTTATTTTACATTTTAACACTTCTGAAGTTGGGATGCATCTCCAGGCAGCCTTGTGGTTTAATGGCAATGTCTATGTGGCCCGTAAAATCACAGGATATCTTACAGTCCACAGCATTTTAGATGCAGTGAAATACTTTACAGTATCTCATCAGAGCCTCATAACAAGACTGTGAGGTGGGTGTCATTATCGCCAGAGGTTCAGAGAATGTGTTGTTCAAGGCCAGCTAGGAAGGGGCAGAACTGGGACTAGAACCCAGGTCTCCCGGCTCCCCAGCTGTGGGTCCTTCTGAGTGCAGCACATGTGTGTAGACGGTCCACCCGCTGATCCTACGTCCTTCCCCACCTGGGGGACGAGGCCCCGCCCCACCCCACTCCCCAGGGCCAGTCAGGACCAGACAGTTGCCACAGTGTCTCCTCCAAACTGTGGGCTCAGGGGAAATGGCCGGGGTGCAGACAGGCACTGCCAGGAGGGACGGGCCCAGCACTGCCGCAGGCCGGAGCTGCTGCCCATAGTGACCGCAGGCCCGGGTCCTTCCTCCCTCCAGTACTTCGTCTTCGACTTCCACGTCTCTCCTGACGTCATGTTTGACAAAATCATCAGGATCTCGGTGAGTGGGGGGCAGCGCCTGGCAGGCAGGGCCCCCACCTTAAACCGTACCTTTGTGCAGACCCGAGAGGCACCCCTCTGGCTGGACCACGCATAAAAAGGCAGCTCCCTGCCTGGACTCATGGCTGGGCAAGTGGGCACAGGCCGGATTTGGGCCCCCTCGCCCCTTTAGCCCGGTGCCTCTGTGTAGTGTACAACCTAGTCACCCGTACGTGGCAGCCAGCCTCAGCGAGACACTCCCACCCTGCCAAACGCCCTTCCGCTTCACTGTGAAGCTCAGGTCCCCAGAAAGACTGAGGTGGTGCCACCCTCAGTGGGTCCCACCCCTGCCCTGCGGAAGGATTTCCGCCTGCCCAGCCTGACTGGCCGCCGGTGCTTCTGCCTGGAAGGTGATTCACTCCAAGAACCTGCTCCGCAGCGGCACCCTGGTGGGCACCTTCAAAATGGATGTGGGAACCGTGTACTCGCAGCCAGGTGAGTAACTGCGCGTGGGCTGGTCGGCCCTGGGGCACGTGGCTCCAAGAGCGAGGCACCCTTCCCGCTGCGGCGGTTCCGGGCTCAGCCTGGCGAGGACGCAGGCGCAGTCTGGAGACTGTTAGCACACACAGCCATATGGCCTGCGGGGAAGTGGCGCGCTTGGTCTGTACACAAACGCGGTGAGCAACTGTGTCCCCAGTCTGGCGGGTCCTTGCTGATAATCAGGTCAGTAACTCCACTGTCTGCTCAGCAGCAAGTGGCAGGCTGGTGAGTCCCTGCCCGTGTGCGCTCTGGTCAGGAGCTGTAGAGGACGCAGGGAGGGAGACCCGTCCTCACAGCCTGGGGAGAGGCGGTGACCACATTCCTGCCTCCCCGGCTGGCACCGCTGAGCAGAAAAGACCCCCTTTCATCCTCAAAGGAGCCCCAGTGCTCCACTCTTACAGCTGAGGGGCCTGAGGCTCAGAGCTGGACTTGCCCCAGCCACACGGGTGGGGCTCAAGTCAGGCTGTGTGACTCCACAGCCCCACTGAGTCACACTGTCCAGTCCAAGTGTAGTGGTCACACTCAATGCCAAATGTACTGTGGCAGCCTGCGAGGGACTTGGCCTCTAAAATCGCTTTTTATTAATACAAGAGACCCAGGCAGCCCGAGGAGCAGCCGCATGGGCCGTGGCTGACTGGCAGCTCTGTGGGTGCTTGTGGGCCAGCACCACATGGAGTTGGCGAGGGAACCCCGAGGGGTGGCCCAGAGGGCATGTGATTGTGGGCTAGACAGAGGAGGGCCCTCAGCCTGCCAGGTGACAGCTCACCACGTGGTCAGTTCGGGGACCACCAGGTGTCCCTAGAGTGAACCCACTGCTCAGCGTACAGTAATAACCCCATCAGGCCCTTTGACAGTGACAATGTAATTTCACCCAAATTGTCACATTCAGCCCTCACAAAACAGTGAGGTAGGCAGCAGCATTTCTTCCCATTTTACAGATGAGATAAATAAGGCTAAGAGAAATGAAGTATTAGTAGCTTGGAGATGCTGCTAAACTTATAGGTTGAACAAATTGGTGATTTCTTGTGGTTCAACCGAGTAGACACTTGGCTGGAGCACATTATAACTGGGACTCAGACTAGGGAATCCAAGTCCCAAACCCAAGATTGTACACATAAAATCACAAAACTGTAGAATATTCAAGCTACATGAGACCTTAAAAACATCTAGTCCAATCACTCTATTAAGATAGAGAAACCGAGGCCCAGGGGGATGAAGGGATGTGCCCAAAGTCTGGCAGGCCAGTGCCCTCGCCACGGCCCCACACGTGCCGTGTCCTCAGTAGAGGATGGCCCTGCTGACTGTCCGGTGCTGCAGGGAGCAGGAAGAGTCAGCCTGCTGCCACGTTCCTTCCCAGGAAGCACGCACAGGTGTGGACCACTTGTTTGGAATGACACTGGCATCCCCGGGGACAGCCTCCACCCCAGGGCTCAGCAGTGCACCAGTGCCATTGGCAGGCCTGAGGCCTGGCATCAAGACAAGATCGGCAGGGGGGTGGAGAAGGAGACAGTGAGGAGCCTACTATGGACCTCTGGGCTTCTGGGTGACACAGTCCTGGTGAGGAAACCACTGCCACTCATGGGGCACCGGTAAGTGCCCGGCACTGAGCTAGGCACACTGTCCCAGCAGGCCTAACCCTCCCAGCCCCGTGTAGGCATCAGCGCTCCCATTTCACGGTAAGGAAACGGAGGCTCAGCAAGCTTGCACAACGGGTCCAGGGCCACACTGTGAGTAAGTGGCAGAAACAGGATGTGAACCCAGGTCTGGGTGGGCCCAAAGCCCAGGCTCTGCACCGCGGTAACCCACCCTGCGATTTGCTGCTCCTGCTGAGTCTGTCCCTGAGCCCAGTGCCCTCCCAGGGCATGAGAGGCTGAAGTCACACAGCCCTTCAGTGGAGGCACAACGCCTTTGCCCTGACTGCCTGCAGTTTGGCCCGACCTTCCTCATGAGTCCCTGACCCCGCCAGGGCATTGCTGGACAGCATGCTCCCAGGGACACAGAACTCCCGGGTGCTGCTGGGAAGCTTTGGGTGGCATCATTGTCTCTTGGAACTGGAAAGGTTTGCTGCAGGACGACATTTGCAGCATCAGATGCAACAGCAGGAAACCATTCACTCGATGCTACTCTCTGCTGGAGGTGAGGAGGGGCCATACAGGGGCCCCCCTCCTCCTCTTGGGGCTCACAGTGGAGGCGCAGCAGGCTAGCAGCTCGCCCAGCTCAGCCAGCCTCGCCTGGCAGGTGTCAGAGCCAGGCTGGAGGCAGGTGAAACGACGTTTCGGGCTGGTAAGCACACAGTGCAGGGCCTCGTGTGGTCCTCGCATCTCTGGCCTGAGATCACACGGTGTTAGGCCTGGAAGGGCCTCAGAGGTCATCAGGCCACTGTTAACCTGACATAGGGACCCCTGCAGCAGCACCCCTAATTGGTCACCCAGCTTCTGCTTAGACCTCCCGGAAACAGGGCCCTGTTTTAGATATCTCACTTTCTGTGTCTGACCCAAAATCTGTCACCCTGTAACCTTCATCCACTTCCACAGGTGTGTCTTTCAGGATATAAAGAAAAATCCATTCCCTCTTCAAATAACCTTAAAGTCTGAAGGCAAATTTCGTATCCCTCCTGAATCTTATTCTCTTTCCTTGCTACATTTCCCAGTTCATCTAACCATGTACACACCTGTCCATGTACCGCTGTATCCATCCAACCACCCCACATCTGTCCACATATCAGTGGGTCCTTCTATCCCTCAATCCATCCACCATCTGTCTGTCCATCCACTCAGCCAGCCATGCAGCCCGCCACCCCTGCCTCTGGGGGATCCGTCTCCCACCCAGCCGTCCAGCTATGTGTGCATCTCTTCATCCGACACACATCTGCTGTGACAAGGCCCTGTAGCTCCAGGGACATGGCCCCTCCTTGGGGGCATGCTAGCTCGCCTGAGGGGCTCTGGTGACTTCCTGTCCTCTAGTCGTCCTTGTCCTTCTCTTCAGAATCTACTGTCTCTCCTGAGACACTGGCCTATCCCCAGACAGGCTGGCTTCTGCAAACCGACCCTAACACACCTCAGGCAGCCCACGTTGGAGGCCAGGGCCTGGGCGACAGTAGAAGGTGAAAGAGGAGGGAAGGAGGGCGTGGCTGAGCCCTGGAGAGGCCAGTGCCCACACAAAACAGCAGGAAGAAGACGCACAGCAAGGCGCTGGCCTTCCCCGTGCTTGTGCGCTGCGTTTATAGTAAACCTGGAGGGACAAACCCTTCCTAAAGTGCCTCCTTCCCTCACGTCTGTCCTTCCCTCCGCACAGTCCTGAGTCCTGGAACACTGGAATGAGACTGCCAGTCCCTGTCTTTAGGTGGCTGTCAGTCTAAAATTGGAGGTAACAATACACAGATAACACAGTGCACAGCAGGATGGGAGGCGTGTGTGTTACACCGAGTGCACCAAGGAGGCCAGGATCAGCTCTTCTGAGGAAGTCAGGAAAGGCTGCATGGAAGAGGAGACACTTGAGCAAAATGAGAAGTTTACCAAGTGGACAGGGAGGGGGAGTTGCCGGCGGGCAGGGGGCAGGGAGAGTGAGGATGAGGGCATCCCATGCTCAAAGAACAGCAGACACAAAGGCGTGGTGGTTTGACGCTGGGACATGAGCTCAGACAAGTGGGAGCAGCTCCATGAAGGGAGTGCAGGGCTGGGGTGTGGTGGGCAGAGCGAGCCGGGGAGGGCTGGATCAGGAGCCCACAGACCTGCCTTTGGTCTTCGCCCCAAGGCACTGGGGAGTGAGAAGAAGGGGCCTCCACCTGGGACCACTCTGTGTCCCCGTGTGAGGGCTGACTGGGGTGGTGATGGTAGGAGACGCTCTAGCTTCCAAGTCACACCACTCATGTGATGTATGGCCGTGGGTGGGGCCTTGCCCCACTGCCCTGGCCCCCGAAAACCTCTATCATCCCCTAGCCCAGAGGCAGGCAGAGCTGTGGCCCCGGTCCCAGCTCCAGGGCCCAAGAAGGCGCCCAGCTCTGTCGCCTGCCCTGAGGGCGGGACCTGCCTGGTGGGGGCGTCCGAGCAGTGCCCCCTCCCCATTGCAGAGCACCAGTTCCATCACAAGTGGGCCATCCTGTCCGACCCCGACGACATCTCTGCGGGGCTGAAGGGCTATGTGAAGTGCGACGTCGCCGTGGTGGGCAAGGGGGACAACATCAAGACGCCCCACAAGGCCAATGAGACGGATGAGGATGACATTGAAGGGTGAGGCCCACCTACCCCCGCCCCTGGAGACCCCTGCCCCAGCGCTTCCCGCCCTCTCCCTCAGCCTGTTCTCGGCCCTCTCGAGCAGCCCAGCTCTTCCGGGAAGGACTGACACAGGGCAGGGGCCGGGTGGGATGGCTGAGAACTGCTGGAAGATGCTGGAAGAGCAGAGTCTGGGAGCTTCCGGGTCCCGGGGACACAAGCAGGATATCACCAGGATGGCAAAGAGATTTCTTTTGGTGCCAATTCCAGCAGCTGATGGTGGCTGTTGAGAAATATTCTGGGCCCTTGTCCCGACTCAGTGAGAAATGCTGGGATCCAGTGAATCGGGTCTTCCACGGGCTGGGGGAGGGAGAGCGGCTATTTGTGAAGTTTTTGACTATAGCACAAAACTGCGAAAGGTTAATAATGACCCTAAGAGTGTACCCTACTCTGCAATTTACAAAGCACTCACATGTTTTAGCTTCCTTGAGCCGGATCTTAGTCCTGGGAGAGGGGTGTTATGAGTCCCACCTTAACCCTGAGGAAACTGCAGCTCAGCAAGACGGGGAGGTCTGCCCAGGATCGCACAAGCAAGCGGGTGCATGGACTGGAGTGTCTGATTCTAGTCTAGGCCCCCTCGGCCATGCTTCCCAGACCGTGCCGGGACCCAGGGGCATGAAGATGTCAGGACAGGGGTTGGGGACCTGGACCTGGTCACCACGTCCCCGGCTGTTTGTGTCAGCAGGAACCTGCTGCTCCCCGAGGGGGTGCCCCCGGAACGCCAGTGGGCCCGGTTCTATGTGAAAATTTACCGAGCAGAGGGCCTGCCCCGGATGAACACAAGCCTCATGGCCAACGTGAAGAAGGCTTTCATCGGTGAAAACAAGGACCTCGTGGATCCCTACGTGCAAGTCTTCTTTGCCGGCCAAAAGGTACTGGGGTACAGGCGCAGGAGGCTGGAGCTGGGTGACAGGCATCACAGGTGAAGGGTGATGGGTGTGGGGCCTGGGGGCAGGCACGAGACAAAATCTCAGCCTCCAACTGGTGGGGCTGGGGGGCCAAGGCCAGGCTGGGAATGCTCCCCCTTGCCACCTGGAGTCCTCAGACCAAGAGCTGAAGAAGGCAGTGGTTCAATACAAGCACCCTAACCATCACTTCCTCTTGCCAGGGCAAGACTTCGGTGCAGAAAAGCAGCTACGAGCCACTGTGGAACGAGCAGGTTGTCTTCACAGACCTCTTCCCCCCACTGTGCAAACGCGTGAAGGTGCAGATCCGGGACTCGGACAAGGTCAACGACGTGGCCATCGGCACCCACTTCATTGACCTGCGCAAGATTTCCAACGATGGAGACAAAGGTTAGCAGCAGGAGACCGGGGGTGGGGGGAGGGGGAGGTGTTGGGAGTGGGGGTGGCCTGAAGGGAAGGAGTAGATGAGACCCTCCCTCTTCACACCATCGCCCCAGACCTCAGCCTGATGGGGGCTTCAGGGCCTGGTCAGCAGCCCCCACCTCAAGGGCAAGGTGGGATGTCGGGATTCAGGCCTGCTCAGAGCCTGGCTGGCTGGATGTAACAGTAACTGTGTGACCTTTGCACCTTTTTCCCATCTGTAAAATAAAACTAATGATGACTATATCATAATTTCAGTATAGATGTGCACGTAATTAGAGTGTATACACTGCATATGTGTATAATTACAGAACATACACAGCACATCGCATTAGTAATCGTACCTGTCTACAGACCTGTGGGGATCCACCACCTCCTAGGATCCAGGCACTGTGCTGGGTGTCGAGGATATAGAGTGAGACAAGAAGCCCTTCCTGGGCCGGGCCTGGTGGCTCACGCCTGTAATCCTAGCACTTAGGGAGGCTGAGGCGGGAGGATCACTTGAGGTCAGGAGTTCGAGACCAGCCTGAGCAAGAGCAATACCCCGTCTCTACTAAAAATAGAAAAATTAGCCAGATGTGGTGGTGCGCACCTGTAGTCCCAGCTACTTGGGGAGCTGAGACAAGAGGATCCCTTGAGCCCAGCAGTTTGAGGTTGCTGTGAGATATAATGACACCACTGTTCTCTAGCTGGAGCAACAGAGTGAGACCCTGTCTCAAAAACTAAAATAAAATAAAATAATCTATTCCTGCCCTCCAAGTGCTCCTTAAGGAGATGAGTGTGCTACCAGAGGGTCGGACATTAGGCAGACAACACGAAAGACCACATATTGTCTGATTCCACTTATGTGAAATATCCAGAATAGACAAATCCATAGAGACAGAAAGTATTAATAGATTATTGGTTTACAGGGGCTGAGGGGAGGGGAATTGGGACCAGCTACTAAACAGGTGCAGAGTTTCTTCTGAGAGGGATGGAAATGTTCTGGGATTAGATGATGGCTGCACAGCATAGTGAATAGACTGAAAACCATTGAAACGTACACTTTAAAATGGTGAACTTTGTGTCATGTGAAATATATCTCAATTTTTAAAATGCTATAAATGTGTTTTTCAAAATAGGCAGTACAAAAAAATAAACCAAAAAAAAACCATTTAAGGCAGAATTGGATCCTGCTGCACCTGAGGCCCAACGAATCCCACCCAAGAGGGGAAACGGCAAGGGGGGACCTTGAGAGAGGAGGGGAGGGGTCCGCATGGGCCTGGTGGCACCGTGGTGGGAGGTAGACCAGCAGAGATGGTGCAGGGCCCCAAAGCCATGCTGAGGGGCTGGGATGAGCTGGCATCTGTTGGCAGCCCGTGCTCCAAGTACCAGAAATGGGGAGCCTGGTTTTGCCTCTGCATCAGGCCCAGCTCAGGCCCCCCAGGGAAGAAGCAGACCCAAGAAAGTGCTCTGCGCAAGTACAAGTACGAGAGGTCTGTTCCACATGTTGGCACACACATGAAGTCCTCAGCTCAGTGACCAGGAGGTAGAGGCCAGGGGCCCAGAAAGAAGCCCCTCCACCTGTCTCCCCGCTGCCACAGGCTTCCTGCCCACGCTGGGCCCGGCCTGGGTGAACATGTACGGCTCCACGCGCAACTACACACTGCTGGACGAGCACCAGGACCTGAACGAGGGCCTGGGCGAGGGCGTGTCCTTCCGTGCCCGTCTCCTGCTGGGCCTGGCGGTGGAGATCCTGGACACCTCCAACCCGGAGCTCACCAGCTCCACAGAGGTGCAGGTGGAGCAAACCACGCCCATCTCGGAGGTGAGGTCCCAGGCTGCACTGTCCCCCAGGCCCGAGCTCAGCCCCTTCCCATGCGACAGCCTGAGTCCTGGGCTTTGCCAGTTTCTGCCCTGTCTGCTTTAGCGGCCAGACCCCAGGATGAGGCCTCCTCTCCGGAGGCAGAGGCCCCCACTCTGCCCCCAGCAGGGCCTCAGTCCCCGTCCACCACCTGCCTGCACTCTGCCCTCTGCCCTCTGCCCCTCCTCTCAGCCATGGCTGTCCCTGTGGTGTCCAGAGCCAGCCCTTCTTCTGGGGACATCCAGGCTGGACGCCTTAGGAGTCTGGGCTGCCTGGCTCCAGGGCAGGGTAGGATGTCCCCGCCATCAGCCCAAGGGGCCTACCTATGAGGAGGAGGCCTGGCTCAGGCCCACCGTCCCCACCGTCCCCACCTTCCCCACCGAAGCTTAGGGATGGTTTGAACTGCCTCCGCCACAGAGCTGCACAGGGAAAATGGAAGAATTCTTTCTCTTTGGAGCCTTCCTGGAGGCCTCAATGATTGACCGGAAAAACGGAGACAAGCCAATCACCTTTGAGGTCACCATAGGTGAGGGCTGGGCCCACAGGGGGTCTGCACCCCAGCCCCTGGGAAAGGACGCACACCCCTGTGTGTGCACAACACCCCGCAGAGGGGCTGACCCTTAGCTCCACCTACAGGCCCAGGCGGTGCTGGGACCTGGGGAAGAAGGAAGGGAGCCGCCCTTGGGCTGGAGAGGAGAGAGTGGGAATACAGACCTCGGCCAGGCTGGGCCTTGCGCTCAGATGTCACGAGGGCTTCCAGAGGCCTTTATGGGGACTGAGATTGTGGGGACCTTTCTTGGCCAGTGTTCCGTGGTGTCTGAGCCCCACGCCCTGACTTTCCCTCTCCCCTCCCCCCAAACCCAAGGTAATATCTGGACTGGATGGCAGGTGGGCCCCAGTAGGGAGGGACTCTAGGCCCTCTGTGCCCCTTCTGCCTGCAGGCAACTATGGGAACGAAGTGGATGGACTGTCACGACCCCAGCGGCCACGGCCGCGGAAGGAGCCCGGGGACGAGGAGGAAGTAGACCTGATTCAGAACTCCAGCGACGACGAGGCTGGTGACGGCGGGGACCTGGCCTCAGTCTCCTCCACACCACCCATGCGACCCCAGGTCACGGACAGGTGGGTGCTGCCTCCTGCTTCCCGTCCCCCTGTGGCCAGCCCTCCCACCTCCCTGGGCCCCCAGAATCAACCTCCCACCTCCACCCACCCCAGGAACTACTTCCATCTGCCCTACCTGGAGCGCAAGCCCTGCATCTACATCAGGAGCTGGTGGCCAGACCAGCGCCGCCGTCTCTACAACGCCAACATCATGGACCACATCGCTGACAAGCTGGTCAGGGCCGGGCCGGGGGGCCGGGGGGGTGGCAGGTCCTGGGAGACAAGGTGCTGCCGGAGGGCCTCGCCTGCACACTCAAGGTCCATCGGCACAGCAGCTCGCCGTGGGGCGGGGCTGCAGGAATGGCCCTGGCAGGACCTCTGTTCCCATCCCCCGCCCCAGGTCCCAGGATTCTGGGCAGATGCACGAGCAGGAGCCACTGCTTATCACTGCAGCTTCCAGAGAACCTGGGGCAGGAGTGCCAGGTTCCCTGATTCTCCAGGAAATCTTAAAAGCAAGGCTAATGTGAGGCGTTCTCCCAGCCGTTTGCCAGTGTCCCCCTGTCTTGTGACTGTTACCAGTGCGACCTGGGCCTGCAGCCACCTGCCAGGCTTCCCCTCTGAGAGTTAGGGAACTGGCCGCCCCGTGTCTCTGGGCCTCCCAGGGCTTTCAAAGCCAGAGCCACGTCCCCTCCCCAGGCCTCTGCTCCCACCCCCTGCCCAGGTCCCAGTGGAGTCTGAGGATCCTGGAACCCTGCAGTCCTGGGGTTTCCTGGGTGCAGCTGACCATGCCCCCTTCTCTGGCCTGCACCAAGCCCCCTATCCAGCCCTGAGTTCTGCCCGCCCCTGTGAGTCCACCAGGGCCAGACTCACAGCCCAGAGGTGGCTTCTTCAGGAACTGAAGACCCCATGAACGCCAATGTCGCCAGGTTCTGCAAACAGAACCTGGGAAGCTGGCTGCTTCCTCAGTAGGGACAGATGCTCGGGGATGGCCCTAGTGAGAGGCCCCAGGCCACAAGGTCCCTCCTGTCCCTGATGAGTGGGGAAGAGACATTTGGGGGGCAGAGGGGGCTGCAGCTCAGCATCACCCCATCTCCGGGTTCACAGGAGGAAGGCCTGAACGACGTGCAGGAGATGATCAAGACAGAGAAGTCCTACCCTGAGCGTCGCCTTCGGGGTGTTCTGGAGGAGCTCAGCTGCGGCTGCTAGTGAGGAGGGAGGGGCGGGGTGCGGCAGGATGTGGTGGGACTGCACAAAGGGGAGCCCCCTGGGGCTGGGCAGAGGAGGAGGAATCCACAGGCTCAACCCTGGCTCCCCCCACCCCAGCCGCTTCCTCTCCCTCGCGGACAAGGACCAGAGCCACTCGTCCCGCACCAGGCTTGACCGGGAGCGCCTCAAGTCCTGCATGAGGGAGCTGGTGAGGACGGGCTGGACCGCAGGGGGTGAGGGAGGGTGCAGGTGAACAGGGGGCATCTGCCTCTGAGGTCACAGCTGCTGCCGTCCTGAGCTCCGCTGGCGTCCCCTCCCACTCAGGAGAGCATGGGGCACCAGGCAAGGACGCTGCGGGCCCAGGTGAAGCGGCACACCGTGCGGGACAAGCTGAGGTTGTGCCAGAACTTCCTGCAGAAGCTGCGCTTCCTGGCGGACGAGGTGTGCGGCCGAGGGGAGGGGCTTCTCCTCATCCGGGCCTGGCCCCCTGGGTCACTCAGGCGCAGGGGACCCAGCCAAGAGGCCGGACACCCCTTACCCGCTGCCCTTCCGCCACCACCCCAGCCCCAGCACAGCATCCCCGACGTCTTCATCTGGATGATGAGCAACAACAAGCGCGTCGCCTACGCGCGGGTGCCCTCCAAAGACCTGCTCTTCTCCATCGTGGACGAGGAGACGGGCAAGGACTGCGCCAAGGTCAAGACACTCTTCCTCAAGGTGCCAAAGGGGGCAGACGGGCGGGGGCTGGATCCTTTCAGTGGGTCAGTCTCCCCTTGATGGGAGCCACAGCCCCACCTGGGTCTGGCGGGCTGAGCCCTCAGGTAGCAGGTGCTCAGAGGAGAGCCCCCATCTCCCTCTGTCTCCCATCCGCCCCCCGTCAGGGTCCCACCCTCTGACCAAGGCCTCCACCAGCCCCTGACCCTTCCCCAACTTGTGGGTCCTGGCAGCTGTCAGGCTCCTGGTGACCCCACGCCCGTCCCCAGCTGCCGGGGAAGAAGGGCTTCGGCTCGGCAGGCTGGGCAGTGCAGGCCAAGCTGGAGTTCTACCTGTGGCTGGGCCTCAGCAAGCAGCGCAAGGACTTCCTGTGTGGCCTGCCCTGTGGCTTCGAGGAGGTCAAGGCTGCCCAGGGCCTGGGTCTGCACTCCTTCCCACCCGTCAGCCTGGTCTACACCAGTGAGTCAGGACTCTGCCGTCTGGGTGGGCCCCTCACTTCCACCCTCACTGGGGAGGGGCCTGGAGGGCTGCCTGCTCCCAGAGCCTCAGGCTGCTGTCCCCACAGAGAAGCAGGCCTTCCAGCTCCGAGCCCACATGTACCAGGCCCGCAGCCTCTTTGCCGCAGACAGCAGCGGGCTCTCGGACCCCTTCGCCCGGGTCTTCTTCATCAACCAGAGCCAGTGCACGGAAGTGAGCGCCTGGGGAAGGGGCGTGGTTCTGACTTTGAGAACCCTGGGAGGCCCAGAGACATGGGACTTCCAGTCCCCTAACTCTCAGGGGGAAGCCTGGCAGGTGACTGCAGGCCCAGGTCACACTGGTAAAGGCTACAGCCATTAATTGTTAGACTCACAAGACGGGGAAGACATTGGCTGGGAGCGGAGAGCAACCTCATATTAGCCTTGCTTTTAAGATTTCCAGAGGAATCAGGGAACTTCGCACTCCTGCCCCAGGTTCCCTGGAAGCTGCAGCAAGTAGGAGTGGCTCCTGCTTGTGTATCCACCCACTCATCGTCACTTGTGGCCTATCTCCCCATCCCATGCTGTAGGTGCTAAATGAGACCCTGTGTCCCACCTGGGACCAGATGCTGGTGTTTGACAACCTGGAGCTGTACGGCGAAGCTCACGAGTTGCGGGACGATCCCCCCATCATTGTCATCGAAATCTACGACCAGGATACCATGGTATGGGTGGGCTCTGGCGCCAGGGATCCCAC
Source organism: Propithecus coquereli (assembly GCF_000956105.1). Classification (NCBI taxonomy): domain Eukaryota; kingdom Metazoa; phylum Chordata; class Mammalia; order Primates; family Indriidae; genus Propithecus; species Propithecus coquereli. The sequence goes on along the minus strand of NW_012149618.1, from coordinate 2,331,198 downwards.
AGCAGCATACCTACCCTTCGTGCCTGCACTCCACCTGCACGGATGCTGGGCCCGCCACCTCCCTGACCCCCTTCGGCCAGGTGCTTACTGGGGAGCCGAGAGTCTGGGCTGCTGACCAGTCCCTCCAGGTGCCTCCTGCAGGTTCCTGGCATCCTGACCGGTTCCTGACAGCGTGGGGCTCAGGGCGCCAGGCCCAGGCACCCCTGCCTCCTGCACAGAGAGACTGAGCTCAGATGTGCCGGCAAGCCCTGCACACCAGCCTCCCACCCCAGGGCCCCCAGCTCCTGCCCCCCACCCCACGCAATCAGTAACAGCCTCGCAGCTCTTCGCGGAGGCTCTGGAGTGGGGAGTGAGGGATTGGGTGACCCCCAAGAGTCAGGGAGCCAACTTTCTACAAAGCACCTCAGCTGTTGAGGTGCCTGAGAGAGCCCTGGACTAGACGCAGGAGGACCTGTGTCTAGTTCTGAGTCCTGCATCTGCCATTCACTGACTGCCTGGCCTTGAATGAGTCTTTGGTGGTCCCTGAGGCTTGGTTTTCTCCATCTGTAAAATGAGTGATCACACCTGCCCCTTACAACAACTCACAGGGCTGTGGGAAGGACTAGATGACATCACAGGTGTGAACACGTTTGGCAAACATTGAGCACCGAGAAGCCATCTGGGTTGTTTGTCGTGTCAGGGCAAAGCCGACTTCATGGGCCGCACCTTCGCCAAGCCGCTGGTGAAGATGGCAGACGAGGCCTACTGCCCACCCCGCTTCCCGCCCCAGCTCGAGTACTACCAGATCTACCGCGGCAACGCCACGGCGGGAGACCTGCTGGCCGCCTTCGAGTTGTTGCAGGTAGGGCCTCAGGGAAGAGGGGCTGTGGCCTGGTGGTGGTGGTGGGGGCCTCTCTCCTTCCCTCCCTGACCGAAGCTGGGGGCCTGGGGCCGTTCGGCCTTCCCTGTGTCCCCATATCTCATGGCAGACAACTCATGGGGAGAGAGACCTCTCTCCTGCCTCCCTGTGTGTGACCTGTGACCCCCATTCCCCAGATTGGGCCTACAGGGAAGGCTGACCTGCCACCCATAGACGGCCCGGTGGACATGGACCGAGGGCCCATCATGCCTGTCCCCGTGGGCATCCGGCCCGTGCTCAGCAAGTACCGCGTGGAGGTGCGTGAGGGGCCTGCGCGGCCCTCCCTGGCCTGCCCAGCACAAGCCCCTGCTGTGTCTTCCATCCTGGCCTCCCTGTTCCCGCTCACTCTCCCTCCAGCGAGGGTCACGCACGCACTGCACTGTTGCTGAGCAGACTCCGCCATCTTCAGCCCACTCCTCGTGTGCAGATGAGGAGACTCAGGGCCCAGGAGGGGAAGTGACTTGCCCAAGGTCACCAGCGGGAGCAGCAGCAGACCCAGGCTCCTGCCCAGTCTAGGGCCTCCCGCTCTGCACGGAGGTGCACAGCCACGTTCCAGGACTGTCCCCAGGGTCTGCCCTGTCCTGTCTGCCCCCCTCCTCCGCCCACCCCAACCCTGCAGCCCAGACCTCGAGGATGCCCACCCTCCTCCACTCTCCTGGCCCACTCCCACCCTCTGGAATCTCCCACCCCACCGCCCAATTCCTTCTCAGGTGGCCCAGTGTCCCCATGGCTGCCTTCCTTGACTGAAGGGCTGTCCCTGCCCAACCATCTCCCAGGTACTGTTCTGGGGCCTGCGGGACCTGAAGCGGGTGAACCTGGCCCAGGTGGACCGGCCACGGGTAGACATCGAGTGTGCCGGGAAGGGGGTGCAGTCGTCGCTGATCCACAACTACAAGAAGAACCCCAACTTCAACACCCTCGTCAAGTGGTTTGAAGTGGTGAGTGCAGGCCAGGGCAGAGCGGCCGGTGTGGCGCGGCTGGCCGCGTTTCTCTGCCCTCTTCCCTGAGGCTCAGGCCCCGCATCGCCAACACCCCCAGGACCTCCCAGAGAACGAGCTCCTGCACCCGCCCCTGAACATCCGCGTGGTGGACTGCCGGGCCTTTGGCCGCTACACCCTGGTGGGCTCCCACGCCGTCAGCTCCCTGCGACGCTTCATCTATCGGCCTCCAGACCGCTCGGCCCCCAGCTGGAACACCTCGGGTACGGTCACACCCAAAGCCCAGGCCTGGCCCCACCGTGTCCGCAGAAGGGGCTCCAGTTCACCACCCACTCCAAGCCACTGCCAGAGTTTGCTCCTTGAGGAGACTCCAAGGGGGCTGGGAGAGGGCAGGAAGGAAGGTCCCATCCCAGGGGCCAAGGAAGGCTGCCCAGGGCCGCCCCTCACTCCAGAGCCAGAGGGCCAAGCTGGACATGCCCTTGCAGGCAGATGGCATCCGTGCGGGTCGGTGGAGGAGACCCAGCCTCCTCCAGCCTCCCTGCCGGCGGCTGCCCCTTCTCCCCACACATGTTCCCCCCGTATCACGTCTTTCCTCCTTCAACTGCCCTGTCCCTCCCTCTCCCCTCAGAAGGCTCCAGAATCAGCTTTAGGCCTTTGCTCCTTCCTGCCCCTTGACTCTCTCTGTCCCTCCTGCTCCTCCCCTGTCTGCCTGTCTGTCCGTCTGTCCGTCTCTCTGTCCAGTCAGGCTTCTCCAGCACTGCCACGTGCTGCGCAACGGGGGTCCCTCCTCTCACCCCACAGGAGAGGTCGTGGTGAACATGGAGCCGGAGGTGCCTGTCAAGAAGCTGGAGACCATGGTGAAGCTGGATGCGGTAAGGCGGGCGGCTCAGCCCCACGCGTTCTGGGAACACACAGCTTCGTGCGGCTTGGCCTGCGGGCCAGGCCCTCTGCCCCGAGAGAGCAGCATTAGGTCACATCTTCGGCGTATGACGGTCAAGGACTAACCTTGCTTGTGTGTGCAAACAGCTCCATCCTAACCTGTCCCGGCATGCACACACGTGCATGTACGTGTGTGGAAAACCAGCCATTCACATGCAACACTCCCCAGGCCTGGGATTGGGAGGGATTTCCAGGTGGAAGCTCCTTGTTCCTCTTGGCCTTGGCACTAGGGCCGTTCATCTGCCAGGGGGAGACCTGTCTCCTGGGGCTGAGTGTGGAAATGGCTGATGGGCTGCAGACTCTGCAGGGGAGGATGGGGGGGGTGTGCGGCCTGCAACAGGCCGCCTGAGGTCCAGACACTGCAGAGTGGCCGGAGTGGGCTTCCTGCCCGCCACATCCTCTCATCCCGTTCCCAACCTCACGTGTTCCACGCGGCCTGGGGCATCTCCTAGCTTCCACTCCCTGAGCAGCCTCTCCTCCTCGGGGGGCAAAAAGCCCGCTCGTTTCCAGCCATCAGCAGCGCAAGTCAGAGGGTGGCACAAGCCGGAGCTTCCCTAGGGTCCCTCCCTCCGGCTCTGGCGGACTGTTTGGCCCCGTCCTTTTCCGCTGCGTGACTGTGTGTGTTAGCTTGACAGAGGCAGCCTGCCCTGGGAAGGCGGAAGGATGGGTGGAAGTTGACCTATTTAGCTGATATTCCTGCTCGCCTTCCCTGCGCCCAGGGCAGCCTTCCCTCCCCAACCCCGACTGCTCTTTGAAATCACCGAGCAGTTTAAAATTATGCCAGTGCCCAGCGCCTGCCCTGCACACTCAGTGTAGTCCTGGCGCTGGTATCACTAAGAGAGTAAATTTCTAACGTTTTCATCACAAAAAATGTTAAATATTTGCAACGATAGATGTGTTAACTAGCCTAATGTAATCATTCCACATTATATTAAAAAACTATAACACCACATTGCACTCATAAATATATATAACTATAATTTATCAATATGCAATTTTTAAAAAGTAAAATAAATAGAAAAAAAATTATAACAACTCCCTGGGGTGATTCTCCTGTGCACCAAGGCTAAGAGCCACTGCCCTAGAAAGTCTCAGGAATCGTCAGAAACATCCTTGAAGCAGACCCTTTGCTCTTCTCGTTCATGCACACTTGGCCTGTGGGCACAGGAGCCCCCAACACACAGGGGACATCTGTCTCTGTGTGAGCCTCTAAGCTCCTGTCCCTGTATCCCCCACGCGCCCTGTGCTGGGCTGCTGCCTGCCACTTCAGGGCCTGGTGGCTAATTCTGTCCCTGTCTCCTTGGCTCCCCTCTGCAGACTTCTGATGCCGTCGTCAAGGTGGATGTGGTGAGTGAGGGGACCCTGCAGGGGCTCTGGGGCGAGAGGGCCCTGCACTGGCAATGGTGTCGGGCCAAAGGGCCCAGAGTAGGGACTGAGCCAGCCCTAGCCCCCGGATGCTCAGGCCAGCGCAGCCCTCCAAAGAGGCAGAGGGAAGGAGCTGGATGGACAGCAAGGTCCTGAATGCCAATCCAGCCGTGGCCAGATGCTCACATTGGCAGGTCATGGCCTTCTCTGGCCCACGGCATCCTCTGCCACCCCTTGGACATTGGTAGCCTCATGGAGCCTGGGGCTTCCTGGGAGCAGAAGGCAGGATGCGCAGGGGCCCTCGGGATTGTCCAGGGTTCTGGGAAGGGCCAGGGAGCAGGGGCCCACGCAGGACTCGGGACCTGGCCATGCTGCAGGCTGAGGAGGAGAAAGAGAAAAAGAAGAAGAAGAAGAAGGGCACCGCGGAGGAGCCGGAGGAGGAGGAGCCGGATGAGAGCATGCTGGACTGGTGGTCCAAGTACTTCGCCTCCATCGACACCATGAAGGAGGTGAGGCCCTGGGCAGCAGCTAGAGGGCGGCGGAGGAGTCCAGCTGGGGGAGGTGAACACTCAGACCCTCCCGCCAGCTTCTTTCTCCCCCACCCGCCAAGCTGGCTCCCTACCTCCATTAATACGAGCTCGAGCTGGCCACGTCTCACATCCTTGAAGTTCTTGCTCAGAACTCACCCTTTCCAGGATGAGGGTGCGGTCTACCCCCCTGGCTTGCCTTCCTCTTGTCCTCATTCGTTCACTCCACAAACATCTCTTGAGTGTACGTGATGACACATCTGAGGTGCTGTGGGAGCCCAAAGATAAGACGCCACCCCCGCCCTCAGGGGCCGCCAGTACACTGGACAAAATGGGCATGTGAACAGAGACTTACAGTGTGATAACAGGCAAATCAAGGCTGGGGGGAGCCAGGGAAGGCTTCACGGAGGAGGTGACCTTTGTGAAAAAGGAGAAATATGTTCTCAGAGGTTGAAAAGGAACAACTGCTTCTCAATGGCCCTTACAAGTCTTCTTCAAACTGTTTATTTTACATGGCTTGGTCACCGTCACTGTGAAAGATTCTTCTCCTTTCACATGTATGTGGGATCCATCTGCTGAGCCAGACTGCAGGTTCCAGAAAGTGCGTTTCTCCTCCCCCTCATTTGTCTCTTCTCCACGCTGTGCGCTTAGCTCAGGGCGCTCTGACCGGCCGGCTGTCCAGGGGGACACGTGCCTGCAGTTTCCTCAGTGAGCCTGAGCTGATCCAGCCACGCTCTCTCCCAGGCCCTTCCTGTGACCCAAGCTGGGTGTGATGTCACCGTCCGTGTTGGTCAGAGCACACGTGAAGATGCTGTAGCAAGTTAGAGTGGCGGGAACAAAACAGAAATTTCTTCCTTTCTTACATGATACCTTAGAATGCCGGGTTGGGCAGGTACAGTGACTCAGGGGTGTCAGGAACTAATACCCTGCCCTCTTGTCTCTGGAATCTGTAGGGTTACAGATGGCTCACCAGCAAGTCCTAATTCCTGTGCGCAGGAAGGGTTAGAGAGAAGGAGAGGAGGCATATCCCTTTCCTATTCAGGGCTAACGTCACGTCTGCTCACATTCGGCAGAATCTAGTGTCCCTTAGCCATACTTAGCTGCAAAGGAGGCTGGGAAATGTAATCTTTTTCAAGGTGGCTGTGTGCCCAGCAAAGCTTCTAAAGAATAGGAGGGAAGATATAATTGGGAGCAACTAGCAGTGTCTTATCCCATCATCACCTCCTGGATTCCAGTTGGCCAGGCTGCATGGAGCTCCAAGAGGCTGCCTGGTCGCATCTCTACTCCTGCAATTTCTGAAAACTGCCACCAGGTGGCAGTGGTGACTTAGTTGAAACCCGGTGATTTTAGTTTCTAGTTGGGATGTGCCGAGTGAAAGTACATTCTCTTAGTTATACTTTACTACATTTTAAAAAAATTCGTTAATACCTCTAAGAAGCAACATTAAAGTGCATTATATTTTTAAATGATACACAATTTAAAGATTGATAAATCCCTAATTAGTCATATAGTACACATAATAAATTTTTTTAACCCGCTTAAGCGGAGCACATGATGGATTTGAATGCAGTAGGAAAGAGTATCTGCTTCTAGAGCATTTAAGACTGGTCTGGGCCCACAGTTTGGGGTCAACAGACCCCTCCTCAGGAAGCCCACCTTCCCTCCTCACCTCGTCTTTTGGCAGCAACTTCGACAACAAGAGGTTTCAGGAATTGACCTGGAGGAGAAGGAGGAGGTGGAAAACAGCGAGGGTGAGCCCGGGAATCCCGGATCTCTGCCTCCTCTTCCCCTGCCTTCCTGCCTGCTTCTCTTTCCCCACCGCCCCCCGCCCCGCTACGGCCCTCGCAGCTGCAGTAGCCAGGGGCGGACAGCAGCAGCGGTCCCTGGGCACCAGGGCAGGCTAAGCCCTTTATCTAGAGCGGCTTCTGCTCTGACAGTTCAGCAGCCACAGTGATGGACAGACATTTACAGCCACAGAACATCAGAGCTGGAAGGATCCTCCGAGCTCATCCCATCTAGCATTTTCCAGACCTTTTTTCATGGAAGAATATCGATGGGCATTCTAGAGGGACGAGAGGGTTCTGTGGTCAAATCAGTATAGGAAATGCTGATTTAAGCAGGTTCTTTTGGTGCAGGAATTCCCAGAGCCTTTAATAAGCAAATATTGTTATAAATCTCTGAAAGGAAGACAGAGTATAAAGTATTTCCCCGGCTTATTAGACTACAATAGGCTTCCTTCTAAAGCATTCCAACATCACCTGTACCTGGTACTCCGCTGAATGTGGTTTGGAAAATGCTAATGTAGAATGAGCTTGTTACTACTATGGACAAGAAGAGTGAGGCAGGTGAGAGGGACGGTGCTGTGCAGCGACAGGCCATGCTCCTTCCTGCCCCACGCTGCCAAGGGGCATGACCTGAACGCACTTGCACGAGGCAGGCGTGCAGGGAGTGCATTTTGCGGCTGAGCACATGCAGACCCTGGAAGTGTCATCAGTAAAGTACATTAGTGGCAGGGCTGGGTCCTGACCCCGGCCTTCCTGCTCTGATCGTTTCTGCCCCATCCCCCACCCCCCACTGAGCTGCGTGGGGCCTCCTTTTCTGCTCCTGGCCAGGCCTGAAGGGGCCGACGAAGGGCAAGGACAAGGCAAGGGCCGCAAAGGAGGAGAAGAAGAAGAAGACCCAGAGCCCGGGTCCCGGACAGGGTCCTGAGGCCCCAGAGAAGAAGAAGCCCAAGATTGATGAGCTTAAGGTGAGGGTCTGGATGTAGACCCGCCAGGGAGCTGGGGGTGTGAGGCAGCAGATGGGGCAGGATGAAAGCTGGTGACAGGCAGTGGACCCCTGATGGCCTGGTCTGGCCCAGGTGTACCCCAAGGAGCTGGAGTCCGAGTTCGACAACTTTGAGGACTGGCTGCACACTTTCAACCTGCTGCGGGGCAAGACCGGGGACGATGAGGACGGCTCGACTGAGGAGGAGCGCATCGTGGGCCGCTTCAAGGTCAGGGAGGAGCGCGGGCCCAGCCCCTGAGCACCCCCACCACCCCAGGTTCTCTCCCCACCCTTGCCACTGCCCTGGCCGCTCCGTCCAGAAACACCGCACTGCCCCTGGCCCAGCAGCTAAAGGGCTGAGGCCCTGCTGCGGCAGTGTCCACACCTTCCCGCGCCGTGAGCTATTTTGAGCGCCACCCCTGCCTGTGCCCAGGCAAGCTTGCACCCTGACCCACACTTGCCTCACCCCAGGGCTCCCTCTGCGTGTACAAAGTGCCACTCCCAGACGACGTGTCCCGGGAAGCCGGCTACGACCCCACCTATGGCATGTTCCAGGGCATCCCAAGCAATGACCCCATCAACGTGCTGGTCCGAGTCTATATAGTCCGGGTGAGACTCCCATTGTGTCCCCTCCCTGCCAGTCCCTGAGGCCTCCCTGAGCTCCCTGAGCAGATGCAAACTGCCCACCCCAGCCTAGGAGGCACCAGGGAGGCCATCTGGTCTAGACCCCACCTTTCCTAGAGGAGGAAGCTGAGGCCCAGAGAGGGACAGCCACCTGCCTAGAGTCACACAGCAAGTCTCCTCACTCTGGTCCAGTGCTCCTGTCCCTGCCCTTCCCCATCATGGGACCCTCAGGCAGCGGGGCAGGGGCACTGGCAGACGAGCCAGGTGTGGGGAGCTTGCTGAGGCAGCACCCCCATCCCAGGCCACAGACCTGCACCCTGCGGACATCAACGGCAAAGCCGACCCCTACATCGCCATCCGGCTAGGCAAGACTGACATCCGCGACAAGGAGAACTACATCTCCAAGCAGCTGAACCCTGTCTTTGGAAAGTAAGGCCTCACGGTGCCCTCCCCCGCCTCAACTCTCCCAGCCAGCCCACCCTACAACCCTCCTCCAACCCCACCTGCCAGGTCCTTTGACATTGAGGCCTCCTTCCCCATGGAGTCCATGCTGACCGTGGCTGTGTATGACTGGGACCTGGTGGGTACAGACGACCTCATTGGGGAAACCAAGATCGACCTGGAGAACCGCTTCTACAGCAAGCACCGAGCCACCTGTGGCATCGCCCAGACCTACTCCATGTGCGTGGGGCGTGGGGCAGGGTGCAGGGCGTGCCAGCTGCACCTTGACTCTAAAACAAGATTCAGAGCATGGAGATTTAGGAAGGTAGACATACTATGGTTTCTGCCCCAGGCCGGGCCTCTGCCCCTGCAGGCTCTGGGCACAGGCTTCAGGGGACAGGACTGCAGATCCCAAGACAAGGAGAGGACCAGGGGATTCCAGGACAGAGGAGGCAGGACGAGGAGACAAGAATGGGCTGGGGAGGGGGGGAAGGGAACAGAGGAGGGGGAAGAGTCCACTGGGGATCTGGGCCAGCCTCTGCCACGTACAGGCTGTGCGAGCCTGGTCAAGTCCCTTAACCTCTCTGGTTTTCAGTTTGATCATGGGAGTCTTTGAGGTTCCAGAGGAGTGGGCACAGTAGGGGATGGAGTGGGGCTGGGTTGGGGGACACTGAGCATGTGTTGGCAGCAGCCCTAGCGTCCCAGGTGAGCCTGGAGCCCAGGGCAGGCCCACTCGCTGACAAGGGGCAACAGCCAATTTCAGAGAACCAGCTGCCACCAGTTGCTGCCCGGGGATGGCTCAGTCCCAGCCAAGCCCCACCAGGCCTGTGTGTCACCTCACGCAGACATGGCTACAATATCTGGCGGGACCCCATGAAGCCCAGCCAGATCCTGACCCGCCTCTGCAAAGATGGCAAAGTGGACGGCCCCCACTTCGGGCCCCCCGGGAGAGTGAAGGTGGCCAACCGCGTCTTCACTGGGCCCTCCGAGATTGAGGATGAGAATGGTAACAGGGCACTGGGTGGAGCCACCTGCTCCCCTTCCAGGGGGTTCCAGAGGCCAGGAGAGACCCACACTTCCCTGGGGGGACCTCAAGGCCAAGGCTGGTTGCCCTTAGCCCAAGCCCCCTCCTGTCTGCCCACCCACTGCTCTTCCACCCCCTCCTACACTGCACTTCCCACTTGTTCCCGCACACACATCCCGGCATCCCAGTGGCAGAGGGAGGTTATCCTCATTCTGCAGAGGAGCAAACCAAGATCCAACAAGTTTCAACGACTTGCCCAAAGTCAAGTGGCTCTTTAGAGGCAGAATGAGGGTGTGGACCCAGGGCCATCTGGCTCCAAGCCCTGGGCTCTCCCCACTTCTCTGCCCATGACTTTCCAGAGAATTAGGAGGCATCTGTGTCGGGGAACTTGTGGCCATCCCCTTCAGGGGCTGGGGTAGGATGTGGATTCTCCCTCCCTGACCCCTCTCTCACAGCCCAGCAGGTTCCTCTGGTCGGCTTCTCCAAGCAGAGGGAAACTAAGGGCACAGACCTTTCTTGGTCCTAATAGGCCAAGCCGAGACCTTGGGCAAGCCACTTCTCCCTCTGTGCCTCAGTTTCCCCAACAGTAAAATGACAAGTGATGGCTCAGGGGCTTCTTTGTGCCCCTAAGTCTCTTGCCCCAGCAAAGGTCTCTTGATTCTGCTGAGCCCGTGTGCAGCTGATCCACTGGCACCCACAGGTCAGAGAAAGCCCACGGACGAGCATGTGGCACTGTCGGCCCTGAGGCACTGGGAGGACATCCCCCGCGTGGGCTGCCACCTGGTGCCGGAACATGTGGAGACGAGGCCACTGCTCAACCCTGACAAGCCGGGCATCGAGCAGGTGATACTTGCCTGGCTGGGACCTGGGGTTCTTGAGTATTTGGGCCCAGGGATTCCCAGCCTGGGTCTGTAAAGGTAGAAGCTGGCCTGTCTGGGAAGCCTGGCAGGTGCCTCCCCACCAAGACCCCTCAGGGTAACTAGAATGGCAAGTGTCTTTGCTTTGACTGACAATTACATCAGCTCAGTAGAGACCTGGGCTGTCTCCCTCAGAAGCTGTGATTGGCTATTGGTGACATCACAGGAATTCCTGGCATCCAAAGATGGAAATTGATGAATGGGTCCTTGACAGGACAAAGGTTGGGAGGGAGAGTGGAGCTGACCTTCCTGGGCAGAGGGAGAAGTCCCTGGGAGATCTGCCATGCCCCCCTCTTCCTCAGGGCCGCCTGGAGTTGTGGGTGGACATGTTCCCCATGGACATGCCGGCCCCTGGGACACCTCTGGACATCTCTCCCCGGAAGCCCAAGAAGTGAGCTGCCGGGCCCAGCCCTGCCCCCTCCCACCCCCCACCCCCCCCACCCTGCTCCTCCCCACCCCACTCCACCCACTTCTACCAAGGCCCGGCCCTTCCTGCAGGAGGCTCAGGCCCAGAGGGTTTGGATCAGTTGCCTTTTCTGGGCCCTGGGTGTGGCCACCAGGCTACCTCGTGGAGGAGAGACAGACCAACCAATCAGTAGAGCTGTAGGCCTGCTCCGCGGGTCCCCATTGGCTGTAGCAGAGGCCACACCCCCACTCCCACCGAGCCACACCCAGCTCCCTCCGGTGCACCTCCATCCTCACCTGCAGACTCGCTCTCACACACGCACCTTGCGCACGCACAGCGCTCCTGAGAGTGCCCGACACACACCCGCACGACGCACCCGTTCACAAGACACAGACCCCGGGAGCTTGCTCCGTGTCGCCTTCAAAGTGCCTGCCAATGATGTGTGCAGGAGCAAGTGCCTGGGCGAGGTGTGAGGTGGCAGCACTGGCTCAGGAGCCAAGCCACCTGCCTCTCCGAGCTGACCCTGGCCAGATCACTTTGGTTCCCTGGTCCTCAGTTTTCCCGTCCGTGAAGTGGCAGGTTCGAGTCGCTGCCCGCTCTGACAGCCTCAGTGTGTGGGTTCAGGGCCAGCTTCGCGGGCACAGGAAGCTTCACAGGGCCTCGCGCTCAGAGGGGCCCCGTTCTTGTTTTCATCCTCGGATGCTGCCTTCTTGAAATTCTTGGTGATTTCTTAACAGGGCTCTGCATTTCCATTTTGCACTGGCCCTGGCAAATTATGCAGCCAGCTCTGCCTTTACTCTCCTCCAAGGCCGAGGCCACCAGTCTGCTGTTCCAGAGCCCACCAATGGGAGGCACCCCAGCCCGTTGGCCACTCTGGACTTGTAGTCCAGGGCGTCAGTCTGTTTCCGGAACTTCATGGACAGCCAGGCTCCCATCGATTTTTAGCGGATGACTCAACCTCACTCCTAATGATTGAAACATAACTGTGTCATTCATAATTACAATTAAACCTTGAGGGAAAAATCCTCTTTGGGGACAAGGACATACAGGAAGCCAGATTCCATGGGCTTCCATTGCTGGCTCCTGGGCTTAAATGTTAAATTTCTCTTGGAACTGGAGGGCAGAGTCTGGCCTCTGAGAGAGAGAACTTGCTCCTGACCCTCCAGACCTCACTTCAGCCAGCCCCAGCAGCCAGTCCTCTCCCCGTCCCGTCCTTGTCCTTGGTCAGCCTCCCTGCCGGGAGAGTGCTCTGGGTCTCCGAGCTCCAGCCAGACTGACTCTGCCCGGGGCAGGGCCAGCGTCTCTCTCACCCACGTGCCTGGCTGACTCTCTTGCTCACCCTGGGACCCCACTGGACAGAGGCCTCCCTCGGCCACAGCCTGGCCCAGGCCCCATGCTAAGCCCAGGTCCCTAGGCAGCTACTCCCCGTCACCTCATCTCCAGCTCCTGCCCCATCTTCACCCCAGGACCCCAGCATAACCCTGACCCCAGGCTGCTGACAGGCCCCCTCTCCCCCTGCCCAGGTATGAACTGCGGGTCATCGTGTGGAACACGGATGAGGTGGTCCTGGAGGACGACGACTTCTTCACTGGGGAGAAGTCCAGTGACATTTTTGTGCGGGGGTGAGTGAGAGGTCCCGGCACGGGAGGGGCTGAGCCCCCTTCCTGGGAGGCAGGACAGGAGGTGGAGGGGGGCCTGGGGTGGGGGGAGGCCCCACCAGGTGTGGCCACAGGTCTGGAGGTGTGGCTCCCTGCAGGTGGCTGAAGGGCCAGCAGGAGGACAAGCAGGACACGGACGTCCACTACCACTCCCTCACTGGTGAGGGCAACTTCAACTGGCGCTACCTGTTCCCCTTCGACTACCTGGCGGCCGAGGAAAAGATCGTCATCTCCAAGAAGGAGTCCATGTTCTCCTGGGACGAGACCGAATACAAGATCCCGGCGCGGCTCACGCTGCAGATCTGGGATGCTGACCACTTCTCCGCCGACGACTTCCTGGGTGCGGCGCAGGGCAGGGGCGGGGCCTGGGATCCAGAACTGAGGAGGCGCGGGGGGTGGTGGGAGGTGGGGACAGGGAGAGCCAAGCCTGGGGCTCGGAGCATCATTCCTTCCAGTCTGTCAGAGCCAGAGGCATCAGATGGGGCTCCTGCCCGTCCGGGACCCACCTAAGCATGCCCGGGCAGATGTCCTCAGTGTCATAATCGGGCTGACAAGGTGCTTTGAGCACACCGAGGAGGGGACAGTCAGTGCTGATGGGGGGATCTGCGAGGCTCCTTAAGGGAGTCGGGAAACTTCCTTGGACCTCAGGTTGCTCCTCTGTAAAGCAAAGTTTCCCTCCAAAACTCTAATCTGCATCTGCGAGCTTGTGGGCTTATGGGATTAGCAGGACTTTAACAGAATGGATGCACGGGGGTGGGGGACTGGGGAGACCTCAGGAGAGACCCCCCCCAGGCTGAAGGAAGGGCCTGAGCAAAGCACGGGGGGTGGGCAGTTGCCCAGAGAGCCTGAGAGAGACCTCGACTGAGGCCAAGGAGCTGGAGTGAAGCGGGAGGATGAGATACAGGCTCGGGCAGTCTACACCAGCACACAAGGGGCAAGGAGGCCAGAACTCCATCCCCCTGCCCCCCTGCCCCCTCCATGTTCACCCAGAGCTGACTCTGAGGTTGCCACAGGGGCCATCGAGCTGGACCTGAACCGGTTCCCGCGGGGTGCGAAGACAGCCAAGCAGTGCACCATGGAGATGGCCACCGGGGAGGTGGACGTGCCTCTGGTTTCCATCTTCAAGCAGAAGCGTGTCAAGGGCTGGTGGCCCCTCCTGGCCCGCAACGAGAATGACGAGTTTGAGCTCACGGTGGGCACCACCTCCTGCCCGGGCTGTGGGCGTGGGCAGGGCCTGCCTGGGCGCTGAGGGCCCACACCTGGCCTGGGCACTGGGACCTTTCTGTCCTTCTCTGCAGGGCAAGGTGGAGGCTGAGTTGCATTTACTGACCGCAGAGGAGGCAGAGAAGAATCCGGTGGGCCTGGCCCGCAATGAACCTGACCCCCTAGAGAAACCCAAGTGAGTACCCTGCCCGCCTGGCCCTCCTGCCGGGAACAGATTCTTGGGAGCACTGGAACAGGAAGGAGGGGCCAGAACTTTCCAGTCTTCTTTGCCCCTACTCCCCAGGGACCCTCTCTGTTTCTTTCTGGGCCACAGCCTCATAGCAGGGGGCCCCCTCCCTCCCCTCTGCTGCCCCTGAACCCCACCACCTCCCTCTAAACCAGAGGACAGCTATGAGCACAGGGAAGCAGTTCCTCTCCCAGGAGAGGCCCCACTGAGCAGAGCTAAATGCTCTCCCTGGGTTTTGCCAAAGCAAGCAGCTCCTATGGTGGCATTTGGGGCCCCAGCCAGCCTTGGTGGCCGGAAGGAACCCAGAACTCCACACACGCAGCCCAGCTCGGCTTCCCTCTTGGCCGGACCCTCACCACAACCCAGCCCTCATCCTCCCGGTCCTTTCTCTGCGCTCCCTCTGCTCTTGCACCACCCCAGCCGGCCCGACACCAGCTTCATCTGGTTCCTGAACCCTCTCAAGTGTGCCCGCTACTTCTTGTGGCACACCTGTCGCTGGCTGCTCCTCAGACTGCTGCTGCTCCTGCTGCTGCTCCTCCTCCTCGCCCTGTTTCTCTACTCCGTGCCTGGCTACCTCGTCAAGAAGATCCTTAGGGCCTGAGCCCGCAGCCTCCTGGGTCTGATACTTCTCCCTCTTTCCTCTGCACCAAGGGCTGGGCAGCATATGGAACACACACTCGCATGTGCACACACGTGTTCACAAACACGCACGCACACATGCGCACATATGTGCACGCACATACACATACACACACATGCACATGTTTACAAATATAAACAGGCACACACGTCAACAAACACACAGTGCACATGTGCACATATGCCACACATGTGCGTGCGCGCAAGCACATACACATGCACACATGTACACATGTCTACAAACATAAACAGGTACACACATGTGCATACACGTGCACACAAGCACATACACACACAAGCCCACACATACACAGCAACTTTGAAGTTTTCAAGACGGAGTAATAGACTCTCAGAACTAAAAACGACTATTTTCCATGTTTACATATTGGGCCAGACAGGTGAAGTCACTCACTCAAGGTCACTCAGCAAATTAGAGTAGAGCTGGGACTGGAGCCCAGGTTCCTGAGTCACCAATCCAGTGATCTTGTCACTACACCCCCTCCACTCCCAACAACATCCCTGACAGACTCTAACTCAATTGGCAGACAGGAGAAGGGAGAAAGGATTTGGCTAGGATTAGCCGCGAGTCCGGAAATAGTTCCCACCCGGGTGTGACCTCCCAATCCAGAGCTGTTTTCTGCCCTGCAGGATGATAATTCCATCCAGCTCAAACATCTAACAGTCACCACTGCCTAAGCACCCACTCACGTGCTCAGACCTCCACAGCCATTGTCCCCCTCCACCATGTCACCAGCTCCAGGAGGCAGGGACCACCATTAACCCCATTTTAGAAACAAAGAAACTGAGGCTCACAGAGGTGCCTAACTCGCCCACCACAGCTGGCATTGGAAACCAGGTGCCCTGCGCCTGAGCCCCTTCCGTGTGGCCCCACCACTACCGAGCTCAGCTCTCGGGGTGCAGTCCACATCCTCTGGGAGGTAGTAGTTTGAAAAAGCACATTCAGTCCTTTAAATTTTTTTTTGGCTTTTTGAGACAGAGTTTAGCTCTGTCGCCTGGGCTAGAGTGCCGTGGCATCAGCCTAGCTCACGGCAACCTCAAACTCCTGGGCTCAAGCGATCCTCCTGCCTCAGCCTCCCGAGCAGCTGGGACTACAGGCGTGCGCCACACTAACTTTTCTATTTTTAGTAAAGACAAATGTCTCGCTTTTGCTCAGGCTGGTCTCAAACTCCTGAGCTCAAGCGATCCTCCTGCCTGGGCCTGACAGAGTCTTAGGGTTACAGACGTGAGCCTACAGGGGCTGCTCTGACCCTCGCAGGGCCAGGTGGGGCAGAAGTTTATGTCCGTCAGACAGGAGAAGGTTAAACAACACTGATCTCACTGAGGACGGGGGCAGCACACAGAATGCACTGCTCACCACAGGAGCTTGCTGGCAATTAGAACTGCAGGCAGTGGTGGCCGTGGCTGCCCACCGCTGCAAGTGGCAGGTAGTGGCTGGATGGCTACACCACTGCCAGAAAGTGCCATTTAGGCCTTGGGAGGAGATGGGGCATCTGAGCTCCTGCAGGGAGGATAGGGTTTTGTAAGTAGCAAATCTGGTGCTTAGACCTAGGCTCAAACCCTGGCTTCAGCACTCACTACTTTGGGAGATGCAGCCATGACAGGACTTCTTGGGGTCTAGAAGTAAAGGGGGGGTCCTGGGGGGCGGCTCTGGCCCACTGTTTGACCGGCTCCTCCCTCCGCTCCGCAGCCGGCCCGACACTGCCTTTGTCTGGTTCCTCAACCCCCTCAAGTCCATCAAGTATCTCATCTGCACCCGGTACAAGTGGCTCATCATCAAGATCGTGCTGGCGCTGCTGGGGCTGCTCATGCTGGCCCTCTTCCTCTACAGCATGCCCGGCTACATGGTCAAGAAGCTCCTGGGCGCGTGAGGGCCTGCCACCTCCCGCCAGCACTGCTCCCGGCCGCCACGTTTGCCCCTCCTGTGGCCTGGACTCTTCCCCATGTCCCTCCTCAAAACTCAGGCCCTGGGATCTGCCTTCTGCTTGCTGGGCTGCCTTCCTCTCTGCCCCCGGCTGCTGCTTGCCCGGCCCTGCCCCTCTGATGCCCACCTGTGGGTTGGGGCCACCTGGACTGCCCACCTTGCTGAGGCTCCTCCCTTCAGGCCCTGGCTCCCGGGGAGGCCTCCCCCAAGCCTTACAAGTCTAGGATTAAAGCTTTCATGAAAGTAACTAAGGATCCTGGGCCAGCGCCCAGGGCGTGAAGAGAATGAATGAGCAAAAGGCATCCCCACCCTGTCCCTGCAGACAGCACCAGTCTTCACTGTGTATCAGGGGCCTGGCCTGACCCTCAAACCCACAGGGCCTTGCCCACTTCAGGCTCTGCTGGCTCCTCCTCCTCCCAGGCAGCCGCCTCGGCCTGGGTGCACAAGCCCAGTGCCTGTCCTGCCTGCGAGTTCTGTCACTTCCCAGAGCTCCTTCTGCCCAGGCTCGTGCTCACACGCCAGAGGAGGGGTGGTGACAAGCAGGAGAGGGAACCCTGCGCCCTCCCCACCCCCAGGCAGCCCCTGCCTCGGTTCCCCTGGGCTGCGGCTTGCACTGCAGGTGCTGCCCTGCTGGCGTCTGAGTTTCTGTTGGCTGTTTTTCCTTTCCCGGGTGATGAATTTTCTCTTAATAAAAGAAATCAAACACTGAGCTGACAAGTCTGCATTGCTCAGGTACAGGACAGCCACAGCCTGGGGGCCAAAGTCAGCAGGGCTCTAGGTCAGTAAGCTCAGTGCCAGCTGGGCCCGATGGCTTTCCTCCTTTGGGTACCTCTCCTGGCCCAGGGTTCAAGATGGACCTCAGGTCTCACACCACAGCCCAAAGAGCACACCAGGGTGGACCTAGGGGCCCTCAAAGCACCAAGAGTCCTTTAGGCCCAAGGACAGTCTGAAGGTTTAGGACCCCACAAGGGCCCAAAAGCTCCAGCCTCCACCCAGAGAAAGCAGCTCTCTCCAAAAGCCAGACAGGAGCTCTCTGCCGCTGGCCTCTGCCTCTGACACACCACGGTCTAAGCCCGGGACAGAGTCCCCTCATGGCACAGAGGTGGAGATAGGGGCCGTGTCTCACTAGACTCGACCTCTTTAAAGAGATTCAGCCACAACTTTTATTAATAAAACACTTTAATCATAATGGCAGGATACAGGTAACTCCTCTTGCTGCCTTATTTTGATTGGCTATAAAGAAAACTCTGGAAAATCCGGAGAGCGGGCCCAAATGCAGTCCCCTGGGTGACATGTGCCAGCCCCAGCACCAACACGAGCAGCAGCCCTAACATGTCAGCCTTTTGAGGTCCAGCTCTATTTTGTGGGTACCCGGAACACCTGAGTCGGAGGAACCTGCAGCTGAGAGTTTATCTGCAAAAGAAAGGGTGACGGTCATTACGTTTTCCCCAGGGCCCTCCTTCTTCATGACCTCTGTGGGGTCAGGTGTCCATGCTGGCCCTCCCATGGGCCTCCAAACCCCTGCAAGCATTTCCTCCCCAAAGCCAAGAGGGGCCTCGGAAGGTGCAGGCTACTTCCTTTAGGGGACAGGTCTCAGCTTCTGCTCAGCTAGGAACCTCGGCGAGGTTCCTAATCTTCCCTCCAGCCACTCTCTTTGACCCTTCCCTCTCCTCTTCACGTGTCCATTCTGTCCCCATCCTAACCTGCCCTTACCGCCTCCTCCGCCACCCTCTTGTACACAGTAGCATCCATGCAAGCAGGGACCATAGGGTCCCCAAATGTCTGGGTCCTATCATGGGCCAAGAGGCCATCATGATGCCAATGCCACCATCTCCCCCTTTCAGCTGTGGCCTGGAACCTGGGACCATGCTGGGGCCACATATCCCTGTTCTTAGACTCAGGGCTGGCTTCTGTCACCTCACACATGTGCAGCTGACGGCTGTGTCAGGACCCCCCAGCCCACGGCCCCAGCATCGGGAAGGATCCACATCCACACACAGAGCAAGCAACTGTTACGAAGGGACATCCCCTTTCTCTCCCTGCCAGGCCAGGGGGACATTGCCACAGCTGTGGCTGGAGTAGGCACAGGGGAGGCCAGGGAATATCCACCCCCAGACCTCCTCCCCATGTGAGGACGACCCTCCAGTCGTACCACAGGCCAGAGAACCTGGGCTGGCAGAGCGGAAAGGGCCAGGGCTCTGGACGAGTCACAAAGGTTCCTAGTTTTGATTCTCCTTGTTGTGAAATGGGAGAATAATTTCTGCCCCAGCTACCTCTCAGAGTGATAAGACGGCATGGAAGACAGAAACACAGCTGGAGAGAGCCCTGTCACTGTGAAGCTACTTCTCGCTTTGCTTTCAAAAGAGTGTCCCAACAGGAGCTGGGACCAAAGAACACCAGCATCAAAGAGCTGCCGTCACACCCTGGCTGCCCTGCGGGAGGCTTTGGGCAATATCCACTCCCTCCCCCGATGATAACTGTTGATTTTTACATCACAGCCTGAAGCTCCCTTGCCTTGGGTAGCAGAGGGGACGTTTCCTAATGTCAGTTTCAGGTCCCCAGCCCCCCTCCCTGCCTTCCACCCGCCGCTTGGAGGCCCCACCACCCACCTTAGAGTCCAGATACTGTTGCAGCAGCATCTGCAGTTCTGTGTTCTGCTGCTCCAGAGCTTCGTTTTCCATCAGCAGCTTGGCCCTCTGGGTCAGCACAAGGCTTTGGGCAGAAAAATAGGTTAGAGGCCATCGAATCCTCTAGCCTCTGCCAGAGTCTCTGTGCTTCTGTTTGGGAGGGAGGTGGTGGGAGTCCCCAGAAGCCTCACCATTCACCCGGCCACCAGACGATCCAGCCTAGCAGACACAGAACAAGCAGGGCGGGCCTGAGAGCCGGCCACCCAACATGATCCGCCCCCCACAAGAGGTGCCAAAAGCGGCTCTTCAATCCCAGATGTCATGGGACAGGGAGGCGGCAAACGTGGCCATTCCAAGCAACCGTCCTCATCTACCTGCCAGCTCCCACCGGCTCCTGGCCCACGACATCTACACTTACTGGTATTTCTGCAAGGCTGTGTAGAGGGCATCCCAGAGGTTCTGCTTGGCAGGAGGGACAACCGTGGTCAGGGCCTGCCAGTACTCAGAGTCCCTGGAGTCATTGCGCACGCCCTTCTGCACTCTCACTGGTGCACGTGAGTCCCTGCAGGTGGAGAGCACTGGTGCCGCCATCCCCACCTGGCACCACCCAGGCCCCCAAGCGGTGCCAGTCGCAGTGCCAGCCACAGACTTACTGCCTGCACCTGCACCACCCTACTCAGCTGTCCACATTTATTAGATGATAGCAGAGTCTCAGAAAGGACACACTTATCACCAACCTTCCTGACTCTCAGTGCAGCTGCCACATTGTGAAGGTATCACTGGCGTCTCATCCGCCCCTCTCCCTCCCAATCAGTTTACCTCGCTGGCTTCACAGCTCATCGCTGTGGCCGTTTCCTCCACCACTGCGGCAGAACAGCTCTCGATTCTGTCATGTGCTGTCCATCCCCTCCATGACAGCCTCAGTCCAGGAGATCGCCACCTCCCACCTGGACCAGTCTCCAGACTGGTCTCCCTGTATCCAGCACCACCCCCTCCCCGTTGCCGAAGTGATTTTTCTAGATGCAAATCTAATCATGGCTCCCCTCTGTCCACCATGCAGTAAAGACAAAGATCGTAGGCACATCAGGCAAGGACCGCCAAGATCCGGCTGGCTCCCCTCACATTGGTCCCCCCTCCAGCCCCTGGACACTCCAGCCATACCCCCATCATGACTCTTGAACATCCAGGCCTTCCTCGTGCTTTTATGTCCCCAAATGCCCTTTCCTCTACTTTATCCTCCTAGGAACATCCAGTTCTGGTGCCGTCTGTCCCAAAACCCTCTCTGACATGCCAGATGGAGATGACCACTTCTCCCTCTGAACAACATTACATCTTGAATATGCTTTGGCTGTTGTTCTGATCACAAGGCATTATCTTGCAGTGCCTACACGTGACAGACTAAAAGAAATGAGTTTTTTTTGGTTTTTTTTGTTTTTATTTCAGCATATTATGGGGGCACAGATGTTTAGGCTACATATGTTGCCCTTGCCCCCCCTTCCCCCCTAAGTCCAAGTTTCAAATATGTCCATCCTTCGGGTGGTGTGCATTGCACTCTTTGTGTATGCAAATACCCGTCCCATCCTCCCTCCTCCCCCCTCCCTCCCTCCCCTGCCCAACATTCAATAGATGTTATTCTTATATGTACACTTATGTGTTGATCAGTTAATACCAATTTGATGGTGAGTACATGTGGTGCTTGTCTTTCCATTCTTGGGATACCTCACTTAGTAGAATGCGTTCCAGCTCTATCCAGGAGTATACAAGAGGTGCTATATCACCATTGTTTAAAAGAAATGTTTGTTGAATGAATGAATGATGAATGAAAAAAGCCCAGATCGCTCACTACTACACCACATTTGGTTCCTGAGTAAGTCTGTCAATCCCTCTCGCCCTCCTTGGGAGAGCCATTTACTCTCTCCCCCATCTCCCGCTCCACATCCTGTCTGGACTCTTCCTCACTCACTAGCTCTGCGTGGCTGCCCTGCCCATCCAGCACCCCATCTCGAGCAAGCACCAGCACCACGGCCTACCTGGGCTTCTTCAGACCCATGACGAAGGCCTCCAGGATCTTGAGGACGTCATTGGGGTGGATGAGCCAGGGGGAGGGCGGGCTCTCCTTCTCTTCCTCCTGCTCCCCCTCCTCCACCTGGGGTTCCTCCTGCTCCCCCTCCTCCACCAGGCTTTCCTCCTGCTCTCCCTCCTCCGCCAGGCCTTCCTCCTCTTCCCCCTCCATCGCCAGCTGCTCCTCCAGCTCCAGGTCGGACACCACGCTTGGCTGCTCCGCGTTTGCCTGATGGAGGGGCTTGACCTGGAGAAAGGCGCAAGGGCAGCTGTGGGCTGGAGATACACGCATGCGTGTGTGAAGAGAGACGGGAAGAGGAGAACGCAGAAAAGCTTACAGAAAGTTACAGACAGCTTGCAGAGGGAGACATTTACCAAGGACAGAAATAGGAGAAAGGGGAAAGAAGGAGGATGGGACAGGGAAGCGCTAGTGGCTTCAAAACAATAATGGTCTATTTCTAGATCTGGGATCACAGGGGTTCATTGTGTTGATATTCAAAAAGCTTACGTGTTATAAATCTCCTTTTGAATCATAATACAAACTAAATTTTTGGTTTAATTTTTAAATTTAAAAGTCTTCCTCCAACTCCTATCTTGCACGTCATTGAATTTACCTACCACAAGCAAACTAATTTTATCAAGTTTCTTATGTATCTCTACAAGGAAATATTATGCCTATATAAATATATACATACTTTGCCATATATATTTTTCCTTCCCATTTTTATATAATGATACTATACTACACATGTAGTTCTGTACTTGGCTTTTTTCAAATACCAATAAACCTTAGAGATCTTTTCACATAAATACATAAAGAACTTCTTTGGTTTTTTTCACAGTTGCATGATATCCCATTGTGTAGATGCACCATTATTATTAAATAAATTCCGCAATGATGGAGGTTGTTTCCAATCCTCTGCCACTTCAAACAATGCTGCAGTGAATAAGCTACAGTAAACATCATTTCAACCGTATTGAGATACATCTATAGAATAAAATCCTAGAAGAGGAATTGCAGCACAAAGTGTACACAGTTTTGTAATTGATATTTCCAGATTATCCTCAGGGAAGGTTACAACAATTTACACTCCTAACAGCAACTTATGAGTATGCCTGTTTCCCACACCTCAGTCGTCACTATGTGTTATCAAACTTTCAGGTTTTTGCTAACCTGACAAGTGAAAAGTAGAATTAAGGCAGTTTTAATTTGCATTTCTATTATTATAAGGAAGGCTAATTGTCTTTTCATACATTTAAAAGTTATATATTGCCTCATCTTGGAGGTGTTCATTCATATTTGTTATCTGTTCTATTGAGTTGTTGATTTTTTTCTTACTAGTTTAAAAGAGCTCTTTATATATTAAGGAAATTAGCCCTTAACTGTGATATGAGTTGAGAATATTTCTCCCCAGCTTGTCATTTGTCTCTTACCTTTCCTTTAGTGATTTTTGCCCTACAGACGTTATTCTGATATAGGCAAATGTATCTTTTTTTTCCTTTATTGCTTCTTGGTTTTGTCCACTCAGCCAACTCTTTTTGGAAGTGTATCAGGATACACTTGGGCTAGCAATACTAAAAACATTTTTTAATTTAGATTTTTAATTTTTAAATTAAAATTTCACAGTATTTTTAATATGGTGACTTTTTCAGAATAGTAGATATTTGATTCTCCTACTGAAATCAGTTACAATCAAGATATGTATTACAGACGGGCCTTGTATTGCAGGAAAGTGTTTAAGGACCAAAATATGCAGAACTTGATGGTCTCACAGGGGCTGAGACTTGGCTTTGAAGGAACGTACAGAAAGATCCCTAGGCCTCAGCATAAGAACAGCATCTCACCCCCTGCTGTTCTTCCCTTTGCAAATAGAAAAATTAATACTAATAAGGAAAATGATAAGTTAGCTATACCTGACATAAAACCCCCACTGTTTCTCCAGAAGTATTATTCAAAGGCAGCAATGTCCTCTGGGGGCTTCCAGGGCAACTGAAAACACTCTTCTTAGCTGCACCCCACCTTACCTGGATGGGGGATATATGATGAGCTCGGAATTTAAGGAAGAAGTTCACCAGTTTATACAAGTCATCCTCACTTTCAATTCCAAGGGCCTGGGGAAAAAATAGGACAGTTGTTCAAACACCCCATCAAAGGGGCGATAGGCTTGGGGAGTTAGACTCTCAGCTCCTAGGAGCAGGGGGCTTGGCTTGTCCCCTCAACACCCCCACTGCCTGCCATGGTCGCAAGTAGAGGACAATCAGCCAACGGTGGGAAATGGCAGTGAAATCAGGGGTTCGTGTCAGCACAGACGGGAAGAATGCTCACAGTCGGGAACCGCTCCATACAGACCCGGTGGGCGTGAGAATGCTAATAGGTGCTGAACAGGCACCTGAGTTTGGGGGCAGGGGCGAAACCTACAATCTGACAGCTGGGCCCTGAGAGGAAGAAGCTAGTAGAGGAAGGGTTGGGTGGGAGACATCTGAATGGTGCAGAAGCCCATGGTCGTG
The DNA here is from genome assembly GCF_000956105.1 of Propithecus coquereli. NCBI lineage: Eukaryota > Metazoa > Chordata > Mammalia > Primates > Indriidae > Propithecus > Propithecus coquereli. Next base: position 2,307,468 of record NW_012149618.1, on the reverse strand, counting down.
TGGAGAGTAAGTCAAGGCAAATATGCAAGCATGAGCCCGGGGAAGACCATCTTCTACTCCCGGGGCTGAGGCAATGTAGGGAACGCATGGGGGCCCTCTCAGAATGGGACAGGCTGCACCCCACCTTGTCCCCTCAACCCAGTGCAACTCACTGAGAAGATGGCATCCAGCCTCAGCAGATAGCACTCGCTCTTCTCCAGGGGAAGGAGGAGGCTCAGCAGCTTGCTCTCTATGAGGAAACCCTGAGGAGAGGGAAGAAGGCATCTCCTGTCAGAGACAGGCTTCAGGAAGCAGTCCCAGGGTCTGCAGCTGCCCTCTGTGTGACACCTTAGGGACGAGCCCATGGGGCAGGCCCCCAGGGATGAGACTCGGCGGTGGCCCAGAAGAAGGCCTTCTTGGGATGCTGGGAGCCGTTCCCCGGAAGCACAGCCAGGCACAAAGCCCGTCTTCATCAGCGTAGCTTGCCCCCACCTCATACGGGGGTAACTCACCCACCCACAAGCCACTGGGCAGACCCCTGCGTCCCCACAGCAGTCCAAACCTGACCTCAGCCACACTCTAGTCCCCAAACATCTGCAGAACACAGCAGAAGGCACTGAGCTCGAGGGAGGAGGGGAGGGAGGGCAGTGGATGCGCCACATCAGAACGCAGTGCTCAGGAAGCAGAGGAGAGGGCTGGCTGGGAAGCCGTGAGCGCCTGCTCTGGGGTGGTGGGGGGGGACTTTGTGGGCAGGTGGCCCCCTGGTGTCAAGCTGCAGACAGGGCACGACCTGCCAGCTGGCTCCCTCAGTAGGAGCTGCCCTCAGCGGCAGGAGCCAGCCCTTGTGCCAAAGAAAACTGCCCCAACAACCATACAATCTAAGCCAGCACTGATCATGTTTGGTAAGAACCCAACACCCAGCTGAGCCAGCTCCAGTGCAGCTTTTATTCTAAACCTAACCATTTTTGCTGCCACGCAATGCAAATACCCAAAGCCTAACAACCCAGAGTAACCCTAAGCCAAGCTCCCAGAGAAGGGCCGTGCCAGTCAGATCACTCAGCAGGTGGGTTCATGGAGGCTGGATGGTGCCCCTGCTAGCTCAGAGCGAGCACTGCTTTACACGCAGGACCCCTGCTGGCCTGGACTGCGCTTTGCTGACCCACTAAGGTGAGACCCATTTGCCAGCTGGGCCAGCTCTAAGGCCCGGCTCTGTAAACTGCCCCCCGAAGTCCGGGGGCCATTTCCTGGTCGGGTCCTCAGGCCGGGTCTCTGGGCTTGGCCAGGGGCGGGCTGGCCCTCTCCCAGCTCCAGGCCACAGCTGGCCCAGCAGAGTCCTCAGAAGCAGCACGCACGCGGGTGTCGCCCTGCCGCAGCCCCAGCCCAGCCTTACCGACTCATCACACAGGAGCATTAGGATCTTTTTGGTGGTTCTTGGGGAAACTTGCTTTGGCAGGTCCAGGTAAGACTCTGGTTCTGAGGTGGCCTCTTCTGCTTCCTCTTCTGCAGATGGGTCAGGGAGGGAAGAGAGAGAAAAAAAGAAAAGAAAGATAATTTCTTTTTTTTTTATTTCAGCATATTATGGGGGTACAAATGTTCAGGTTCCGTGTATTGTCTTTGCCCCACCCAAGTCAGAGCTTCAAGCGTGTCCATCCCCCAGACGGTGCGCACCACACCCATTAGGTGTGTATAGGGAAGGTAATTTCTTGGCCTAGTTCCCTTTGAGAAACAGTCAGATGGCTTTCCTTGAGAAAACTTTCCTCTAAAAAAGCCTCTTTGAGGCATCAGCACAGTCTCTTTATGCTGAAGAAAGCCTTCTATGTGCGGGGGAAGGGGACTGGGGGCTGGAGTCAGAGACTATCTGGGAAACTCAGCCATTCTCATCCAGCCTAAATGTCTCACTTTTCCAAACTGCATCTGCCTGGAAACATCATTCTCAAAATCCAGCCATGAACCAGCAAGTGGGAGGGAGAGTGCGAGCCTTTATTCTTATTTTAGAGATGATCTAGCAAGTGCGCTGTATGGTTTCTAAACCTGCAACAGATTAGAAGCAGCCAACTGAAAGTGCGGGGGTGCTGGGAGCGGCTGCCTCACAGAGGATACTATCAGGAAAACTGACAGCTGACAGCAAAAGCCAAAAATTTTCTTAATTAAAATTAAAAATGTTTAAATGTTTTATACTATATATTCCTTACCTGAAAATGGGAACAAAAATCATTATACAACCCAGGTTTTACTGGTTATTCAAAAAGTAAGATGAGATATCTATGAAAAGATTTTGCAGAGTACCGGAGAGCAAACTGCTGGTGGGAATGGAAAATGGTACCATCTCTGTGCAGCAGTATCCAGCATAATTACCCAGACATTTACCCTTCGATCCAGCAATCCTACTTCTAGGGATCTATCCCAGCAGTTCACTAGCAAAAACATGGAAAGACAAATGAACAAAGCTACTCATTACAGCAATGTTAATCATCACAAAAATAAACAAACAAAAACTGGAAATATCCCAATGATGATCAACAGAGGATTATTTGAATAAATTATGGCACAGGCACACAATAGAATACCACGTAAAAAAAAATGAAGAATTTTTTTTACCACTAGAAAGAGCTCTAGGATTATTTATTGTAAGCAAAAAAAGCAAGATGGAAAAAAGTATACGCTTTCATTTACCTAAAAAGTTGGTTGATATGAATATATATATACACACACATATATTTGTTTATAATTTTGAAAAGCAATGGAGGAATAAACCGTAAATTTTTTAATAGTTACATGTAGGAAAGGAATGAAATGGGATGTAGAGAATAAAAGCCAGACTTCTCTGAATATACCTTGTTTTGTACATTTGACTTTGGAAATGTAAATATTTTACATAATTTTACGTAATTACAAAACAAAATTAAATTACAAAAAGCAATCCCTAATAACCAAAAGTAAAATGAAACACTACAAATATATACAACTGGCAAACAGACAAAAAATAAGCACCTATCCTGCTTTTCCTATACAAATTATCTCAGGATAGCAAATAGCTGATGAGGGGAAGATGCTCTTTTCAGAAGTATTCTAGCTATTAAATAAAGACGTAATAATAGAATTTAAAATATCACCATTTTGCAATCCCTAATGTAATTAATGGATCTTAGACAAGATTATCAATGGTTGCTAACATCACAAAAAGAGATACAACCTGATGTTAGTTTATCCCAATGGAGGTACACAACAGTGTACTTAGCAAAAATAAATTAAACCTGCATCTGATCAAGCTTCTAGACCTAACTACCAGTTTATAATACAAGGGAGAGGGCAAAGCTATAAATTAGAGGAGAACTAAAAGCCATATCAACTAATCATACTCTATAGCCTCCTAGCTCTGAGGCCTCCTCCCCTCCTCCCCAGACTTCTATGTGCTCAGAGGGCCCCTCCAGCTCTAAGGTTCTCTGACTCTGTTCCGGTCACCTGTTCGCATCAGCACTTCCTCCACTATTTGTGCAGCACTCTTCTGCTGCTGCTGAGAGATAGGCCCCACGTTCTTCAGGAACCAGAAATCAGGTGCTGTCCAGGGGAGCCCCAGGTGCTGGGCATGGATGATCTTGTCTACAGCAAAGGCTCTGCCTATTAGATCCTTCGCCTCCTCTTCATTCATCAGCCAAATCTCCCGAAACTTCTCGCCATCAATAAAAGCAAAATGCCTGTGAAGGAGAGTCACCAAGCACGGCCAGCTGACCCCAGGGCCTGGCCAGGGTCCCCTCAATTGGCAGCAGGGAAAAAAATGAGGAAGAGCTGTAGTAAATCCTAGGCCTGGCCCCAACCCTGGGAAGCTGATTCCCATCTATGGCAAACTGGAAGCCATCCCAACAAGATTCAAGAAAAGGAAGATGACACTCAAGTAAAGGGACAGGAGAACACAGCACAAAGGGTTCTTTAGTGCCTGGTCGAGAGGTAACGAAATCACTACCACCACAAACTCTACCCCTGCCACCTCCATTCTAGGACAGGTGCCCAGGACCCACGTAACTAAGATACCTCATGGCTTTCTGTAGGTCCTTGAATTGCATCACAAGACGTTTGTAGTCCAAGGTCAGAGACTGGTTCTCCTCCTGAAATTGCTTTATCTGCTTGGCATATTTTGATCTCAGATTGTTAAGTATATCATGCAGGCTGGTTGAAGGGGAAAAAATAAGTTAGTCTGCAGCTGAATAGAAGGTGTAACGTATGTTCCTCTCATCCACCTGACTCAGCTCTACAACAAACCCTGAGTCAGATCGGTGGAAGGGCAGAGAACCCTCCCACACATTCCAAACGTACTGGGATTGTCCAGAACTCAATGCACTTGAAACAATCCGCAGGCCCAGACCCACCACGAGGCAGTCTCCTGCCCAGGGGTGTGATGGCAACTTCAACATACCATTTGTCAGTGTCCATATCTAGGGCCAACCTCACATATTTAAATAATCTACCTCAATTGTTTCATTGTCATGATTTGGATGTTCATTTCACTTCTGAAACAAGGAAAATTGAAAGGAAAAACTTAAAACTACACACCACAAGCCTATCATATATGAATCCTTCATCCTCAAAGAGCTGATACTGTAAACAGGTCCAGTAACTCATCTGTTCATTCATTCATTCATTCTCCAAACATAAAATGCCTTTGGTGCCAAGGATGTGTTTGAACACAAGGAATTATCAGTCCAGTCAAAGACAAAGACAAACGTTAATCAGAGTGCAGCGTGAAAAGTGCTATAGGAGAGTTTCACACAGGGTTCCAGGGCAGCCCAGAGATGAGGCATCTAACTTACCCAGGCTTGCAGGGAGGGGATGGCCAAAGACCTCAGAGCAGCAAGAGGCAGTTAAAACCTGGCCGACAGCACTGTGAATCCAGGCATGGCACAGCTCACTATTTCACTGCTAACAGGAGCTTTGTGCATGGAAACTTGTCCCATAAAATATGCATGGCAGGCACAGTTGTTAGACCTAGGACCATACTTCAGACTCGAAACTACTGAAGAGGCATCTTATATCAATGCCCCATTTACACAGGAGTAGAAAAGTTGAAGGCCAACATATTTTTAAGTTTAAAAATTCTAAGAAACAAAATTTTCCCTCTCCTAAGCATTATTCTGAAGTAATCAAAGGTCCCTCAACTGCAAACATTTATCATTCATATTTTCATGCTCAATAAAATGTAAAAAATCTTTAACTTAGTCTCTGATAAAAAGAAATTTCTAATCCATTCTCTTAACTATAGCATTCTAGGAGGCTTTCCAAATACAGGTGTTAAAATATATATTTTTTTTTAAGTAGTCATCCCAAAGCATTTTTTTCAATATCATGGAGTAAAAGAGTTCCTATGTGTCACCTAATTATAGAAGCTAATGAAACAAAAATAAGCACCAGGTACATACTAAAGGCCTGGGCAAGACGGCAGGCAAGAAAGTGGACAGAAAGAATGGCGACAAGAAGAGGCTCAACAAAAAGCCCAGACGGAGTCCTTAGCAACTGGCTGGAGGCCAGAGATGAAGGGAGCAAGGCTGGAGACTGGAAAACTGGGAGCGGAGGCAAATCTGGCTTCAGAACTCATATGCTGGCAATGACGGTGACTCTCCAAGTTGAACCGTTACGTTGGCAGCTCCAGAAAAAGTGAAGATGTAAGGTTGGGATTAGGGATATGAAGTTGGTAGTGATCAACAAAGAGGTGATATTCAAAACCATTAGATTGAGGTAAAAGGCTGATAAAATAAAAATAAAAAGCAAAGGGGTAAGGTAAGGCCTGTGCTTTCTGGAATATCTTACCTAGATATTCAAGAATTGTCAGGCAAGAAAAAGCAGACCCACCAAAGGAAATAAATACGGAATAAAGAAAGGAAGAAGAACAAATATTTTAGGGTCATAAAAACCAAAAGAGGATGGGTGCAGTGGCTTACACCTGTAATCCTAGCATTCTGGAAGTCCGAGGTGGGAGGATGGCTTGAGGTCAGGAGTTCGAGACCAGCCTGAGCAAGAGCGAGACACCATCTCCACTAAAAATAGAAAAAATTAGCTGGGTGTGGTGGGGTGCACCTGTAGTCCCAGCTACTTGGGAGGCTGAGGCAGGAGGATGGCTAGAGCCCAGGAGTTATGCAGTGAGCTAGGACGACACCACTGCACTCTAGCCAGGGCAATAGAGTCAGACTCTGTCTCAAAAAAACAAACAAAAACAACAACAACAAAAAAAACTAAAAGAGATGATCATGCCACTGCACTCCAGCTTGGGCAATAGAGCAAGACCCCTTCTCTAAAAAAAACAAAAACAAAGAAAAGTCCACTATCCAATAATGATAGGATCAGGCCTGACGAAAAGCCATTGTGTTTGGCTAGAAAGGCATCACTGATATCCTGTTGTGGGAAGTTTTAGTCCAGTCCTGGGGCCATGGGTTGCTATGGCTTGAATGCGTCTCCTCCAAAATTCAGTGTTGCCAATGTAATCACATTAAAAAGTGGGGCCCTTACTAGGCAATTAGGCCACGAGGACTCCTTCCTTGTGAATGGGATTGAGGCCCTTATAAAAGAGGCTTTCCACAGCCTTCTGCCAGCCTGCTCTTCCACTCTTCTGCCATGTGAGGACACCGTGTTCCTCCCTTCACAGCCCTCACCAGAAACCCAACCAGCCAGCACCTTGATCTTGGAACTCCCAGCCTCCAGAACTGTGGGAAATAAACTTCTGAATTTCTAAATTACCCAGTCTCAGGTATTCTGTTATAGCAGCACAAACAAAGACAGGAATTACGAAATGTTCTGGGCAGGGGTGATGAGGAAAGGAAAATGGCAACGAAAGCAAGAGAAAACAAGGTAGTACTTAGAGAGAAGCCGCAGGGTCAGCTAAAGGGTTTTGGGCTAAGGGAGACCCGTCTAAGTTTGAAGTCAGAGGGGAAGACGGAATGGTGGGGATGGTTCCACTCACCTCCGCTCTGCTGTGAGCATGAAACCCAAGCTCTGCTTCTAGCACCTCCTCCCGCCTCCCCTCTGACCAACTCTCTTCACCCACTATGCCATCTGTAACTTTCTGACTCCTACCTCCTTGCCTTCAGACCTGCTATTCCCAGCTACCTGCACTGTCCACCTGGCATCTTCCCTACTCTCTTTGCAGACCTGTATCCCCACCCCCTCACTATCCTACTTCCTCAGGAAGCTTTCCCAGGTGACTCCTCACTGTACTGATTTGCGTCTCTCTCTGATGTCCCCCTGTCTAGCACAGTGCACAGAGCGGGAGTTTCCCATAAATATTGTCCCCTGACTACTCTCAGTTCTCAGATAATCAGGCTTACAATACCAGCTCATTTATTCAGTATTACTTTCTGTTATAAGTAACTATCAAAAGGTCAACTGGTGTTTCTCTATGCACCCAACATTTGCCCAAAGTGTATAATCAACCTACAAGTGGAAAAATTCATAAATAATAATAGGTTATTTGGGCTTTGGGGGAAATCCTCAATCTTGTCTCCTTTGAACAAGGTGTCTCATTCTACTCTAATTCTCAGAACCTAGCACAGTGGTCTGGAACTTAGGAGACCATTCTTAAAGGAAGAAAGGCAGGAGGGATGGAAGGAAGGAGACAAGGGAGAAAGGAAGGATGGGTGAGAAAATCCAGGCAATAGGTACCCTTCAGTGTCTACACGAAAGCAGACTGGCACGCTGTCATGAGTACTTATGTTGGTGTTATTTGCAATGGCAAAAGAGAAATAGTCTGTGTGTCCATCAAGGGAGACTGGTTAAATACTCAGTAGCACGTCTGTGCAGTGGAGTACTAAGCAGCATAGGACATCATGTGACAGCTCTCTGTGAACTGATACAAAAAGGTCTTCAAGACACAGAACGGTGTGCATAAAATGCCATCATTTGTGTAAAAGCAGAAGGGGACGAGAATATTTATTTGTGTGTGCTTGTGTATGCATAAAGAAATTCTGGAAGAAACAAATGAACACAGAGGTGGGAAAAGGAACAACACAAATGGGAATTGGGAAGAAGACTTTTGCTCTATTTTCTTTTTCTGAGGGCGAGAGGGTGGAACCACTTGAATGTATTAACTTTTTCCAAAAACTCTTTTAATAAGAGTTCGTTATATTTTTCACAGCTTCTACCCCTGGAGAAGGGAAGAGTACATACTCATCCCCATTCTCCGCACAGAAGGGCCCAGAAGCCTGCTCAGCATGCTGGCTTACCGATTGATCTTCCTCTTCTGCTGGGATTTAATCACTGTGCTTTCTTCATCTCTCTTCTTCAGCACCTGGAAGTTGTACTCTAACTTCTCTTGGTTTAGCTGATAAGTTGCCTTCATCTCCTGAAGCTGTTGCTCAAGAATCTAAAGTTAAAAATATATATACTCATTGGCCCTAGTATAATCTGCGGTGCCTGAGGGCCCCGACAGTTTGTTCAAGTCACGTCAGAGGAACATTAGGGACAAGTACCTCTGCCGATTCTTAGAAAATCTATCACAGAGGCAAATTCAAGGTCATCTGGATAAAATACCAATCAATCAACTGCAAGCTATTAATAAAACCTGCATTCCTACAGCCTAAGAAAGACTATAGAGCTTTCAAGTCCAACTAACTTTGGACTTTGTACCAGACCTTTTAAAGATACGAGCAGCCCCACTAAAAACACCATCAAAGTTAACATTGCCACAAAAACTTGAAATTTCCCCTCTTTGACCTTCCAGCACGGCAGTGTTAGTGTTTAGCAACCCACATTCATTTAGAAGGAGGACAGGCACAGTCATCTTTTCTTTTCGGGTTTCCATTGGCTACACATATTTGTTCAGCAAATATTTACTGAGCGCCTACTGTATGTCAGACACTTCCTGGGTGCTGCCAGGAAACACTGGTGAGAAAGGCCAAGACCTGCCCTGTCTAGGAGACAGACAAACAAACAAGCGCTAGTGACAGGGAAGCAAGCCAGAGGTGAGCACAGGCTGTTCTGAGCCAGTGAGAGGACCAGGGGAGGCATCCTTGAGGAGATGGCATTAGCGCATCCACCAGAGACCTAAAGAATGAGTAGGTGACACCTGAAGGTAGAAAGCTCCAGAGAGAGGAGACAGCACATGTGAAGACACGGAGCTGAGAGAGGGAGGTGCTCTGGGGAAACCACGAGCAGTTTGGGGTGTGAGGCACAAGGCAAGGAGCTGTCAAAAAAGAAGCTGACAGCCACAGAGCCTGCCCAAGCTGGGCATTTAGAGCACTGTCCTGAAGTCGGCAGAGGCCACTCCGGCTGGTAAGCAGGGGAGGAAAATGACCAGTCCAGGCACCGTGCACAGATCGCTCTGACCGTCTGTGAAAAACAGACCAGAGAGAGGCAAGGCTGGAGCGGAGTCAGCAGGCTCTGCCTCTCCCGAGTGCGGTGCAGGGTGGAGAACGCAGGGAGGTGAGATCACCTGTTAAAGCAGGACATCTGGAGCTCTAGAGCCCCCTTCTCACCTCCCTCCACCAGGCACAGGCTCTTGTGAAGCAATCAGCAGAGGAAGGCATTCCGACCAGCCCCCCTTTGGGTCATCACAAGGAGGGCAACCGGCTAGGAGGTGACATAGGAGAATAAAGGTGGTGACACATCATCAGGTCAGCAGGTCAGTCATTTCCACGTTTGGTGTGGAATCTGCTGACTCCCCACATTGTAACGGAAGAATGAATCGAGTGCATTCTACTTAACTGTTGCAGAGATTTTTAAATCTCTCTTATGAGTATTTGAACATCATATACTTCAGAGCTGTAATATCTATTCTTTAACAGGTGGTGAATGAACACCATATTGGTCACTGAGATCATAACTAATTCTACCTCCAAATTTCTCTACTTTTTAGTCAATTTTTGATTTTCTAGTTAAATACTTTTCTTTGTAAAAACTTTTTCTGATTGTAAAAGTAATATTTGCTCATGGCTGAAAATTTGGAAAGTCCAGCAAATGGAAAAGAAGAAGAGATAGGAGAAGGGGGAGAAAAACTATCCATAATTCCTCCACCAAAGGCAACTTCTGGTAACACATTGGCATGTTGCCCTCCAGGGTTCTTCAGAAGTTGGAATCAAACTATGTCTACAATTTTAAATCCTACTTTTCTCCCTTAATACTATAACAAGAACTTCCCATGTTAGTTAAGTTTTACCAACATTATTTTAATGGTACATAATACTTTCCTATACTATTTTATCACGTATGAAATATTTATGTTTATCGTGTCATAATATTTTACCATTTCCCTATAGTTGTATTTTTATACTGTTTTGATAATTTTCACTATTATAAAATAATGCTGGGATAAATAGTCATCCTTGATTGTCATACACTGAACATAGTTTTTAAAAATTATAATTGATTTTGCTAAATGTGTGTGCTTATTACTCAATTGTCCAAAGATATTTTGCAAAGTTGTACCTCATGTTCCCAAGACTAATGGCAAAATATGATGTTTGTGGTTTACGAATCATTTATAAAGATTACAGTCTAACCTACCACAAAGGTTCCATGTTAAAGGTACCACAGGTATTGATCACACCTTCCCCTGTTTCCTGGGCAAGCATGAGCTTCTCCACAGTTCTTTTGGTGCCATCTCCTGCCCACAGGCTCAGGGAAAGAGGCTGCTGTCAGTCCCCCAACAGAATGGAAATTTAAAAGAGCCTTTCGCTCTGGCCTTCTAGGCTGACTGCGGAGATTGCACTGGCCCTCTTTACGCCAGTCTTGAGCCTGGGCTGGGCCAGCAGGATTCCCCGTTGAACCACAAGACTCTTGTTCCCTACCTCTGCCCCAACCCTCAAGCTCAACGGATTATAAGATCCTCGAGGGCAGGGACTGTATCTTGTTTATCTCTGTGCTTTGCACAATGCAGGCTAACAAATTTGTTAAGTAAATTAACTTACATTTAATTTTTTATGGGCCCAGCACGCTTCTGCTGCGCAACTCTGCTTAAATTTTTTATAATTAATATTCTGGTACTAAAGGTAACAGCCCCTAAATTTGAACTGAACCATGTTACAATTTTCAATGAGCATGTAAGGCTTAAAAATAAAACCATTTGCTTTCTGCATTAGGAAGTAAATGTTTCCAGCAGTTTTATTCTGGGGTGGTGGAATCCTACTCAATTGCATAGTGTTTTCAGCCTTCCCTTTGCTCCAGTCATTAATAATGTGATTTTTACTGGCACGAAGCACTTGAACTGTAGACATTCTATTTTTTATTTCTTGTACTTTGCCCATCAAACCAAATCTGTGTGCGCTAGATCCTTCCTATTATATTTTTGTGGTTTACAAGAAGTTTAGTTCCATATTTTAGAACTGATAGAGCGCTATGGATTAGTCGGGAAGAGCAAATTTGATGTTGAGCTACATGCCATATCTTCTTGACACAAATCAATGCCATTGGACTTGAATGTCTAATGAAAGCACACTATGATAAAGTTCAATCTCTTAAAATATTCCACGTGTTGCAATATGGGTAGTCCCTGATTTGATGATTTTTTTTTTCTAGTTAAAGTGTGGAAAGTGGTACAGGTACTCCCAGTTTCCATCTAGCATGAGAAAGAACTGTGAATGCAAAGGAGGTGTACCCCCTTTCCACTCCGAGTGCCCCCATCCGCCAGCCTCCCACATCCACACACGCCACCATATGGACGTGTCCCTCTGGACAGGGACAGCCAGGAGAGCCAGGTCTCCCAGGTCCCTTCTCTCTCTTTGCCCCCTGCCTTCCACCCCTACCCCATCATCTCCCTAGGTCCCAGAATTGTTGGCTTCATTCAAGTATCTGAACATCGGACTAAGAACATGAAATTCCATATATCTCACTGTTTGAGGCCAAAAGTATGTAGTTTTTTCACATAAATTATCATACAGCCAAGATAAATTCAGAAAGCTTAACAATAGCTGTTTTCAGTAAAATCACAGCCCACAGAAGTAGTGCCCTCTCTTACAGACTTGCATGATTCTGTCAGTAAGTCTCATTTCCATGACATTAATATGAGAAGAACTGGGGGAAATTCTCAAGACTGGTAAATACATTTTTTAGTCTAATGGAGTTTTTAATTTATTCTCATGATGTAAAGTTCCAGGAAGAGTAAGAACTGAAATTCTACCAAACGTTATGCGGAAAAGTTTTATCTAACATGTTTTTCTACACAGAGACTGAAATGAATAGACCGTACTTGAATCTTAAGATGCAATTACATTATATCTCAATGTAATTAGAGATGTATTTTTTTTAACCGGTGTTGAAACACAGAATCCTAGGCTGGGAAAGAACTCTAGAAACCAGAGAGTCTCCTCCTACTGCTGCAGGGATCCTTCCAGACACAGTCAATCAGCCTTTGCATGCTTCGAGATAAAGGACCCTTCGTTTTGGGGAACGCCTGTTTATTGTATATTGGATAGTTCTAGCTAGAAGCAGGTTCTTTCTGGTGGCGAGTCGGGATCTGCCTTACTGTACTTTTCCAAGCATCAGTCCGGGACTGATTGGAATAAGGGGAAGGATACAGGCTTTTGAGCCCAGACTGGGTTTGAATCCAGGGTTCACCACGTACTCCATATGCAGCCTTGACTCTGAGCTTCAGTTTCCCAATGTATAAAATGCTAAAATGCTAAAATGGTGATTTCTCCCTTTGGTGTTATTGTAAGCATTAGAGATACCGTTTGTTAAGTGCGTGGAATATGACAGACACTCATCAGATGATTGCTGTTATTAGCAGTAGTAGTCCTAGCTTGCACCCTCTGACACAGCTGCCTTGCCCTAGGGACATTTTCCCTTTGCCAGGCTAAAGTGCATAATTCTCTCAACAACTCCTCAGATGCCATGGTTTCCAGACCCCTGCAGCATCTTGGCGGTCCTCCTCCACTGGTTTCATAAAGAAAGTGTTCACCTATATATCCTGTACGTGGATATCCTCCCTTAGATATGATCGTTTAAAAGAAAGCAGATAATTAATATTTATTGAATATTTGTTAATCCTAGAAGTAGTCTCAAAAGATGAAACGTTCACAGATGTTCACCATCTGCTCTGCCACCCAGACACCCTAGTGAGGAGAAATGGTTGCACCTGCACATCCTGCTCCAGCTTGATCTTGATCATGTTATACTCTTCACAATCCCAGATCCTCTGCTTGTTCAGCTCCTTCTCATAGTCCTCTATTTTCTTAATGCGGTTCATGAGATATTCCAGCTGAAGGCACAGGAAGATAAGGGAAAAGTTAGGGACCATCCCCGCCCCAACTCAATCCTTCAGATGGCTTGACTAGTATGACACCATGGAGGGTTTGGAAGTTTTATGACTCTGGAGGGAGTCTGGTGGCTTTCAGAAGTCCAGAAGTCCCGTGGCTTTGAACTCTTGGATCATGGCTTATATTGCTTAATAGGGTCCTTACTCCAGAAATTCTACAAGGACTGCTCCATTAAGAAATTAAGCACATGGCCGGGCACAGTGCCTCATACCTATAATCCTAGTACTCTGGGAGGCCAAGGCAGGAGGATCGCTTGAGGCCAGAAGTTCAAGACCAGACTGAACAAGAGAGAGACCCTGTCTCTACAAAAAATAGAAAAAAATTAGCTGGGTGTGGTGGCATGCGCCTGAAGTCTCAGCTACTTGGGAGGCTGAGGCAGGAGGATCTCTTGAGCCCAGAAGTTTGATGTTGCAGTGAGCAATGATGACACCACTGCACCCTAGCCCAGAAAACAGAGTGAGACTCTGTCTCAAAAAAAAAAAGAAAGAAAGAAAAGAAAAAAAGTTAAGCACAGAACCTGACATCAGATGTTTATATTTCTAAAAAATCCACTGGATCACTTCTTTGTTCCTTATGTCTCTGAAATAAAATGATAATCTCACACCTTTTTAGAATGTGTCTTAAAACACCTTGGGCCACAAATATTCATGGCTGGGGTAGATGCCCAGGAAACAAAGAAGAAAGTGACAGGGCCATGGAAACCACAGCAAGCTGCCTAGGTGGTACTCATCACCACCAGAGAGACAACTTCCATGTGCAAGGCCACGCTGATCAGCTACGAGGTACAGTGGTGAATGTGTGCCACAGCAATGCTACTCAAGACACAAAAAGGCTAGCAAATTCAGTCACAGGAGAAACCACCCCAGATCAAACCAATCACCTGGACTCCCTCGCACCCCTGTCTGCCACCCTTTACCTCTTTGGCATTGTGAGCCTGCAGCGCCCGCTCCCATTTCTTCTTATTACTGGTCAGTAGCTCTTGTCGTTCCACCTCAAATGCTTTCTACAGCCAAGAAGGAAAAACGTTCCCGTGTCTGTTTTGATTGGGCAGGTTCCACCATACCCAAGAACTTTCAGATAACTGCACAAGTGCCAAGTCACCAACCACACAAAGTCAAATCCAAATACAGACTTGTCAAGTTTCACGTGACCAAATGGCTATAAGGAATTGCATGGAAATTACAAAGTCTATACTTCACACAAATGCAGAGAGGAAACGTGCCAACAGCCCTGTGGCTTAGTCAACGTAAGAGGCAGGGAGCTACAGGGAGGCCAGGGCCCTTGTTGGCAGTCACAGGGCAAATCCTGACATGTCATTCAATCATGTCGAGGCAATCATGATTAGGCATTGCCATGGTTGGGGTTCCCATGAAGCGAAGGCAGCATGCAGCTTGCAAGGGCTAGGCCTAGGAATGCAGAAAGGAGTCTCCAATAATCCACAGAGAGAGGCCTCTACCCTCCTGGCTCTCTTCCGTCTTGGAAAAGACTAAATCAGTCTCAATCTTTAACATTTCATTCAAATTCAATGTACTGCTGCCTGAATCCTGTTTGGCACTCCCCCTCACCATCGCCCACCCCCAGATGCCAAGAAAGAACAAATGAATGGCTCACATACATCCTATGGTTATGGAGAACTAACCTCCCTCTTTACTCCTCATCCTCTTGCCTGTCTTATTTCTTTCAAAGCACTTATTACCACCTGTCAAATTTACGCTGAGTAATTCATTTGTTTATTGTCAAGCTGTCTCCTACTAGAATGCAGGCTCCACCAGGAACTTTGTTTTGTTCATGGCTCTATCTCCAGTCCCTGGAACAGTGCCTGGCATATAGTAGGCACTTGATGAATCTTTGTTGAATGAGTGAATGAATGAGTAAACAAATTAATGAAACCCTAGAGCAGAATCGGAAATTAGAGGACAAAGACACCCAGGACCTCCTTAGATGATCAAGACGGACCCAGACCTCCCCCTCACGGGCCTCCCGAGTGCAAAAAGCAGGCCTTTTCACACCCCGTGTTACCTCAATGTGATGGAGCTCCTGGCGAAAGGTTTTCATTACATTCTTCACTTGTTCTTCCATCCTCTCTAGAAGCAGGCAGATGTCATCCGATTGTCTCTTCAAATCCTTCACATACTGGTCATCCTTTGTTTTTAACTCCTAGACAAGAGCATGTAAAAATGTTGGTCACGAACCGAAACAGAAGCAAGAGGTGCCAGGCACACTGTCCCTGCACCCCTTTCACCAGAATCTGCAAACACTAGGACTTGAAACTGTACAAAGAGAAAGTGACTTCAGAGAATCTGAGAAGACCCAGGGAAAAGCACATGTGGATGGAGTAGAATAGGCTCAGCTCAGGGCAAAGCTCTGACCCAGCACCCAGGATCAAACTCCTCAATTATCACTAGCTGCAAATCTCTCTGCAAGCTCCCGGGAAGCCTAGAGCATCCCAGCTGAGCAATTAATGTCCAGGTTCCAGCACGGGAACATATCTACTGCAGACTAAGTTCCATTCCTTAATTAAGAATATAAAATCTGGAACAGCATTTGCCATAAAAGTACATGCAGTCATGTACCGCATTTCAGCCAAAAATGAACCAACCACGTTTATGATTCCCAGGGTTCCCATAGGATTATAATACCATATTTTTACTGTACCTTTTCTATGTTTAGATATGTTTAGATACACAAATACCATTGTGTTACAATTGCCTACAGACTTCAGTACAGTCACATGCTGCACAGGTTTGTAGCCAAGGAACAATATGCTATTATAGCCTAGGTGTATAGTAAGATATACCATCTAGGTTTGTGTAAGTACACTCTGATGTTCACACAACAATGAAATTGCCTAATGATGCATTTCTCAGAGTTTATCCCCATCATTAAGCAATGCATGACCATATTTCTAGTAGGTAGCCAATAATTCTAAAATTATTACAAGGCTTTTTCTTCTGGTCAAAAGTTTATTACTTGAAAAAACATTCAATTTGGAAAAGAAGAGTTAAAATTATCTCTGTTCACAGATGACATGATCTTATATGTAGAAAAACTAAAGATTCCATACATACAAAAAAAACTATTAGAAACTTATTAACAAATTCGGCAAAGTTGCAAGACACACAATAGTTTAGGCATATACTTTGATTAATTGTACTGTTTCTTGTTTGAGATATAATAAACTACATTTTTGATTTAAAAAAATGTTGCAGGACACAAAATCAACATTCAGAAATCAGCTGCATTCCTATATACTAATAATGACCCATCCAAAAAGGAAATTAAGAAAATAATTCCATTTACTATATCATCAAAAAGAATGAAATACTTGGGAATAAATTTAACCAAGCAAGCAAAAGACTTGGACACTGAAAATTACAAAACATGGCTAGAAGAAATCAAAGAACATACAAAAGAAATGGAAAGACATCCTGTGTTCGTGGATTGGATAACTCAATATTGTTCTAATGTCCATACTATCCAAGGTGATCTACAGATTCAGTGCAATCCTTATCAAAATCCCAACATCATTTTTTGCAGAAATAGAAAAACCAGAAAGTTGTATGGCATCTCAAAGGGACCCCAAATAGCCAAAACAATCTTGAAAAAGAAGAACAAAGTTGGAGGCCTCATATTACCTGATTTCAAAACATACTACAAAGCAACAGTAATTAAGATAGTGTAGTACTGACATGAAGGTAAATATAGAGACCAACAGAACAGAATAGAGAGCCCAGAAATAAACCCCTGTATCTATGGCCAAATAATTTTTGACACAACTAAACAACGGAGAAAAGATAATCTCTTCAACAAATGTTATTGGGAAAACTGGATTCACATGCAAAAGAATAAAGTTGGACCCTTACCTTATACCACACACAAAAATCAACTCAAAATGGATTAAAGACCTAAATTTAAGGTTTAAAACTATTAAACTCCTAGAAGAAAACATAGGGGAAAAGCTTCAGGACATTGGATTTGGCAATGATTTCTTGGGCATGACACCAAAACCATAGGCAACAAAATAAAAAATAGACGAATGGGACTGCACCAAACTCAAAAATTTTTGCACATCAGAAGGAACAATCGCCAGAGTAAAATGGCAGCATACAGAATAGGAAAACATAATTGAAATCATATTTTTTTTTTTTTAGACAGAGTCTTGCTCTGTTGCCCTGGGTAGAGTACAGTGGTGTCATTGTAGCTCACTGCAATCTCAAACTCCTGGGCTCAAGCAGTCTTCCTGCCTCAGCCTTCTGAGTAGCTGGGACTACAGGTGCAGGCCACAACACCTGGCTGATTTTTGTATTTTTAGTAGAGACGGGGTCTCGCTCTTGCTCAGGCTGGTCTCAAACTCCTGAGCTCAAGCAATCCTCCTGCCTCAGCTTCCCAGAGTGCTAGGATTACAGATGTGAGCTGCAGTGCCCAGCCTCAATCATATATTTGAGAAGGGGTTAATATCTAGAATACATAAGGAATTTCTACAACTTGGCACCAAAAAATGGGCAATTAAAAATGGGCAAAGAATTTAAATACACATTTCTCCAAAGAAGATATACAAAATGGCCAATAAACATATGAAAAAGATGCTCAACATCTCTAATCATTGCATTTGAAATGCAAATCAAAACCACAATGAGATATCACCTCACACCCATAACTATAGCCACTATCAAAAGAAAGGGATATAATAAGTGTTGGCAAGAATGTAGAGAAGTCAGAACCCTTGTGTATTGTTGGTGGGAATATAAAATGGTGCAGCCATCATGAAAAACAGTATGGAGGTTCCTAAAAAAATTAAAAATAGAATTACCTTATGATCCAGCAATCCCACTTTTAGGTATATATCCAAAGCAATTCAAAGCAGGATCTCAAAGAGATATGTATGCCCATGTTCACAGCAGCATTATTCAGGATAGCCAAAAGGTGACAGCAACCCAAATGTCCATCCACAGCAGAATGGATAAAGAAAATGTGATATATGCACACCATGGAATATTTGGCCTTAAAAAAGAAGGAACTCCTGTGACATGCTACAACATGGATAGACCTCAAAGACATTATGCTAAGTGAAATAAGCCAATCACAAAAGGACAAATACGTATGATTCCACTCATATGAAGTATCTAAAGTAGTCAAAATCATAGAAACAGAAAGTAGAAAGATGGTTACCAAGGGCTGGGGGGAAGGAGAGAATTAGTGTCTAATAGGTGTAGTGTTTCAGTGTTGGAAGATGAAAAAGTTCTAGAGATCTGCTGCACAACAATGCGAATACTACAATATATAGTTAACCTTACTGAACTACACACTAGAAAATGGTTACGATAATAAATTTAACATTATATAGTTTTTACCATAATAAAAAAAAAACTAAAGAAAAAACGTTTATCATTCAAATTATGCAACATTCTAAGTAATGAAGTAAAGGCCTCCATGGTTTTCCATTCAGGAGACACAACGCAGTAATCCGTAAATCCCCCATTCAGACCCCCGGTGGCCGGGACGGGGCCCAGCCTCTTGCCTGCTGTAACTCGCTGATAAGCTTGTTCTTGTCCTCAATCAGGCCCGCACAGCGCAGCTGCTGGGTTTTGAGCATCTCCCACAGCTCCTGGGGAATTCTCTTCTGTTTGCCCTCTTCCCACTTTGCGGTGATTTCATCAAATTTGTCCTGGCTGGTCTTAACTTCGTTCTCCAGCTTCTCAATTCTGCAAATACAAACATACAAACATGCCGGCCATGCGAGCCCAGCTCCAGATGCTGCCTTCCAAGAGCGTCTACAGTACAGGGTCCCGGCGCCAGGCACGACCCTCGGGCACACCTACCCCGAGCCAAACTAAATACTGAGAAATCTTCTTTTAGTTTAATGCTTGACTAGAAGTGACTTAGACCAAGTAAACAAAGTGACACATTACAAAAACGGATCAATATTAAGGCTATACACACACACACACACACACAGATCAAGAAAGAGTGCACTGGGGAGAGACTATGCTGGATTATCCTGGTGTGCCCAACATAACCACCAGGGCCCTTGTGGGAGGGAAGCAGCAGTGTCAGGAGCAGAAGAGGAGATGTGATAACAGAAGCAGAGAGAGAGCCAGCTTGGGAGATGCTATGCTGGTAGCTTTAGCGATGAAGGAAGGAGCCAAGGAACATAGGCAGCCTCTAAAAGCCAGAAGAGTCAAAGAACAGATTCTCCTAAAGCCTTCAGGAGGAATGTAGCGCTGTCACCCACCTTGATTTTAGCCCACAGAGACTGATTTTGGACTTCTTATCTCTACACTTTTAAGATAATAAATTTGTATTGTTTTAAACCAAAAAGGAAAAAAAAAGAGTCCATTGGTCACATACTTCGGAGTAAGATGACGACACAATCATTAAACACTTGGTCACAGGAGTCACACAGCTTGTGTTCAAGTCCTGCTTTGCTACTAACTGAATCTCAACCTTAGACAAGTTGCTTAAGCTCTGCAAGCGTCATTTTTTCTCATCTGTAGAATGGAGAGGATGAAAATGTCTCCTTTCGTGCATGGCTGCTGTCGGGGTGAAATCAGGTGATGCCCAGCACAGGTAGTGGCAAGGTAGTCACTTAACGGTACTTAAATTATTAATTCTTTATTAGCAGCATGACCTCAGGTGTCTGGCTCCTCCTCTCCCAAGTTACCAATAAATGACTAGCGGAATATAGAGACAGAGAAACTCCACTACAGGTAATGGAAATAAGGATAGTCTTTCTGTAAATTCCAGAGAAACTCTGTGACAGAGTTTGGGGATGGGATGAGACTGAAGCCTCAGAGCTGAGCCAGGAGGCCCTAGACAACAGTGCTAGGATATTGCCAGAAACTCTCCCCTAATTTTAGCAGTCTGGAATTCTATGACAGTGTCTCCAAACAACAGTGCAGACCCCCTTAGAGACAGGAGTCACAACTTAAACACCCTGGGATGTTTAAACACACCTCTCTCTCCCTTTCCCACTCCCCATCCCACCTAGCTCGGGCACATGGCCCATATAGTAATCTAATTGACTTTTTTATGGCAAGAAATGAGAATCAGCTGTCAGGTCATCTTTCCAAAACACATTTATCTTGTAATTCTGCCACTTGACACCTTCAATCTTTTCATCAGTGGCTGCAGAATGAAGCCTAAGTCCTTCGCATGACATTCAAGGCCTTTCACAAGCTGACCCTGCCAGGAACCAACCAACTCAGTTCCTGGTACAACCAAGCAGTGGGAAGGTTCAAGAATAAAGTCACCAATTATATACTGGTAGAGCTGGCAGAATGAGGGAATTCCTTATGCACAACGACTAAAAATACTGTCGACCGTCCCGTGGATGTATGTGGTGAGATGAGCCAGCAAGTGGTTGCTCTTCTAATTGAACTCTGTTTAAGAAATGAATTGAAGAACAATGCAAAGTAGGGGTTTCAATGAGGACCTCTGTTCCTGCTGCTAGTCCATTTCTGTGTGCAAACCAAAGAAATATAATCCTTCTGAGCAGCTCATGCTCCCTGTAGGGGAACCTGGGACCTGGGAAATGGGAGTGCAGGGCAGCCTGCCTGCTGAGGATGGAGCTGAGGGTGTCACACGGGTTCCTGTGACCCTCCATCCTCCTAGGCATGGAGCCTTTAATATTTTTTTAATACACTGCTCTCTTTACACGTAACACTGAGATGTTTGCGGGTCTGCTCATGCTGATCAGTTTAAACCCAGGACTGCCCAGCCACCTTCTCAGCCTCATCCCTTCTTCCACCGCCGCCTGCATACATCCCTCACTGCCCTGCCGGTCCCAAGCGTATCACGTGGTCTCGTGCCTCTGTGCAAGCGCTCCCTCTGCCTAAAATGCCCACTTCTCAACTCCTCAAACTCCTGTTCATCCCGTACAGCCCAACTCAAATGTCATCCTGCCTGGGAAGTTTCCTCTAATCTCCGCAAACAGAATTAATGGCCTCCTCACGCGTGTTTCTACAATTCTTTACACGTACCTTTATTTTACCACAAATTATGGTTGGGTGTTTCCACATCTGTCTCTACTAGACTGTGAGTGTTACAAGCAGAGGCCACATCTCACTCCTTCTGTACCCACACAGCCTGCACGTGTCGGCAATGTAATGCTTGAGAAAGGGAAGGAAGGAGGGAGGAAGGGAGGAAAGGACTAGCTAAGTTGGACAAAGTCACTTTCCAGTGATTTGGGAGAATTTAGGGACCCATGGAGGAGATTACCTCCGCGTCCGCCAGCTTGCAGAGCAGGGCACTCCTTACCTCTGACGCTTTATCTCCTCCTCTTCCACTCTCCTGTGGGTCTCTCTGATATCTTCGGCGACCTGGATATTTGTCACCAACTCGGTGCCACAGAGCAGAAGTTTAGCCAATTTCTAAAAACCAAAAAATAAGAATATTTAAAGTTAGATCACTTTGTAAAGAATTTATAAAGTTAGAAACATTTTGCACAATTGTCTGAACTGTCTAGCTTTTCTACCCATTCACGCAGGTATCAACAGCTACTTTAAGACTTTTAAGAGTAGCATCTATTTAGCAACCCCTTTCTATCAAGACACTTGTGATGTCATGTTATAGCTTACGATTTCAAAGCACTCTGCAATTCTCACTGCACTTTATTTTCTTTAGAGCAGGGATCAGCCAACCAGTACACTGGCAGGTACTGCAGGTGCATCCGAGCCCTTTCCCCAGCAGATCTCCAAGTGACTGACACAGCCAGGGTCCTTTCTAAGAGTCTCAGTTGGGGAGGTGAGACAGATAATGACAGTTGCCCTCCAATGTCTATTTCCCCTTCTACTTTTTGTAATAGAACACCCAAATTTTTGCTGTGCATGTGACCTCCCAAAATGGGTATATATCCCAGCCTACCTTGCAGCTACAATTCGGTCTGATCAATGACACACGAGAAGTAATGTGTGCCACTTCTGAAGTGTGCCTTTAAGGGAAAAGGTGTACCCTCTGCTATCCCCCTTCTGCCCCTTCTCCCAGGCTGGAATGTGGGACTAAAGTATGAGGTGATGGGCAGACGAAGGCAACATAAGCAATGGCAGGAGGAGCTGAGGTCCCAGCATCAAGCAGCCCCTGATTCACAACAAAGGTGCACTACAATGCAGTAGGGAAAGGATGATCTTTTCAATTGCTGGGTCAATTGAAAATCTATTTAGAGCCAGGCATGCCTGTAATCCCAGTGACTCAGAAGGCTGAGGCAGGAGGATTGCTAGAAGCCAGGAGTTCGAGACAGTCTGGGCATCATAGCAAGAGATCCCATCTCTACAATTAGCTGGGCATGGTGGCTTATGCCTGTAATCCCAACACTTGGGAGGCCAAGACAAGAGTATCACTTGAGGCTGGGAGTTCAACACCAGCCTGGGCAAGAAAGCAACACCCTGTCTCTACAAAAAAATTTAAAAAATTAGCCGGACATGGTGGCACACACCTGTAGTCCCAGCTACTTGGGAGGCTGAGACAGGAGGATCGCTTGAGCCCAGTTCAAAGTTATAGTGAGCTATGATCATGCCACCACACTCCAGCCTGAGTGACAAAATGAGACCTTGTCTCTAAAAAAGAAAGAAAAAGAAGAAAGAAAGAAATGAAAGAAAGAAAGAAAGAAAGAAAGAAAGAAAGAAAGAAAGAAAGAAAGAAAGAAACTCTAATTAATATCCTCAGAGGGCCTTAAAAGACAATATTAGCCAGGTGCAGTGGTGAAAGCCTGTGGTCCCAGCTACTCAGGAGGCTGAGGAAGGAGCATCACTTGAGCCCAGGAGTTCAAGGATACAGTGAGCTATGATCGGCCACTGCACTAAACAAACAAACAAAAAATCAATATAGAGAACTGAACCTTGAGCCCTATCCTTACACTACACATGAAAATCGATTCCAGATAGATATAGACAAAAATTTAAGTGGCAGAACAATAAAGCTTCTAAAGAAAACATAGAATAGCTTCATAAACTTGGAGTAGACACACATTAAACAGGACCCAAAAAGAATAACAGTTTTAAAATGATTGATAAAGTACAAAGTCAAGGGTAGGGCCCAGCCTGCTCAGGCCTTAGGTTGGAACTGGTCATCAATACCACCTCGATCTTGAGGAAAGCGGCAGTTTTTGTATACATTTTTTTCCTCAATGCCAATGCGCCTCCCTACTTAAGTCCTAAGTGAAAGGAATCTTGAAAATCTGCTAATGAAAAAAATATTATCTCTTTGGTTTTACACTCAATTAAAGAGTGCTCAGGATGAACTGTATATCGGTATTTTCAAGACTCTAATATCCTTTTATCCTACCCAGAAATACCCAGAGATCATTGACTTTTAAATAAAAGCTAAGTACAAAGAGGTGACATGAATCATCTATTCTGCAGTAGGCGAGAGATCTGGAACAAGAACCCACATCAGTCTGATACTCTTTCCACTACAGTAAAATATCTTATCCCTAACACAGTACAAGTTATTCAATGACCTCTCTCTATCTCTATAATCATATTCAGTAACTTGAATTCTTTTCTCTCAGTAAGTATATTTATTTCTGCCAGAAATGATCTCTGCTCTCTATCTATTTTTCCCAGACTGCTCAAATCGCACTTTCTCCATATAACTTCCTGTGAGTGTGGTGAGCTCTTTTCCATATCTCAATTTACACAATAACACTGTTTAAGTGCCTTTCACTTAGCATCGATTAAATGTAGCATTTTGCCAGTTCTGGTTTGCTATTCTGAACTGCTACTTATCCCTCCTGCACCCCTTGTTTCAAGTCCTTTGTTAAGCATCCCAGGAGCCCTGTCATTGCCACAGGAGAGCAATTGATGCTTTTCTTCTTAATGTTTATTGAATACAAAATACTCACTACTCCACAGCTATGAAAAGAGGCTCTTACTCTCAAAGAAATTACAATTTTGTTGGGGACTCTGCATGCACACACATTTGAAAAGTCATGCAAGGCAGAAAACTATCTCTAATGAAATGAATGGCACAGACAAGAAGTATTTCATGTGTGGATTAAAAGGAGTTCAGGCTGGGTTGAGGACGCATCCAAAGAGGAGTTGGGACTTGAGATGCTCTTAAAAAATGGGAAGGTAGCCTGAAGAGAGGAGAAAAGAAAAAAAAAGGAGTGAAGAGAATGGAAGAAGGGGAAAATGGAGAGGCCTGGCATTTCAGATGACCAAATGCACAGAACAGGGATGAACAAAGACCCTTAGAAGTGAGTGCATGGATCAGCCTCACCAGAGTGGAAGGCCCAGATTAGGTAACAATGGGAGATAAATTTGGAAAGTTAAGACAGGAACAGACTACCCAAGGCCTTGAATGTCCAGGCTACAACATCTGGACTTTATTGTATAAATAGTGAATAACCAGTTACAATGCATGAGCAGAGAAGAGACAACCTAAATACAAGAAACTATAATCTGAAAGCTCGCTCCTAGAGAGCTCTCGAATGGGAAAGATTCCAATTCAGTTCTGCCTAGCGGGCCACATGGACTACCTGCTTTCTTCCTAGCTAAATATGGAAAGCATGGTATCACACCCAGCTCTCTAGTCTTCCAGGATGAACAGGGCCCATCTGCCAACCAGTTCATACCAATCTGCTTTCTTCTTTCTGTTTGTAGCTCTTGCTTTGATCTTCCTCACTCTCCTTCTTCCCATCTAAATATTCTCCAAGTGCTTCCCTGTGAGGGAAAAAAGGCAGAGAAATTGAAGTTATTTCTAGTACTTAAATTCTATACTTAAAGATTCCATTGTACTTCAAGCCATATATAAAAATACATTCCATATGGACAAACATTTAAATATTTAAAAACCACAATCATAAAAACACTAGATTAAATATAGGAGAATGTTTGTATAATCTTAGCATAGAGAACCCATCTTTGAATAAGACCAAAGTCAGAAAAAAAAAGATAGAAAGATTTTATTTCCTAAATTTAAAAATTTTATCCTTGAAAGTCAAGGGATAAACTGATAAAAGATATTTGACAAAATTTGACTATCCCAAAAGTGTCCATACAAAGGAAAAATTTTGTAAAATTTTGTAATGAATATTTTGTAAATAAATAAAGGTACATTTAGCTACGATTTCCCCTTTTCCCATGTATGGTGACTTTTGGGACCCACCTTATATAATAGGAAGGGCTCCTTCAAATCAATACACAAGAGACAAAATACCAAATAGAAAACCTAGCTGGGATATGAACAGGCAATTTACAGAAGAAATGCAAACAGTAAGTAGACATTTGACGATACGGTCAGCTTCACATACAATCAGAGAACTGAAACCCTGTGAGGAATCATTACTCTCCTATCAGACAAGAAAAGACTTTGAAGGTTGATAATGTCAGGTACAGGCCAAGGGTGTGGGATCCCAACCATTCACACTCCACAGGTGGGAATGTAAAATATAACAACCTATCTAAAAGGCAATTTGGCAAGATTTATCAAAAACTTAAACGTGCCTCCCCTCTGACTCAACAACTCCATCTTTAGGAATTTTCTACAGAAAGTTTTTACAAGCCCATAAAGCAATACAAGCAAGAATGATTATTGCAGCACTGACTATACTAGCAAAAACATGGAAGCATTTTAGATACATGTTAATAGCTGATTGTTTCAATAACTTATGAGGAAACAATATAAGAAAATACTTTGTAGCCTATAAAAAGAATGATATAAAACCTAGCAGCACAGGCTGGGCGTGGTGGCTCACGCCTGCCAATCCCAGCACTCTGGGAGGCCATGGTGGGAGGACTACTTGAGTTCAGGAGTTTGAGACCAGACTGAGCAAGAGAGACCCCGTCTCTACTAAAAATAGAAAAATTAGCCAGGCGTGGTGGTTCGTGACTATAGTCCCAGCTACTCGGGAGGTTGAGGCAGGAGGATCGCCTGAGCCCAGGAGTTTGAAGTTGCAGTGACCTATTATGATGCCACTGCATTCTACTCAGGATGACCTAGCAAGACTCTAAAAAAAAAAAAACAAAACCTAGCAGCGTAGAAAGATGTCGACAATAGTTAAGTAAAAAGAGCCAATTGTAGAATAATATGTAGAATATACATTATAAATTTCCTTTCTAAAACAGGCTCATATATGCATAGGAAATTTCCTGGAAGGACATATGATGAAGAGATAACAATAATTATTAATACTTAAGGAGTAGGAATAGGTTATTAAGTATAGAATGGCCAATTTCCTTAAGTGCTAAGTTTGACAGTTGATATCTCTGACATTTCACCTTGACACATCTTGTGTTTTGGTTTTCTTTTTTTATTGTGAATGTACATCCTCAGTCTAGCAAATGCATGTTTTGGCTTGTGATTATTTTTCACATTTTTTTAGAGCAATTTTTGTGAAACCATGGATAAGTCAAAAACTTGTGATACTTTTGTTTTTTTTTGTTTTTTGGTTTTTTTGGTTTTTTTTGAGACAGAGTCTCACTGTGTTGCCCGGGCTAGAGTGCCGTGGCGTGGTCTTAGCTCACAGCAACCTCAAACTCCTGGGCTCAAGTGATCCTCCTGCCTCAGCCTCCCGAGTAGCTGGGACTACAGGCATGCGCCATCATGCCCGGCTAATTTTTTCTATATATTTTTAGTTGTCCAGCCAATTTCTATTTTTTTTGCTCAGGCTGGTTTCGAACTCCTGAGCTCAAACAATCCGCCCGCCTTGGCCTCCCAGAGAGCTAGGATTACAGGCATGAGCCACCGCGCCTGGCCTTGTGATACTTTTGAATATGAGTTCCGTCATGGAACGAATGAAGCACAGACAGCTCGAAATATCAACGAAGTGTTTGGGAAGGATGTGGGTAGTGAACGTACAGTATGTCAATGGTTTGAGAAGTTCCATTCTGGTGATTTTAATCTTAAAAATGAGCCACGTGGGTGACCTGAGACCAAGGTGGATAATGATGAGCTGAAAGCTATAGTGGAAGCAAATCCATCTCAATCTATGCATGAATTAGCGGCAGGGTTTGACGTTACTATTCCAACAATATTGGATCATTTGAAATGAATGGACAAGGTAAAGAAGCTGGATAGATGGATACTGCATGAATTAAATGAGCATCAGAAGAAAAATCATCTCAAAGCTTGCCTTTCTTCGCTATCACAACATAAAGGTGAACCATTTCTGCATTATATTGTTATATGTGATGAAAAATGGATTCTTTTTGACAATCACAAGCATAAGGCACAATGGCTGGATAAAGATGAAGTGTCAAAACATAGGCCAAAACTGAGTATTCATCAAAAAAAAGCTAATGGTGTCTGTTTCGTGGTCCAGCGCTGGTATTATCCACTACAACTTCATGAAACCTGGTCAGTCGATTACAGAAGACCAAATGGACAAAATGATGAGGATGCTTGTGATTAAGCAGCCAAGATTGGTCAACAGAGACAGCGCAATCCTTTTGCAAGACAACGCTCAACTACATGTCACACAAACAACGCAGCTCAAATTACACAGGCTGGACTTGGAAACTCTCTGCCATCCACTGTTTTCACCAGACCTTGCACCAACTGACTACCACTTCTTCCAGGCTTTGGGCCACTTCTTGCAAGGAAAAATATTCACTTCTCAAAAAGCTGTGGAACATGCCTTTTGCGATTTCATCGCCACTCGCTCTCCAGGCTTCTTCACTACGGGCATCAGCAAGCTACCGTTAAGATGGCAAAACTGCCAATAGTTTAGGTGCATGCTTTGATTAGTTGCACTGCTTCTTCTTTGAGATATAATAAACTAAATTTTTCATTCAAAATCAGACATTTCATATTTAATGACCTAATTAATACATAAGGAATGGGAATTTAATTACCGAAGACTTGTATTTTCTACATTTTCATATTGCAAGAATTTTACAAATAGCACACGTGTGTATATGTGTGTGTTTTAACCAGAAAACGAGACTAAATGGGAGGGGGAAGATGAGGTCCCAGCTTATAGACTGCTGTGCAGGAGGCATGAGGGATGACCTCGCCAACCTCACCCTACTTACATTACGGAGGCCCTGCTCTCACCTCTGGCACCCAGTGGCTATGAGAGTTCCCAGTACCACCTTGGGGAAAATGAAACCAGCATCTATGACTTCAACATCCATCAAGACACCAGCAGATCTCTTTATCTCATTCTTTCTTTACCTTTTCTAACTTTGACTTCCATCTCCACTCCCTTTGTTCAAACTCCAGCACAGTCCTACGTAGTGTTACACCAACGTTGAGATACAGAGTTGAGTCACGATCTCCTACTCGCAATCAAACTGAAGGCTTTCTTTTCTTGTCATTTCATTCACTTTCCTATTCTTATTGAACCTGCTCTTTGTTTTCCTACTAAGAAAACTAATTGCTCCATTTTGCTCAGGTCTTCAGATATTGCCAGGCTTACAGTGTTCCCATCGCTATATTAAATGCACTCATTCCTTGACTTTCTACTTTGGCCACCAGTTAGTTACCAACTCTAAATAACCCCTTCCAGCTACTTCCTGAAGCAGAGATCAGTGCTTCAGAAAGAAAAGGAACTATGTAGTCCAGATATGCTACAAATTCCTATTATCCAGTTTTAACTTAAATCTCATCAGTGCCTTTTAGCCATCATTTTTGACTGCCTGGCACTGTCCTACCCAATATGGTTGCCACTAACCACATGTGGCTTTTAAGCACTTGAAATGTGGCTGGTCCAAACTGAAATGTGGTATGAGTATAAAATACACACTAGATGGATTTTGAAGACTTTGAACAAAAATAAAATGCGACATATCTCATTAATATTATTTATATTGATTGCATGTTGAAAGGATATTTTTATATATTGGGTTAAATTATTTTTAATTTTACCTGTTTTTTTTTTACCATTTTTAATGTCACTACTAGAAAATTTAAAATTACATATGTGTCTGATATTGTATTTACATTGTTCAGTGCTGACCTAGTATATTCCCCAAAGGAACTGTCTCAGACTTCTCTCTCCTCAGATTTGAACTCTCTTCTGGGGGCTGAGTACTCTTCGGGAAAGTTGTTTCCTCACCAAGGCAATATACATGGTCTGAATGGGAGCTGCCATCATCTTAAATGCTCCACTTCCTGACCAATCAAAGTCATTTCCTAGGATTTTAAGAATTGGAACTTGATTGATATTTGCCTAGGTTTAGGTTCTAGGTTAGAAATAATTTTCCTTTGGTGTTTCCTTCCAGTGTTGCTATTTAAGAAACCTGAAGTCATTTTATCTCTTACTCCTTTCTTTATATGTAACTATTTTGGGGGGCTTTGTTTTTGTTTTTTTCACTCTGGAAGCTTGTGGGCCCTTCTCTTTGTTCTTGGTGTTCTTTCTCAATTGTGTGCCTTAGGGTGGATCCATTTTCATCCATTGTGCTGGACATTTTCAATCAGGTGGTCCCTTCAATCAGGAAACTTATGATCTTCACGTCTGAGAAATGTTTTTTAATTCTTTCAGTGATAATGTCCTCTCCCCTCTGTTTTCTCTGTCCTTTCTTTCTGAATCTAGAAAGGATATACTAGATCTCCTGTACTAGTCCTCTAATTTTTTAAAAATCTTTTTCTCTATGAGTCTCTGTCTTTTTTTTTTTTTTTTTGCTCTATCTTCTAGGCAATTTCATCACATTTATTTCCCAGCCCTTCCACTGTTTTCCATGCCTATCATATTTTTAATTTCCAAAGAGCTCTATTTTTCTTCCTCTGAACACTCCTTTTAATGGCATTCTGTTCTCATTTCATGGTTGTTATATCATCTCTTTTTTCTCTGAGGATCTTAATGAATATCTTTTTGTGGTTTTTTTGTTTTTTCTTCCTACATAGCCTCAATTTCCTCTCAGGTGCTTTTTCCTGTTTGTTCATTTTGGCATCTACCTTTTGTGTTAAAGACTTTCCTCAGATGTGTGGAAATCCTTGGTTACCACCTCATGATAAGACTAAAAAGTTGATGAAAAAAATTAAATTAAAGCATTGGTTAAAAAGATGAATAAATAAACACTTAAAAGCGTTTTGCAAAAAACCAAAAAGGAATCCAGCTATAATGACAAAACAATTCTTACGACGTACTTTTTAAAGTCATTTTCACATATATAATGTAATTAGAAAACTTTGAGTTCTATATTCTAGTTGTTGCTGAGTGTGTCTATTGCTCTCATCACTTTCAAAATGTTCTCTAAATTCTTGCACATCTTGTCTGAGATGCACCAAAGACGTAAAGCTACACGTTTAATGGTAACTTTCACGACAATTTAGGGAAAGGAGACTAATGCTATCGATTTACACGTCACTATCTTCATAGGAGCTGCCTAGTTGTTGCTGAAGAAAGAGTTGTCTTTAAAAAAAAACTACCTAAAGGACGGTTTATTTAGTTATATGTCCATAAATACCTGATTATACAGAACCCAAGAATTTAGGGAAAATAAAGACAATTTAGTATCATTTCAATCTAAGTCTGTAAGTCATTTGGAAGCCTGTAATATGGTGACAGGATAAAGCAGAAAAAGTACATTTTAATAGTATGACAAATAAATATTTGAACACTTAAAAAAAAAGCTGAGGGGAGCTCTGAGTGCAAGAGTGTGCCTTGGTAACTGTGAACTTCAGTGTGGGCAGACCTGGATGTCAGTATCTTTAAGTTCTTCTTTTTGGGCTGGTCAGAGTCTACAGAGAAACTTCTCCAACCTCCTGCCTGGAGGGTGAAGGCTGAAGTGCCAGCATTCCAGGAACAGGGAGGAGAACAGGAAGCTCTCAGCATCCAGTGTGATGTCTTCCCTGAATCCCCTCATTTTTAGTGCAATATCCTTGCCTCATCTCTGTCCCACATCCCCCAAAACCATAGACTCTCGGCTTGACTTTCCCCAAACCGCCAGTCTTCTGCACTAAGGGGGAGAAAGGTTCTGAGGATCTAGCTATTAATTTTCCAATCACTTCTCCTTATTTTAGTCTCCATCTTCGCCCCAGATGGAATTCTACACCATAAACCATCTGACCAGGTGACTCACTGCATAGCAAAAGAGGTGCAGAAGTGGGCCTATGACTACTGGCCATATCACATACTGTATGTTCCAGAAGCGACCAGCCTGCCAGTGCTGAATGGCCTCATGGAGGCACAGGAGAAGCACCAGCTTGGAGGCAATGCACTAGAGTGATGTGCCATCCTCCAGATGCAATAATTGCACTGAGTCAGAGACTTCTCTATGACTGTCCCCGTAGAAAAAAATACACAGGCCTGACAACCAATGTGTAGAGAAGTTGGAGTGGGCCCACTTATCATCATTCATAATGACCCACTGGGGGACTTTGTGCTTCCTGTCTCCACAACTCTGGCGTCTGCAAGGTCAGAAGTCCTGGTGTCCACAGGGGTGTGCTCTTGCCAGGGCACAGAGCAAGGATTTCACTGAACTACAAGTTATGAACTAAAAGTCCCACATGGGCACTTTGGATTCCTTATGCCAAATGAACAGCAGACAAGAAGAGAGGTCATGTCTGGGTAGGGCAACTGATCCTGACCGACAGGAGGAGGTACAAGAGCTGTTATACACCGAGGACATTCAGGAAGTCAGGTGTCCTTAGCCCACTGTAACTGCGAATAGACAGGTGCAGCAACTCTAGCCTGAGATGCAGATGGTTATGAGGGTCTCAGACCCTTCAGGGATGAGGGTTTCTGCTACATTACCAGACAAGCCACTGAGACCAGCAAAAGTGACAGCTGAGGTCCAGCACATACTTGTGGAAGGAAGGCAGGCTGGCGGGGAGGAGGAAAGACCCCAGAGCGCAGGCCACGGATGCCTGAATCCCCCGTGGACGCCCACAGCGCCTGAGCAGCAGGCTCTCACCGAGGGCTGGGCGGATGGTTTTTTCTGTCTGACTTCACAACAGTGTGTTGAATGTTTTCACATCCCACACGGCTTGAACTTTCTGGAAGAAACGTATTCTATCTCATCAAGAAACCGCGCTCCCACTCAGGGCATACCGATCCCTTACAGCAGGGCTCGCACCCCAGGCAGGGGCCCCCTAGTTCCCCGCACCCCGCGCTCGGGGCATCGGGACCGCCCAGCCCCGCTCACCGCCTCCGGGCTTCCAGGCGCGCCGCGATGCGGAGGCGCCGGGCCTGGATCCGCTCCTGAGGGTTATCGGAGTGTATCGAGGGCCCAGGAATCGGGGTAGATAAGTGTTCGTTCACATTCTGCTCCAGGACCCCTAGCGACCCTGGCGGATTCATGGCAGGCGCCCCGGGCTCCCCGGCAGCTCTGTGCCCACCGCCGCTGGACCGCCTCCCGGTTGCTAGGAACAAGCGGTTGCTAGGGAAGGGCGGCCGCCTGAGCCGCCGGATGGTTGCGCGCGCAGCTCTCCAGGCCCCGCCCACCGCCGTTCGGAACCGTGTATCCCAGGTTGGGGCTTCGTTCCTCTCTCCTGCAGTTAGGGTGTCGGTACCGTCCCGGCCCTCCACGAAGGCCCAGTCGTATTAGCGGAGCTGTGGAGTCTGACCGCGAGACTAGAAGCCTAAAGAGGTGGACCGAGTTGGGTTCATCACTTACCGACCCTGACGGTTAATTCACCTTTCATTCATTCATCACGTAGAATTGAGGGCCTTACCATATGCCAAGCGCTGTGCTAGTGCTAAGGATATAGAAGTTGTCCTTTCCTCATGGAGAGTACAGGTATGCTTTTGCATCCATCTAGTCTTGCTCTTGCTCAGGCTGGCCTCCAACTCCTGGCCTCAAGCGAGGCCAACTCCCTCCTCAGCCTCCCAAAGTGCTAGGATTGCAGGCCTGAGCCACTGCACCCGGCCACCCATTCATTTCTTAGTTCCTACTTGATGCATTCGGCCCCTATGTCCTCCAGAATGTGAAACCACCCTGCCATCGATACATATATATATCTAGCAACAGCTTGTTGTCTTCCAAAGCAGTTTTCAGTAGGGCTGAAACCTAAAACAATCCCACCATCATCACTTGCAATCAAATACTTACAGAAAGAGGATAAAGAGGAAAAGGGGAGCAGAGGAAAATAGTGGGTGAGGGGGAGTAAAAGTTACAAATACAGAAGCATGCTTAAACTCTCAAAGCAGCACTGATCCCGGAAAGGCGCTATTTCCTGGGCTTTTTGTGTCTCATTGCCAACAAAAATAGTGTTCTCATTGAGAATTAAAGCCCTTTAAAACCAAATTGGATACCATTTAACAGGGTTTTGTCCCATTAGCCCGTGGGAAATTAACAAAAGGGTACTGGGTGAGCAGTGAGAAAATCCTAGCCCTGCTCTGCCCCTTTGGGCAAGTCACAACTTGAGGACCATGTTCTCAGCTGCTAAATGGTAAGTTCTGGCTGCCTACTCAACTCACAGTTAATTGTGAGGCCAAGAAGATCAGCCCTTTGTGAATAAGACTTAACCGGAGTCTGCAAGTGGCAGAGAGATTGAAGAGCGCCAAAATCATGGAACAGCCTAAAGAGTCAGACAGCTGCCCGGATCCTTGTGCATACCTACCTAGGTGGTGGTGGGAGGGGCGGCGGTAGTTGCTCCTGGGCTTCGGGGCCCTCTGCCAAATCCTTCTCCTTTAGCTGTAACCACAAACTCTTTCAGGTTCTGTTCCTTATTTCCACTACCTGTAAGGAGAGGAACAAGTATGTGCACATACATGCGTGGCTGGGAGTAGGAGGCCATGAGAAACTCAGTGGGAAAGAGCTGTTACACAAGAGGTAGGTGAGAGAGTAAAGGTACCATAAAAATCCATAAAGAGTGATCAATGAGATACTTGGCCCTAAAGTTGTCTGTCCCCAGATGACACTTCAGAGGTCTTTTGTAATAAGGAATCTGACTCTATGTGTTGCTGTTTGGTTGTTGACAGCTTTGAAGCTTCACCCCGTCTTTCTTCTCCATCTGAGCAAGCTGTTAAAAAAAAAAAAAAAAAAAGCCTGGGTGCTCTCTTTTTTGGTGCTGGAAGGAGACTGCAACCGTGAGCACTGGGCATCCTCATTCCAGCCCCGCCCCCTCATCACAACAAAAGCCCCAAGCTAGTCTCCATTCTTGGCTCTCTCCAGCTGTTTTCTGACCAGCTGCAAGGCCCTCCTTGCTCCCACAGACAGCCTCAATTATATAATAAACCTTTTTCATAGGTGTGGGAAACTGAATTATCGTAGGCAGTTAGTGGGTCTAGGTTATAGCTCCTCGGGTCAGAATTAAATCAATTTTACTCGGCACTGCACACATAGCACCTAGCACAATATCTGAGATGTAGTAAGTGCTGAAAATATTTTTTGAAAGAAATGTACACAATGTATCTGTATGCTCACTCCAATTCTAATATTAAAAAACTGGATATGACACTAAATTCAGCAATAGGGGAATTGATAAAGTATTCATGGGATTCTAATACAATGTAAGAATGAATCTGACCTAGAGAGACATCCAAAATGTATCAGATAAAGGGAAGATGCAGCACAATATGTAGAGTACGAGTCCAGTTTTATTTG